>NW_020838024.1:5170563-5315049 GCF_003676395.1 Aethalodelphis obliquidens | reverse complement strand
ACCGGGGCACGAACCCGTGTCCCCTGCATCGGCAGGCGGACTCTCAACCACTGCGCCACCAGGGAAGTCGTCCAGCTTCTTTTTAGTCATGTTACTTGCCGGGTTCCCGGAGTCATTACTGGACGCTCTCTGGTGGTTTATATTGGGTCGCCCACATGTGCAGTGGCTCTCACTCCAGGGTGTCTGGATGGAGCTGTTTGGCCTCTGCCACCGAATTGTTCCAATTCTAGAGCACTGGTATTTGGTTTTAGAATGCGCTGTGTGGTGGCCAGGCCAAGATTAGTTGCATCCCCTGACTCCTGGTCAGTGGCTTTCTTTATCCACTACATCAGTCTGACCTTTTTAACAACAATGTGCCCAATATGGGGGCAAACCCATGACCCGAAGATTAAGTGTCTCAGGCCCCACAAGCGAGCCCGGCAGGCGGCACAGGCAGGAGCGCTTCCTTCCTTTTCCTGCCCCCTGCCTGCCCAAACACACTTTTAACATATCAGTTTCTCTTTACTCTTTCACGTACTTGACAAAGTCTGGCTAGGACTCCATCTCCTCTCCATCTGCAGTGATCTATTTTGCCTGTTTTCTTCTGAAGTGTAAACCACCATTTCCTAAATCAGCAGATGCTGTTTATTGAGCACCCCAGGGACCATGGCTGTGAACTTGATCCTGGACCATGTAATGGTCCCATCTTGGGTGGGATCTTCATCACCTAAAAATACTTGAGCAAGTATATAAATATCCATGGCCATGAGCTCTGGGAGGCTACAAGAGCTGCATTCCTGTGCCAGCACAGATTGGAAACATCATTCACTTCAGTGTCAGCACTCTGACACACTGATGGCATTCACACAAGTCTGGACAGTTTATCTTGCAGTAGACCAAATGTGGCACATGTGTGAAAATATCCATGTTTCTAGAGAAATGAAATCAAACACGGTGGAGTGGGTTCACTTAGTTCGTTAGTAGGAGGCTCCCTCCAAATTCATCCAACTTTCCACGACCTCTTTAAGTGGATGAGGGTTTCCTGAGTTAGGGTGCATTAACTCTTTACAATTCTGTGCAAAAGTTTGTACGTAAGAGCACGTGTGTATATTTCTGGAGAGAGGGGCCAGCACCCTTCATCTGATTTTTAATGGGGTCCATGTCACAAAAAGGTAAGAATCATTGAACTAGACCAGAGTTAGTCAGCATACCGTTTGACCAGTTACTGTCCCAAGCCCTATTTATTCCTATGGATAGGGTACAACATTGTGCAAGCAGGACTGCATTGAAAAATCCCTCCCCTGGAAGAAAATGAAGAGACACCTGAAGGCACTAACATTTTTTAATCTTATATTCTAAAACCATTAGTTTTATTTCTGAGATGAAAGAGATACTAATTCATTTATTTATTCCTTCATTCTGAACTAGGGCGTCAGTCCAGTCTTTACAACTACCAGTGTTTTCACATGAGATCTTTAAGAGGTAGACTTAACTTTGTCCCAGCTACTATTTCTCAGTTTAGACTGAGCCAATGTTGGAGACCTCTTTTCCCCTCTGGCAGCTGCTCTGACTTCTTGGTCCTGTAAATCCCACTCTTGGCTTTGCCCCATTCTCCTATTGTGTTTGGCACTTCTGAGACCCATTCACTGGCTGGCCCTTTAACAGTTGGCTCTGCCCTTGGGTGAAGCTCACCCTCTTTCCTTGATGTTGTAGTTGTTTAAATCAAAACGATACATGATTTTCTAGATTGAATACAATGAAAGAAGACCCACACTGAATTAAAAATGAATTCATAATACTCTGAGAGTTAAGGCAAACACAAGTCTCCCATTCTGCTCTTCTCCACTCCTGACTGCCATTCTTTGGAGGCCATAATCCTTAACGTGTTTTTTTTTTTTTTTTTTTTTCCTTTTTTGCGGCACGTGGGCCTCTCACTGTTGTGGCCTCTCCCGTTGCGGAGCACAGGCTCCGGATGCGCAGGCTCAGCGGCCATGGCTCACGGGCCCAGCCGCTCCGCGGCATGTGGGATCCTGCCGGACCGGGGCATGAACCCGTGTCCCCTGCATCGGCAGGCAGACTCTCAACTACTGCGCCACGAGGGAAGCCCTCCTTAACGTTTTTATTGGCCTCTGCTGTTTCCCTTTATATTTCTAAAATAGCTTATCTATATTGATGTTTTGAATATTAAAAATTTTGATATTATTTTGTGATTTTGTAAAATGGAAAAAGATTTAGCTCCTTTATACACTCTTCCTCTACCAATACTTCTTTTTCCTCCCATCCTCCCAATATTTTGTGACATAATTTTTAGTTAAAGGTATAGTCACAAAATAAAATTTGAAGCTAAAAAAATAGAGCTTTTATTATTATGACATGCATATATATGTATATGTATTTACAACTGAATCATGTAGTGTTCTATGATTACATTTCTTTTCCTGCCTAGCTTTTTCTTTTTTCTGCAGTTAGTAATTTCCTTGGTTTTTTACTTGCTTCCATGTAATTCTCACTATTTCATTCTTATTCCCTCAGCCAAAAATTTTGGATAATGACGTTTCTTTTTTCCCCCCTTTGTCTTCCTGCTCTAGTTTAGAGTAATTGCTTTCTTCAGTACCAACCTTTAGTTCTCTCCTGTACTGGATCCTCTTTTTCTTGGATATCAAATCTCCTTCTTTGCTGAACTTCACCTTAGTTTTGAAGGACAGGGGTACAAGGATTCTTCAGTATATGCAAATCAATCAATGTGATACACCATATTAACAAATTGAAGAATAAAAAGAACCAGCTTTTAGTTTCATTGATTTTTGCTATTGTTTTCTTTGTTTCTATTTCATTATTTTCTGCTCTGATTTTTATGATTTGTTTCCTTCTACTAACTTTGGGTTTTGTTTGTTCTTTTTCTCTAATTGCTTTAGGTGTAAGGTTAGGTTGTTTATTTGAGATTTTTCTTGTTTCTTGAAGTAGGATTGAATTGCTCTAATCTTCCCTCTTAGGACTGCTTTTGCTGCACCCCATAGGTTTGGGGTCATCGTGTTTTCATTGTCATTTGTTTGTATATAATTTTTGATTTCGTCTTTGATTTCTTCAGTGATCTCTTGGCTATTTAGTAGCATATTGTTTAGCCTCTATGTGTTTGTGTTTTTTTTACAGTTTTTTTTTTTCCTGTAATTGATTTCTAATCTCACAGTGTTGTGGTCAGAAAAGATGCTTGATATGATTTCAATTTTCTCCTGCTGAGAGAGGAGAAATTTACTGAAACTTCATTTGTGACCCAAGATATGATCTATCCTGGAGAATGTTCTGTGTGCACTTGAGAAGAAAGTGTATTCTGCTGTTTTGGGATGGAATGTCCTATAAATGTCAATTAAGTCTATCTGGTCTATTGTGTCATTTAAAGCTTGTGTTTCCTTATTTATTTTCTGTCTGGATGATCTGTCCATTGGTGTAAGTGAGGTGTTAAAGTCCCCCACTATTATTGTGTTACTGTCAATTTCTTCTTTCATGGCTGTTAGCATTTGCCTTATGTACTGAGGTGCTCCTATGTTGCGTTCATAAATATTTATAATTGTTATGTCTTCTTGGATGGATCCCTTGATCATTATGTAGTGTCCTTCCTTGTCTCTGTGACAGTCTTTATTTTAAAGTCTATTTTATCTGATATGAGTATTGCTACTCCAGCTTTCTTTTGATTTCCATTTGCATGGAATATCTTTTTCCATCCCCTCACTTTGCCTGTATGTGTCCCTAGGTCTGAAGTGGGTCTCTTGCAGGCAGCATATATATAGATCTTGTTTTTGTATCCGTTTGGCCAGTCTGTGTCTTTTGGTTGGAGCATATAATCTGTTTACATTTAAGGTAATTATTGATATGTATGTTCCTATTACCATTTTCTTTATTGTTTTGGGTTTGTTTTTGTAGGTCTTTTTCTTCTCTTGTGTTTCCCACCTAGAGGAGTTCCTTTAGCATTTGTCATAAAGCTGATTTGGTGACGCTGAATTCTCTTAGCTTTTGCTTGTCTGTAAAGCTTTTGATTTCTCCATTGAATCTGAATGAGATCCTTGCTGGGTAGAGTAATCTTGGTTGTAGGTTTCCCCCTTTCATTACTTTGAATATATCCTGCCACTCCCTTCTGGCCTGCAGAGTTTCTGCTGAAAAGTCAGCTGAAAACCTTATGGGGATTCCCTTGTATGTTACTTTTTGCTTTTCCCTGGCTGCTTTTAATATTTTTTCTTTGAATTTAATTTTTCTTAGTTTGATTAATATGTGTCTCGAAGTGTTTCTCCTTGGGTTCCCCCATTTTTTCAACTCTTCCAACTTCTTTTATTTTCTGTGATTGCCACAACTTTATCTTCCAACCTGTCTACTGAATTTTTAATTTTTGATATCATATTTTTAATTTACAAGACCTCTTTTTTGTTCTCTTTTTTAAAAATAACACACTGACCTTGTTTCCTGGATGCAATATCTTCTTTTCCTGAGTATACTCTTTCATCAGTTCTAGAATATACTTCGTTCACATTTTAACTTATCTAAAGTTGAGATTCATTTTATAATTGGTGGGCTGTCATAATTTTTTCTTTCTAAGGGCGCATATAATAAAGGTGCTTCATATAATTGCAGATATTTCATCTTTGCTGAGATTTTTTTAAAGTTTTCTTTTACTTCCTGCTTGCCTATTTCTTTCAAATTCCTTTCTAAAAATATTCATTTTGAATTCTTTCTCTTTCATATTATAAGCTTTTCTTAAACTGTTGGTAATCCTTATCTAAGTTCTGTGTGCATGGGAACTTGTCTAGTGGTGGACTTTATTGTAGGGTAATAACATGTCAAGTTGGCTTTTTCAAAGGGTTATCCCAAATATGATTACGTGAGGGTTGTTTCTCTTAGGCTGGTCAGTTTCAATAAATAATTCTCCTCCAAATAACTTCTTGAGAGTCATAAGCCTGCCCTACATTCTGGGAGCCTAGAAAGGGGGGACTCTCACCTTTGGGATTGAGGACTTTTCACCTACACCTCAATTTTCAGTATTATGCTTCACCCAATCTCCAGCTGTGCCTTGTACCCTCCCAGTCGGATCTTTGTGTCAACATATTCAGACAATAAATCTCCTGTCTTCTGCCTGGATAAGAAGGGACAGTTTCTTCTCTGTTTAAGGCTTGGGGGTGGGGGCATCTGACATTTAAGTGCTTCTTGTACAGATTTTCAACTAATCCCAGTATTTCCAACCCCACTGCATCCCTGCCTCCAGAGGTAACTAGTGTCTCCAGGTTAGAGCCTCTGGACTGGAGTTCTTTGCTTCTTGTTGGAATTCCCTGTCACGCTCCCACGCACACTTGGATTTAGGTTTCTCAGGTCTGTTGAGTCACCTACCCCTTTCCAACTTCCAAACTTTTTTTGACTTTCCTCATCTACTGTTTCCTTCCTGTACTCTTTCAACTGGTAAGCTTACATCTTAAAAATTTCATTGTCATTTTAGTGGGGATTTTGCAGGGAATGTATGTTTCAGTGGTTGTGACTTACTGAAGTCTCTCAGTACCAGGCAAGTATGCAGAGATGGTGGCGCCATCTTTATTTTTTCGGGGGGGATGGTGGTTGTGGTGATCTGGTTACATTCAAAGCAAAGAAGGAAGAGGAAGAGAGAGACAGAGTGTGTGTTTGAGAGAGGGGGTCAGTGTATTTCTTTTAGTCCAGAATGCTCTTGCTCCTTTAGAAATTCCCACTTGGTTACAGCTTCTCTTCTAGTGGCTACTTAATCTGGATTTATTAGCTCAGTGCTTTCTTTCTTACCCTCACAGATATGCCTGCCCTCTGTGATTCTTCAAAAGCAGTTGTACAGAAGCAACACACATGAACAATAATAAATGCTCACTAAGAAAAGGTTTGTTCTTTTACAGGTTTGTTGTACTAGTGTATGAAGACTTTATTTTACTCTGTGTCCAGGGCTAAACTGTTTCTTCTAATACAGCTCTTATGCCAGTGTCATTTGAAAAAGGAACACGTATAGGAATATCATCTAGGAATCCTGGTGCCAGTGTAAGTAGAAGTTTAGGTTTTAACGTGGATTTTTTAAAAAGCTAAGTTTTAAGGTTAAAAAATGGAATATTTACATAAAAATAATGGGACCTGTTTGTGTCCTGGTGGGTTATTTGTAATTTATCACAATGCAGTGGTAGCAATTTTGCACCCTTTCTAGAATCTCTTAGGACTTTCTTATTGTACAACAAAATACTTCAGAAAAAAGTGAAAACATTGGAAGACATAAACTTGTATAGAGGGTTCCAACGTGGGACTCAGTCACCTTCCAGTGCAACCTTGGGTAGTAGAGACCATCTCCTCTGAAGAGGATCTGTTCCCTAGTAATCTCCAATGTTGCAGACAGCATTATTCTAGAACCAAAGGCAATCCAGCTGGGAAAGGAGCTGTAGGAGAGAAGGCAGCGCTCCTGACCCTGGACTTGGGCTGAGAAGGCCCTTGGCTGGGTCCCTTTACTTCTTAGGGCTTCCTCTGTTGTAAAACCAGAGATTGGGGCCACCACCTCAAGGGGCTTTCCCATTCCCA
Source organism: Aethalodelphis obliquidens (assembly GCF_003676395.1). NCBI lineage: Eukaryota > Metazoa > Chordata > Mammalia > Artiodactyla > Delphinidae > Aethalodelphis > Aethalodelphis obliquidens. Next base: position 5,308,512 of record NW_020838024.1, on the reverse strand, counting down.
GGTTTCTGTTATTATATGTTGAAAGTGTTTTTCTAACTTTAGTCTTAATTTAGATGTTGTTATTTCATTGTCAATATCTGGATATGGAATTTACTTACCCTTTACTGAAAAATCACAATGTAACAATCATCACAACCCACCCACCTGCATTTTAGGAGAATTTTATTCCAGTAAAGTATTCTGCTGCTTATAACATTATATCATAAAAGTCTCTTGGAAATTTTCATTACTCCAGCTTTAAAATACAAAGGACCAACTTTTCTTCAGCTCCAGACTGGTCACCGTTTTGCAGCCTGAAACCCTTTGTATATGCAAAACTCATCTTTGTGTACACAAACTAAGTAATTGCAATGTTCTGCGTCCAATTTGCATTTGCAGGGATCCAGCTGCAAGTGTCGTTTTGCAAACACAAAATTAGAGCCCGGTTTTTAACAGTGGTTTAGATGCATTTTTTAAAAAAGTATTTCTCCAGTTAATCTCAGCGATGGCTTTTTGATGTTGTTGTTAAAGAAAGGTGTTTTAGTTATAGAGAATGTGCAGAGTCCATTTTTTTAATGAAATAATGCTGCATCCTTGGTACTCTGGCTTTCAAATTCAGTTTCATACTTCTTAATGCGACCTCTGTTCTTGACTTGGGGTAGAATTTGGTAAATGCTGTTTTTATTTCTAACCAAGTATTCTGAGCAGGAGGTGATTTTATAACCTTGGATATTTGCTCATTTGAGGTTAGCAGGCCACCCATAGCTTGTTTTTTCTCCTTATTTAAAAGTTGAAAATTTAACTAATTAAACAACTATTCCGGCAGTGTCTGATGCACAGCAGAATTGTTAGGGAGGTGAGATGTGTATTGGGCCATCCCTCCCTCCCAGGTTTCCCTCTGACACTCAAAAACGAAATGGGAGCCTGGAGCCTGCAGCTTATCTAGCCACAGTATTTGAAAAGAGACAAGGTTTAATAAATCATTGTTTAGATAGGCCAGGCATTACATTTTGGAAAGTCCAAAATGTTGAGAAACAACACTCTCATTTCCTTCAATGAGGGGAAGGCCCAGCAGTAAAGCTGTCTAATCCAGCTTGTGTTTTGACACTGGTTTTCCACAGGTGCAGTGTGGGAGGTGTTATCAGTTGAGAAGTTATCAGCTCATCAGTGAAATCTTGGCCGGGCACTTCCCTCCTTATTGTCTTATATAATATCATTTAATTGGAACTGGATACTCTTTTTTTTTTTTTTTTTTTTTTTGGCGGTACCCGGGCCTCTCACTGCTGTGGCCTCTCCCGCTGCGGAGCACAGGCTCCGGACGCGCAGGCCCAGCGGCCATGGCTCACGGGCCCAGCCGCTCCGCGGCATGTGGGATCTTCCCGGCCCGGGGCACGAACCCGCGCCCCCTGCATCAGCAGGCGGACTCTCAACCACTGCGCCACCAGGGAAGCCCGGAACTGGATACTCTTACTGAAAATTTTCAGTTAGCTCTTCAGTAAAACCAATGAAAGAGAAAAAAAAAAAATGCAGCAGACACAAGCAGTATTTGCCCCACTTCTGGTGAGGGTGTGCACAGGCAGCCTTTTGTGTCTGCCAGAGCTGCATCAGAATAGGAGAATACCCCCAACACCACCGTGCCCTGGGCCCTCACCCCCTTTCTTTAAAGTCAGCCAGAGAATAATTTGCCCAAATGAAAAGGCCCTTTCTGGCACTGGAGGGCTTTGCTAATTGTATTTGAAAGAATCAAAGCAAACCACAAGTTGGCTTTTAACAAGAGAAAAGTAATGTGTTCACATACCAACATATTAATAAGATTAGTTTTATTAGGAAGATGTAATCAGGCAGAATAAGGACTGCAAGAGGAATGGCTTTTTAAAAGCCATTCTTTTATTTTCTAGCTAAAGAAATACCAGTCGGCTTTCAAAACACATTTAAAGAAAAATGTACCGAAATCTAAAAAAATACATCAATTTCACTTTCTTGACATAAAAGGGAAAAATGTTTTAAAATTGTTTATTTCTGTAACTTTTAAATAGCTTTAGTTGTGCTAAATTAGAATAGTAAAACAACTTGGGAATCTCCTGGCTAAAGTATTTTTGTTTGATTGTAAATAGGTATCCATTTACTTGTGATTTCTACATATTGGCAGGTGTGGATTTATTAATTGCAAAAATGCTGTTGAACTGGTGCAAGTGGAAAATGTTCAAGGAGGGTCCACAGCACCCCACTTGGAAATGATTTTTCCAAGCAGTAGGCTTCATTTTGACCTTTCAAAAGACAATCACTGCATTTTTTTTCCCATTATATGCAGTGATGTAGTTTCAGTTAGAAAGCTATTTTGCAATAATGGTGACAATGTACTCAAATGCGCATGACTAAAATAGCAATGCAGTGTGGAAATAAGTTTCACAATCCAAAAGCCAAGCTATTTTCCTTTGTTTTTCTTCCTGTATCGTCACTGAATGGAGTAGAAGGGCGTTTCACGCATTTGGCCAAACTCTTTACAGCAGAAGCACATTCTTTCTAGAAGAGTCAGGTTACTTAAAATATGGACTAGAGATGCATTACCAGTTCAGCTTGCAGAAAGAACATACATCAGCTCGAACAGTTATACCCATTAGCATAAGTGAAGAAGCATGGGGCAAAACTGGAGAGGATGAAAGCTCAGAGTTCTTTTTTCTGCCTTTCTCCTCCCTTCCAACATCTCTGTGCTCTGGGGGCCTCAGCGTCCTTCTTTCTCCACTTGGTGAGGAACTCATTTCCACAAAGATATTGGGGGTTCAGTAGATTAGCTTTACCAGGATATTTCTTTTCAATGGAAAAGGAAGACAACATAAGTAAACCTAAAGGTGATACTTTTCTGTTCCGTGGAGGAGATGAGTGAGTGTTTCAAATGCCAGGCTTTAGTCTTTCTGCCAGAGAGCTCTGCTCAGAAACATTTACTTAGTCGGGCCACCCTGTGGCTAGAGCAGCGTGGTACTTTCTAAACTTACGTGAAGCTTTGCATTTTACTAATAGAGCAGCAGCAAAATGGCTGCATTTCCCATAATTTGACAGGAACCAGAAAGGAGTGCCCATGTGTTCAGCCTTCCAGCTTGGAAGAGGGGAGGGAGGCCGATGGGCCCCGTCGGCTTCGTTGGCCGCTGCACTAACAGAGGACTCTTGGTGTTTGATGCTGACTGCAGCCACAGTTTTGAAAGTCCGTGGGCAGAGTTGGGTTCATAAGGCCTGGCCATTGATGCTTCAGTCCGTGTGAGTGGACATGGCGGAGGAGCCCAAGGTAGTGGTTCAGTAAATGTTAATTGATAGGCATTAAAACAATCGGCGACCCGGGGGCGTGCCACCTTGTGTGCCGAAGACGTTAATCTGTAAAACGGAGAAAACCACACCAGGTTGCTCTTGGAAGTTATGAAGAATGATTGTAAAGGGCTTTTCGAAGCTTAAGCGCTTTGACTGATAGTGTCCGAAGAAAACAGCCCCAGCTGCAGAGAGCAGAGCATCTCCGTGGCCCTGTGAGCAGTGTGCAGCAGCAGTGTCAAATGGCATCCTTTCTGGGGTCCAGCCAATTGTTAAAAGGGAGGAACTAGAATAATATATTGCTGGGGGCTCAACCCCTTCCTGGTTATGAAATTCGAAAGTGACTTAAGCTGTAGGAAATTATTTTGGATTAGTCTTTATCATCTGATTTCCCCCCTGGAGAGAACTTGCTTCATTTTATAAGGTTCTAAACATCTTTTTTCTTTTTTTAAAACAAGAGGCATCAGCCACCGTGTCCCTCTCTCTTCTTTTTTTAAAAAAATTTATTTATTTATTTTTGGCTGCGTGGGGTCTTCATTGCTGCGCGCAGGCTTTCTGTAGTTGCGGCGAGCGGGTGCTACTCTTCATTGCGCGGGCTTTATCGCGGTGGCTTCTCTTGTTGCGGAACACAGGCTCTAGGCGCACAGCCTTCAGTAGTTGTGGCACACGGGCTTCGTTGCTGTGAGGCATGTGGGATCTTCCCGGACCACGAATCGAACCCATGTCCCCTGCATTGGCAGGCGGATTCTTAACCACTGCGCCACCAGGGAAGTCCTGGTTCTAAAAATCTTGCTCCCACAGACTGTGGTTTACAGATAGGGAGGAGGTGAGCAGAGAATTTGTGTGTGTATAATGAACAATTTAACAATTGGCCTAAATTTGGGGACCTGTATTATTCCCTTTACCGTTATCTCTATGTGGGATAATTACTAAATCACTGAAGTCAGCCAGCTTTGTTTTTACCCTATCCTAAAGATCTTAAAGAGATTTCATTTATTAGTAAATAGTCCTGCATCAGATCGGCACTCTAATTTGCCCATCGTTGCTCTACAAACTACATTCATTTCAATTTGGGGCCATTTTCTCTTTTCGTAACTCAGCAGTGACTGAAATATTCTCAGCAGTATATTTATGGTAGCCCTATGTCTAAGAATTTCTTGGGTAGAACAGATTTCAGATACAGCACATATGCCCTCTAGATGCACATGCATTTTTGTTGATCATTTGACCCTATGTATCACCAGGCATACAGTTAAGCCTGCAGACGGTTGTTCATTGAACCTGTATGCCCGCCATTGCACACTTACTGAGCGCCTCCTTCAGGCAAGGCATTGTGTCTTGTGAGGACAATTCATCACTTGTGTGGGTGGCTCTTGAAGGATGGGTAAGAAGAGGTGGGTGCAGAAGAGCCTCCTCAGAGAGGCTAATATAGGGAATCCCAGCTTAGAAGAAGGAGGCAGTAGACGCATTTAGGGAATAGTGAGCAAAATCACCTGCCTTGAATGAGGGGATTTTTGTAGAGGAGGAGTTTGGAAAGGTCTCTCTTTTTTGAAATTTGCTCCTCCCTTGGCTGCCAAGACACCACCGTGTCTAAGCTCTCTGCCTACATTGTAGACTTTCCTGGTCTCCTTTCATGACTCCCCTTTTCCACTTGCTTCACAAATATTAGTGTTTTCCAGATTCTTTCCTTGGCCCTTTTTCTTCTCTAAACACTTTCTGGGCAGCATATCCACTCGCCTGGGTGGGATGTTCATCTTGATGTGGATAACACTTAAATTTCTATCTCCAACTCCAGCCTGTCTTTGAGTGGCAGACCCCGAGTTCCAATTGCCCATTGGCACCTCTGCCTGAATAACACTGTGTCTACCTGCCTCATCCTTTCATTCAGAACTGCTCCATTCTGAGCTCTGCTGGACCAGGCCTAGAGGGAGAGTCAAGGAGGATGGAGCTCCGAGTTCAAAGAACTTATTCTGCATGCAGAAGAAAGTAGAAAGTAGGAGACTGTAGTCAAAAAGAGATTTTCAAGGATTTTGAAAGTAGAGCAGTTCTGGGTGATGATAAGATCTTTGCTACTCAAAGGGTGGTCTATGGACCAGTGGCACCAGCATCACCTGGGAGACTGTAGAAATGAGGAGGTGTAGTGCTCTATCCCTCAGACCTGCTGAATCAGAATCTGCATTTGAACAAGATTTGCAGGTGAACTGTGTTCACAGTTCTGAGAAGCTTTGGCCTAGGGTATGTGCATGAGAGTGAATTGATGAAGTTCAGTGGAGATGAAGTGTTCAATGTTCAATGAATGGATAATGCACAGGGAGACTGAAATGGTTCAGTACGAATGCAATAATGTGGGTGGAGAGGAAGAATGTGAGCTGACTGCCAACCTTAATGCATTCATTATGCCCTGGGAGTGAGGGAGGGTCCTTGCGTCAGATGACAGTGATATTTGACATAGGATTATTGACGTCTTAGTTCTTTGAGAACAGAGCCTCTGATTCGGATTTTTCCCCTTTAAGTTCTGTGCCTCAGCTCTTAAGAAAGATATAGCAGATCCTTAAATAATGATGAATTGACTTTACGAGCAGTGGGCTTAAACAGATTAAGCCTTTTGGTCAATTTACATTGTTTGAAAGGGAACCTGGAGCTAACTTAAACAATCTGGTATCCAATATCACCTTTTCTCCCCCCTCCTTTGATTATACTTTCCTGACAGGTAATTAAAAATGTGTTTGCTAGGGCAAACTTCTTCGTTCTTCTTTTCTCTCTCTTGATGTGCATATAACATCTTGGAAATCTTATACGTGTTAGAGAACTCATATTGATGCTCTATCCTTGGGTGTGAGTTTGGTCTTTAAGGAGGTGCCTTGCTTGATAGACAGATCAACACTGATGATGCAGGTACTGATTTGGAGCCAGGAGATTTGAGCTCCAGTCGCAGCTCTGTTCTTACTATCTGTGCAACGTTGAGTGAATCAGGCAACTATTACAGACCTCAGCTTCTCATTTACACAATATGCTGGTTGGACTATATGAGCTGTAAATTCCCTTCGAGTTGTAAACTTGTGATTTTGTAATTCTTTTAGGCTGTTAAGAATGCCTGTGAGGTTAACATGATGCAGCTCCCTAAGATGTGTACCCAAGGGTCTCTCTTGTATTGTGGCCAATATATTTATGAAACTCAGTGTCATTCTATCCATGATTCAAAATCATGATACATCTGCATCTAGAGTACTCTGCATAGTTCTGGTAACTTTCTTAAGAGAAACGAGTCTCCTCACATTAGTAGAATATGTTAGCCCTAAATGTTTTTAAAAAGAAATAGAGTATCTTTTAATTGCCCAAGGGAGTGAAACAATTTTCTTACGAAATAGACTTAAAAAGATCCATCTCTTTGAAATGTTGCACCATCCAACCTTGTGAAGACCATGGGGCATTTCTTGAAATCTGAAGACTTAACTGAATTCTCAAGCAGTAGACCTGAAGGGATACTTTCAGGATAATGACAAGGAATGACTATTTTTCCTGGTAGTTAGTAAGCATATGAAACTCATTACTTGCATATTTTCCAAAGGCTGTCTTAACATGGGTTCCAGAATGATTTAGATCCGTTCATTATGCTGGATCCCAAATGGGATTCAGAGCGTGTTGATCTTTTGGTGTGAGGCCCTATTCTTTAAAGTTGATATTGGCGATATACAAATACCTTTAAAGACTTATTCATTTAAAAATTAAAAATGAATTTAGTTCAGTGACAGAAAACAGAACTGGACTGGACAAAACATGAATGTTGACCTTATGATTATGTATTTTCATATGTTCTTATAGAAGCTACTGTGGAAAGTTTTCCACAATTTTCCGGACTTGGGATATTCATTTAGGGAATTAAGAAAATGTTTATTATGGGAAATTTTAAATACATACAAAAATGGAGAGCATAGTATGTGAAACTCTGTGTCCTCACCACTCAGCTTCAATAATTAACCAAGTCAGTCTAATTTCATCTCTAACTTTTTTCCCACCCTTACCCCTCGGTGCCAGTAATTCTGAAGCAAATCTAAGGCATCCTCGTTTCGTCTTAAGCATTTTAATATGTATCTCACAGATAAGTTTATTACTTTATTTAATAAAATTTATACACAATGAAATCCATAGCTCTTGATTGTGCTATTTGATCACCTCTGATAAACGTGTATGTCCATGCAACTACTACTCCTGTTAAGATATAGGAGATTTGCAGGACCACATGCAGTTTCCTCATGTCCCTTTCCAATCAGTTTCTACTCCCATAAGCAACCACCCTCCTCCCCCCACATCTTTAATGAGCTATAATTGACAAATGAATTCACATAAATTGAAGGTGTACGACATAGTGATTTGCTACGTGTGTACATTGTGAAGTGATTACCACAATACGGTTAGTTAACACACCATGACCTCGTATAATTACCTTTTCTATTTTTATTTTCTGGTGGTGAGAACATTTTAAGATTTACTCTCTTAGTAAATTACATGTATACAATACAGTATTGTTAACAGTAGTCACCATGCTGTACATCAGAGCCCCAGAACTCATTCATCTTATAACTGAAAGTTTTTACCCTTTTACCAACATCTCCCCATTTCTCCCACTCTCCAGCCTCTGGCAACCACCGTTCAACTCTCTTTTTCTATGAATCTGACTTTTTTAGATTCCACACAGGTGAGATCATATAGCATTGTCTTTCTCTGTATGGCTTATTTTACTTAGCATAACGCCCTCCAGATTGTCACAAATGGCAGGATTTCCATATTTTTTTATGACTAAATTCTATGTGTCTCTCTCTCTCACACATTTTCTTTAATCGTTCATCTGCCAATGGACACAGTTGTTTCCATAGCTTGGCTATTGTGAAAAATGATGCCATGAACAGAGTGCAGTATCTCTTCCAGACACTGACTTCCGTTCCTTCAGATATATACCCAGAAGTGGGATTAATAGGATTAATAGGCCTTTTTATTCACAGATGGGTCAGAAATCCTGATTCACTTGATCTGAGCTGCTGGTTTAAATATCTGCTTAACAGTTAGTGTGTTGCCTCATGTCCCCTCTCCTCTTTTCTTCTTCCATCTTCTGCCCTCTCATTCTGTCTCTAGGTGCGGGTTCTGTCCCTCCCTCATCTTCCAGTACATTGTTAGTCTTCTCTTTTATAGACCCTCGCTGGTCTTTCCAGCCTACGTGCTCAACTTGTAGAACTCCTCAACTATTAGCCGGTTAGAAGCAGAAACCAGAGCACAAAACTGTTTTACAACCTTAGCTGGCTGAACATATGTGCCAGTTGGATAGATGTCATAACTCGGCAAGCCTGGTTTGGACTACTTAAGAACTTGCCCACCCAACATTTTCTGCAGTTTTGACCCCATCCACCGACAAAGATCTCTCGTTTCTGTTTAGGATGTTAGTCAGAGTGTCTCTTATAGGGTAATAACAGTGTCCATCTATGAAGGTTTTGTAAGGACTAAACACAGTAGAACTTAAATTCTATTAAGTTCAGCTCCTAGAATATAGGAGCTGAACTTATATATAGGAGCTCCTAGAATATGTTCAATATCATAGTTAATACCTGGAAGTAAAGAGAACTGCTTGACTTTGTTCAATCTAGCATTTTGTAAACCTGTTTACCCATGATAGTGCTATTTCTAGAGCCATCTGTTAACATGTTAAGGAATGCTGCTGCTGTATGGAATCCAGCTTCGGAAACTCTGAATTAAGAATTGAACAAAATTAAGCTGCTGACTGTTCACAGTGAGTGAATAAACCAGAGCTGCTTGAACTGGGAGTCGGGCTTCTGGATCTTAACTCCGTCCTCACCACACCTTGAAACTGCTTGAATAAGAAGGAGAGGTTTCATTTTAAGACACAAGACAGAAATGAAAAAGAAAGTCATCCTGATACAAAGCCTAGATTTTTGCTTATCTCTTCCTTGTAATCACATCTCCAGGTGACTCGAGAGATTTAAGGAAAGCTGTCTGAAGTTCTCAGGCTCAGCTTTCAAGGATGTCGTCAAGGTGGATAAAGTAGAGTCTAGCCTTTCAGAAGGAGTGAGGCCAGAAGTTGTCCCCCTGTGTCCCCCGGTCTCCATCTCACTCTGGCTTGGTCACCCCACTTGCAGTCTCGGGGCTGCCCCACCGTCCAGCAGAGTGAGCGGGACACTTGCTGCCTGCCTCGGCCCTTCCCCCTTGGGTTTGGTGTGTGTGTTTACCCACCTCGACATTGTGCCCGACAGGAACATAGACCCCTGGAAAGAAGGCCAGCAAGTGTCCAGAGCAGTCTGTGGGGGTCGGGTCCCCAGGCTTTCCAGAGGCACATCTGGTCGGGCACTGGTGGGACATGAAGGCCAAGGACAGACATTGCTCACCTGATTCATCTGAAAGCCAGAGACGATTATGTCATTAGGTATGTGCATTTCTCAACTAAGCCTTCAAGAGTGATAGGTGATGAGAAGCATCCTCATATGACGTGTGTGTGGGACACATTCAAAGGGCACATGTATCAGATGACCGAATTCCCTGTATGAGCACTGGGAGAATTTTAAAAAGTCATTCTCATGCTTGCGCTCCACACCCACTAATTCCAGCAGCCCAGTTCCACGGAGTTCTCCTCCACCTCGTTTCTCGGGGCGGCTCTCCTGGCTGAGGTTGCCTCATGTAAGTGGATGCCGTCCACCAGCACCGCGGCACCTGCGCACAGCCTGCGCTGCCGTTCCCGTCATTAGAAGGGCAGCCGATTGCGGTAGCGTGGGAGACACCTGAGGGGTCAGAACTTGACTTAATGATCTTCCCCGGGGCTGCTTTTGTTTAATGATCCATTTTGTTTTAGGTGATGAGAGAGAGAAAAAAATCTGCTTCTATTTGCATGCAGCCACACTTTAGGCTAGGAGACCCAAGTTAGTTTCCCAGTCTAGGGCATTACTATAGGGGCAGGGCTGAGCCTGGGATGGAGACAGTCATTTGGGCGACTTAGGGCCCATCCCCACCCCAAACAAGTCTGCCAGACGATACGGCAATTCTTCGGCCAAGCACAGGGCTGGACCCTGGCTCTCTCCCAGGTCTGCTGCCTGACTCTTGGTAAGTCACTTGCCCTTTGCATTTCCTCGGAGTTACTAGGATAAGGGTAAAAATGTACAACTTCACTTTCCTCAAGGCTAAAACAAGTCAGAAAGTGACCAAGTGTGAATTCCATGAAGGCAGGCCCAGTATAGAAGAGCAGTATAGAAGGCCCGGTATAGAAGAGGGGTGTATGCCAGTAAGAGTGAGAACCCCTCTTTTGATGTTGAAGAATTGGTGATATCACTTGATTTATGGAAGTTCCTGCTGTTGTTACTCTATATTGTAGATTTAAAATTTTATGTTTCAAAAGCAAATGGAATGAAAACAGATAGGATCTATACTTTTATTGTATGGAGGACATGTGTGCAGTGTTCATCAAATGCATAATGTCCTTTAACCTTCGGCCTCCCCATGCAGCATGGCCAGGCCACTTTCTTCTGTGTCTACCATCTCCAGTGGCCTAGGAGGGCAGGACAAGGTTCATTTTCAGGGTCTTATTACTAATACCTCAAGATGAAGCTGCCACTGTTTCTGCTGTGATAGGGAGAGGCAGGTCCTGGACCATCTCTCCTCTTATCTGCCTGCCATCAAAATGTCCTTGTCCCTGATCTCCCCTTTAACTGATGGGGACGTTAAGGCTCATGTTTTTTCAAAAGACTCTTAAGAAACACTGCCCCAAACCCTGTGCTCTCCTGATTTGCATTTGGAACCGTTGGTTTGTGGTGAGAAAGACAGAACCACCTTACGACATGCTTGAGTACATGTGAACACCACGAGCGAAGCCCTGGGAGAGCCTAGCCTTGTGCTTAACTTTGGTAGCTTTCTCCCACTAGTCTCCATCTGAGAGCTTTACAGGCTTTCTCAGGTATCCAGACGACCCTGGGAGCGAGATTACTGCCGGGTGGTCCACTCTCCCTTTACAAGAACAGCTGAGGCATGTAGCATTCTCTGCTGTCTTGTTTGGAGCACAGGCATTGAGGAATTCACCTATGAATTTGCCTCCCCAAAGAGAAATGAGAAAGACTCTGCTCACTGTCACAGATAAGAGCCATGTCAGGAACGGCAACTCTTTATGCTCAGTTAAAAAAGAACTAGATTTCTTTTTTTTTTTTTAATTGAAGGATAGCTGATGTACAATATTATATAAATTACTGGTGCACAATATAGTGGTTCATGATTTTTAAAGGTTATATGCCATTAATAGTTATTATAAAATTCTGGCCATATTCCCCACATTGTACAATGTGTCTTTGTAGCTTATTTTATACCTAATTGTTTGTACCTCTTAATCCCCTATTCCTATATTGCTCCTCCCTCCTTCCCTCTCCCCACTGTAGCCACTGGTTTGTCCTCTGTATCTGTGAGTCCGCTTTGGAAAAGAACTAGATTTGTATTCAGCTTTTCCCATGATAGAGAATTAAGAAGAAACTACACTAACAAATAGACGTGGCTGACAGGTGCTATCAGGGAGAAAGGCCAAAGGCAAAAATGGCTTTCTTTTATGTGGAATAGCTGCCACTGGCCAGCACCAGAGGACAAAATCAAGGGAACTGAGACGAAATGACGGGACAGCATGCTTCCTTGTTCTGGGCAAACTCCCCAGAATGAGCGGAAGATGGTGAACGATTTCCATCTTGTTTGAACGAGAGACACTTTGATGCACAGCGCAAATCATTATCATCCTGGAGCTGGTCCCTCACGGGGGTCGACTTCACCAGCTGCCGTGTGTGGAGTCCATCTACGCACCAGTGGGGGGCGGCGGTGCTGTTTGGTGGAGACGAAACTCCTATGGCTCATGAACTGTATTTGTTCTCTTAACTCTGCCATCGAGCAGGGGAATGGCTGCATTTAGGAATTTAAGGAAGACTCATGGCTAAGGAAGGGCTTTCTGGCTAGAAATGAGGCTTACTACTAGAACAGGTCGGTCAGAAGAGGGAACGCTGTTTTCTTCCTTTAGTAACCGCTGCCTGATCTGTCAGGCAGGAGTTTGAAGTCCCAGTGTTGTTCTGGCCAGAGGTGGGGGTGTGGGGGGGTGGGGGGGGACGGACCAGATGACCTCGTTCCTTTCAGCCTGGGGGCCAGCGGAAAGTGTTCCAAAGGCAACTTAATACTCTGGATTTATTTTTCTCCCTCATTTTTTAAAAAAATTGGCACTTCCAATTTTCAGTGTCTATAATGTGCTAATGGGCTTTCCTCCCATTAAAAAACACGTGTGGATGTGAGAATGTTCTCCTCGAGAAAAGACGGTCTCTGGGGTCTTGCTTCTGGCTTGAGGTCCTATGAGGTAGGTGTTATGAAACGTCCCCCGCAGCGGGCTGGAGTGTGAGTGAACCTCAGTGGGGGCCAGCAGCTCTCCTGCTAATTTTGGCAGGAGAGGGAGACACTCAGCCAATTTGAGAGGAAAGAAGGTAAATTTTGCATTTCATTTGCAAACCCAGATAAAATGAGTTTTTGGACACGAGCAGATATTGAGAGCCTATCTATTCTCTTCTACCATTAAGCCTGTGAGGACAGAAGTAATCCAAGTTCATGTTTTTCAGCCAGATAATTATTCTTCCCATCCCGATTGTAGAGGGGGCAGCTCAGAGGGCGTATCAAGAAGGAAGGGAGCTCAAGAGCCAGACAGAGGGTGGTGCTGGGACACGTGTCCAGTGCTTTGGGTGGCCCGTGGCAGCGTGGCAGCCCAGGGTTAGGATTTTGAGAAAGAGGAGGGAGCGAGGTGGACAGGTGATGTCCAGCAGCTGGTACTTCACAGTCTAAGTAGGGGCTGTCTTAGACTCCCTCAGAACAAGGACTATAGATGGGACAACTCTCACCTGCAGAATGCAGGGAGATGGCAGGTGAGTGATGCCTTTAGGTTCTCAAAGTAAGGAGTGGATCGGACCAGGGCTTTTCAAAGGCATCTTATGTTTCCCATATTCCACGATTCTATGATGCTTCCCTCTGGAGCAGGGTGGTTTTTATACAATTATCAAAGGGAAGATTGATCTTTTGAAAAAATAGTTTTTATTGTGGCCTGAGGATTAAGTTACACAGCTACAGTCCACTCATTAAAACTCGTTAACTCATCAGCATGCTACTTTCTCAAGCCATGATGACTTCGTGGCCTAAGTGAAAATTTCATATTCCTCTGGAAAATTGAATTAGCATAGCACAATCAGCAGAAAATTATCTTTGACTAGTAGATTTTATTTCTACACCATTCTGCTTTGCCTAAAAAAATAATGACTCTGAGACTTGATGGCTAACAGTAAGAGCTAATGTCTACGATTTGTTTTCACAGTCCCAAGAGCTGTGTTAGATGTTTTACATGCACTCGTTCATTTAATCCCCAGAAGAGCTCTATGAGATGAGTAGATACTGAACTCACATTTAGTCGATAAGGATATTGAAGACTAGAGAGATCAACTAACATGTCAGGGCCAGGATTAGACTCTGGGTCTAGCAGCTAAGTGAGGGGTCTCCTGTAAACCATACTCTTCTGTCCTCTGCCTCTCCCAGAGGGTCAGTGGAATTGACTAGCTTGGGCTGCACCCATCGCGGTTGGGTGGAATTAAGGACGTGACTTTGTGGAAGAGAACTGTTTGGAATATGAAAGCATGAACAAGGAGGCTTAGTTTCCATTAAGTGTAAAGTGGGTCAATAAGATATGTTGTAATAGTAATTAGATCCCTTATTTTTTGAACACTGCTATTAGGAATTAGAAGCTAAGCAGGATTCCTAGGTTTATAATTCTCTGTCTCTAGACAATAACAACAAAAGCTAACAGGGAGTGCTGACTTTTACATATTTTACATCTGTTAGTTCACTTAAACATGACAGCAACCCCTTGAGATAGGCACGAATATTTTCCTCATTTTCCAGATGGGGAAAACTGAGACCCAGAGTGGTGGAAAAGCACAGCCAGGAAGTGGCAGAGCTGGGTGGCGAGCCCAGGCTCTTTAACCGTTATTCTAGCCTGCCTCTCGGCACTAGGCTTTGGCGATTCTGAAATATTCGCTCCTCTGATGCAAACAGGACCTATTGTCCTTCAGGGTGGGATGAGGCCAAGAAGAACTGGACGTTGAGCCATGTCTTCTGTGAATGTTTGTGTATTTGAACCAGGTGGCTCTCTTCCTCTGGGGTTTCCTTCTACGACTGGGACAGGAATGCCTCTCTCAATGCCTCACCGTGGTTGTCTGTGGGTTGCCCAATTCACTCTGCTGCATGGAATTCCATTCTTCTGAAAGAAGAAGGCTGGAATTTGGGGGTACTCTTATACCTAATCTGTAAGCTACTAAATGTTTCAAGATTGTATTTGCTCAGTTCATGTTCAATGAACGTTACAGTGAGTTTAAATGTGGTATCAGAACTTGCCAAATGGTGCTTATAGAAGGACACAAGGCTCAGAAGGATTAAGTGACTTCTCCAATTTCACATGAAGTTGTACGTTTCTGAGCGCAAGGGCTATCTTACTTGAGCCAGGACTCAACTGAGATAAACCAATGGCCCGTTTCCATTCTTGTCCTTGGAGCTTGGCAGGGACTGGAGGTAGGGAGTGGTCAGATGCCCTGGAACTACTCAGAACACAAACTGGAAAGAGAAACTGAGATGTTGATGCTGGTAGAGGAGAGGACAGAAATGCTGGGCAGGCAGAGATGGCAGCGTCCATTCCTCTTTGCCCCCTTTGTGCTCTACTAGGAGTTCAGTAGTATTTGAATATGAATGAATGGATCCCTACTGTGTTTTTAGCCATGCTCTACATTCAGGGCATGGAGATCACAGGGGCTGGTGAAGATGGAGAAGACCTCAGGGGGAAGGTTGGACTCTAGTTGGCTTGAGGTAGAGAGCAGATGTGGGAAGAAGGAGGGCACGTGTGCAGAGGCATCTATGGGCAAAGGCTGATGCGCCTGGAATACTTAACCTGGCCCACAGGTACAATGTTCTTGACTTCTGTAATATCTTGTCTGCTCTCCAAACTCCCAAACGGGGGAAGGGTTTTCCTGACGAAGCCAGTGCCAGGAAAATTGTGGCATGAGTCTTGTTAGCTACTCTTTCGCACATCTCTGCCATCGCTTACGGGCCTCGAGTCTAACTTGTTAACCACTTGGATTTGCCCACATTATTCCCGAATGTGAGTCGTTTGTTGTCTGGGCTCACCCAGCTGGGCTTTCCTTTCCAGGTTAACATGTTTGTTGAAGGATTCCACGATGCCATCCTCCTCTACGTCCTGGCTTTACATGAAGTACTCAGAGCTGGTTACAGTAAGAAGGATGGAGGGAAAATTATCCAGCAGACTTGGAACAGAACATTTGAAGGTGAGGTTTCAGTCTACAAGGCAACAACACTCTGCAGCTGACCAAGCTGCTTCTTTCCTGGTTCTGTTTTTCTCTCTTACAACCTTGGGCCCTTGCCGGTGTCTTACTTTTCTCAGCTGTAGAAGAAGGATAATAAGTTAAGATCAACCCACTTCACAGGCTTGTTGTGAAAATTAAATGAGATAAACTTGTGAAAGTGCTTTGAAAGAGTCCCACTGAAATAGGAAGAGCCTTGTCTCCTGATTACTAGATGACAGCTCTAGGCTTCTTAAAATTAATCACAAGCTTCATTCACAACAAATAATCAGTTTGTGAAGAGTTCTGTGATCAGTTTTTTTTTTTTTGCGGTACGCGGACCTCTCTCTGTTGCGGCCTCTCCCATTGCGGAGCACAGGCTCCGGATGCGCAGGCTCAGCGGCCATGGCTCATGGGCTCAGCCGCTCGGCGGCATGTGGGATCTTCCCGGACCGGGGCACGAACCCGTGTCCCCTGCATCGGCAGGTGGACTCTCAACCACTGCGCCACCAGGGAAGCCCTGTGATCAGTTTTAAAAGGAATAATCCCAGATATACATTCCTCTGTTCAAAACTGGGAGGTTTGAGATGATAAGCAGGTCCATTTGAGCTCTCTGCTTATATTTTATTTTTTAAAATGGTGAATACCAGCTGTTGCTTAAGAACAGAGAAGTATAAGAACAATGACAACAACAAAATGGCTCGTCATCTCATCACTCAAGCGATCTCCGTTGACATTTAAACATTGTACAAGAATGAGACCATTCTTGGCTGGAAAATTTGAATGCTACAAAAATGTACAAAATGAAAAGTGAAAGTTTTCCCTTCACACCCTAGTCCCCTGTCCCCAGTGTAATCACTATTAACAATTTCTTATGATTCAGCCTAAAAATATTTTATGCCTTCTGCCAGCACATATGCATTTGTATATCTTATCTAAAAAATTTACACAAAAGGGTCATACTATGAATGCCATTCTTCATCTTAGCTTTTTCACTTGTATGTCAAGTAGAAGAATTTTCCATATAAGCGCTCATAGATTCAGCACATTTTTACATGATGGTTCCATATTTTTCCACTGTTTGGCTGTACAAGTATTTCTGTAACCAGTCTCCTATTGATGGGCACTTCAGTTGTTTATAGTTTCTGCTATTATGCAAAATGCTATTATGATCTTACACATCTTGATGAATTTTTGTGAGTACATCCAATAGGGAACATTCTCAGTCATGGCCTATATGGGTCCAAAAGTATGTTGGTACCTTTTAAAGTGCATTAGGTATTGCCAAATATCTTCCAGAAAGGTCTACCAGTCCATATTCTTGGTAATAGCATGTGGAGTGCTAGTTTCCTCTCACCTCCCCATCAGTCAAAAAAAAAAAAATGAACATGAGACTCAATATGAGAATGATCCAGCTGCTGGAGCCCTGCGGATGTCAACTTCAGATTCACTCATTCATTCATGCATCAGATATTCTTGAGCACTTACTATGTGCCAGGAGCCGGTCAAGGCGCTGAGGATTCAGCGGTGAACTAGGGAAATCCCCTGCAATCAACTGAGCTTCCATGGTGGTAGGGGGAACTGGCGATAAACGAATAAATATACCACTTCAGGGGCTATAAAGTAAAGCAGGTTAGGGGGCTGGAAAGTGATGGGAGGGGTGTGGTAGGACTGCTAATTTAAATAGAGTTGTCTGGGAAGGTCTTTCTGATAAGCGGTGGTTGAGTAGAGACCTCAGAGTAGTGAAAGAAATTATGTAGCTGTTTAAGAGAGAATATTCCAGAAGCAACAGCAAACACAGAGACCCTGAGTGTATCTGGCAGGAGAGTGCTGAGGGCCCCCGTAAGAGCAAGGAGGCCGGTGTGGCTGCAGCAGTATGTGAGCCGCAGCGTGATCGTAGCCAGAGTCAGAGGTAGTGGGGCCAGATCCTGTGGGCCCGGAAGCTGCACTGAGGACCTTGGGTTTCCACCTGAGTGAGATGGAAAGCCACCAGAGGGTGTCGAGGGTCAGGATCTGTCTTGAGTCTGTTTTAGATGGGGGCTTTCTGGGGGCTGAGGAAAATAAACTGTAGTATGCTGGTGGGTAGCATCTGAGGACCACTGCCATACAGGTCACTGACCAGGGGTCAGGAAACCCACAACCTAGCCACTGGCTGTGACCTCAGTCCTTTGGGCTTCTTCTTTGTCACCAGTACTAAGGGGGCTGGACTAGCTGATGACTGACAAAGACCCTTTCAGTTCTGCATCATGCCAACTCGTCCTTTAATGCACTGGGGCTATGCCTATATGTATTTATCAAGGCTAGATTTGGGGCACGTGTTTTTTTTTCCCTTGGGACTCCCATCCACTCCACTGCCTCGTCTTGCCCTTGGTTATTAGACAGGGTAGGACGGTACAGAGAGGTCAAGTTCCAGTGAGAGTTGTCTGGGCAGCAGCTATGGTGACATTTGGTGGATTTCATTTCTCCTTGGTGGTTTCAGTGGATGCCACATCTTACTCAAAACTAGAGTGACATCTGCTTTAACTCTGGACAGATTGTAGGACATGAACGAATAAAATAAGCCTCCAGGATTATCTTGCTCGACCTCTGACTGCTTCAGCTGAGGAGTTGGAATCAAATAGGATAAGTCAGGGGGCATATTAGGACTGAGTCAAATTTCCCAGAAGTTGTGTCCTGTGCACTGAGAAACCGGCATGTGTGGACATGACCTTGGTAGGCCACATCCTGTTCCTAGTTACTCCTCACTACACGATGTGGTCATTTGCTCTTGGTCATCTGAGGGAGGTTGTTAAGGGAAGGGCAGGTGCCCACAATGGCTGGAACTCAGTTTTCTTTAGAGGGGATGGACTAAATTTTCCCATAGGCCAACCTGATGCTTCCATTCTAGGGCTGGGTCTACACAGGCAATACGAAATGAGTCCCAAAACAATCAACTGTATAGTTCAGTCTAAACTTAGAATCTCATTTGTCCAAACGTAAAGATAATTGAAGCCAAGGTAAGTTTTGACCTTGAATTGTTTGAAGAGCCCATTTTATTTGCTAAACAATGATCAATCTGAGGGTAGCCCCCAAAAGAACTATAAAAAAATCCCCAACTGTTCTAAAATTAAAAACCATTTAAATTTTAATGGTCACCGTAAGTGACCATAAAGTTGTCAAGGGAAAAATACTCTGGACGTTATTTGACGGATTTGGATTTCATTACCGTGAAACCTATGACCAAATCTCAAGGTTTTCAATAAATGGCCTGGGAAGAAGCTGAATTTCCTCTCTGTGTGAGACGTCAGAGTGACAAGGTAAATAGGACTGTGGCTCAAACCTTGAGCTCCGCTACAGGCCAATAGAAATGAGGGTGGAAAGTCTCATTACTTATGTACAGGAAAATTCTGCTGTCAGCCTGACGATCTCACCTTATGTACAATACTCTCAGGTGAAGTCTCACTTGCTAATTGGCCACCTGAGGGTTCACACCCCATTTCTTGGCAGAATTGTAATAGCTTAAAGTGTAGTGAGGTCTTGGATTACTAGGGCCACCTTGCCTTATAAAATACTCTGCAAAACACGTAGCAGAACACACCATCATAAACACCTCTGAACAGAACGGCATGTGGTTTTAGACAGCCAATATGTTTGGAGATAAATGTATATATATTTAAATGACATTAATTACTTAAAAGTCGTATAGACTGTCAAGGATAAGCTAGCTTGAGATAGGTGTATCCTTTGTAATCAGTCTACGTTAAGAAGACAAAGAAATCAAGATGAATAGTAGCTCCATTCTGTTTCCGGCAAAGTAGACCAAAGTCTGGAAAAATCAGTGGGCCTTCAAACAGCAACCCAGAGGACAGTAAACCCACATACTTGCCCTCTCCAAACCACACTAGAGGATGGAGTGTTCCCTTGGGATCCCTTTTCCCAGACATTCATTTTACTTCCGGAGAGAACCACATCAGTAGAGGTGCCAATTAAGAATTACACTGAACTTTGCCACAGTTTAAATTGAAAGAAAACAAATACTTAGAATGTGGCTGACATATAAATTCTCTTAGTTAATGAAAATTGCAATATAGACATATTTAATATCAACTAATAGTATATACGTATTTGCTTTTACTGATTAGCTGCTGTAAGCCACCATTGCTAACCAAAGCAAATCCAAATCCTTTGTGTGGCACTCAAGGCCCTCCATGCTCTGGCCACCCTGTTCCAGCTGTTCCAGCTTTACATCTCACTGTTCCCTTCCATACACATGGGCCACCTCCCCCAAAACCTCACCGTCCCTTGGATTCCTTTCAGCTTCTGTGGCTTTGTAAATACTAACAGGGCTGCCTTTCTGCCTAGAACACTCCCACACTCTGCTGGCTGCTTGTCTGAATCAGAGGCTTCACCAACATTCCTATAAAAGACCTGCTCTCTTTTACTGAGTCCCCCAGGAGTCTCCCACTAGATGTGCCAGCTCCTCTTCTGAGTGGTGTGGGCACAGTCAGAATGTCCTCTCCCAGATTCCAGGCATAGCGATAGAAGTAATGACAAAAGAAGGAAACGACCGACTTCTCTTAAACCCATGTTGAAAGTACTTTACCTGTTTTAGCTCACTTAATCTTTTCAGCAGCCTCTTGGCAGGGAGCTACTATTATGCCTCTTTTACAGTCCTGGAGACTGAGGCTCAGTGGGCTAAATCCTTGCCCAAGGTCATAGGCTAGGAAATGTGAAAGCTGGGATTCAGATGCAGGCAGTTCAATTCCAGCGCCACCAAAATAAACCCCTTGTCTAGGCTGCCTCTCTCTTGAGCAGACACTGTGTCCAGATCATCTTTGCCTCAGCATTAAATTCAGTCCCTAGTTATCACTGGATAAACAATGAATACTTTACTGTATCTATATGAGATGATGAATGTTAAACTCATTTCACAGTATCTGTACGTCAAACCTTTATGCTGTACACTTGAAACTCACACAGTGAGATATGTCAGTTACATCTCCATTAAACTGGAAGACAAAAAACCCCCAAAACAATGAATGAATGAACACAAGTGAGATAAAACTAGCTCAGCTTTGCTCTTGGCTCCCATGACCTGCGAAGCAGGCCCTTTGCTGTCCTGGGTGTCCAAGGAGCCCACAGGCAAGCACATTCACTGAGTCCTGGGCCTGGAACGGGTTTTCTTTTATAATGTTTGCCCAGTGATAACGTGAACCCATGACAAGTCTAGGAACTGTACTACAGCTCCGCTTCTCGCTCTGCATTTTTTAAAAAAAATTAATACAAAACTCTGGGATAAGCATACTGCTTTCAGAATTAGCCTTAATCTTTTTTTTTTCTTCTTTAACATATTCCCCAAAGAAGGTCATTTGTTTCTTTTTCTTTTCATTTTTAAATGGAGAAATGTTAAGAATTTAGGAATGCAGACACAGATGAAATTACAATGTCTTTTCAAATGCCAACAAAAATGCTCCGAGTTTGATGAGATTCCCTGTGGCATGAGTTTGTTTTAAAAAGTCCTGTCAATTCATTTTCTTGTTTTTGTTGGCGGACAGAGGCATTTTAAGTAACCAACTGGAGTCCTTTCCATCTCATCCTCTAGGTATTGCCGGGCAGGTGTCCATAGATGCCAATGGAGACCGGTACGGGGATTTCTCCGTGATTGCCATGACCGACACGGAAGCGGGCACCCAGGAGGTAAGCAAACAGGACTTCTGCCCCAGCCGCTCCTCTGCTTCTTGAAATTCCAAGGAATGTATTTGTCCTGGTGTCCAAATAGCTGCCCCGAAAGCAGCCTCCAAATAAAAATGAGCTGCACACAGGGAGTTTCCAAGAGAGGGCTTCCTTCTGGTTGAGGGTATCAGGGAAGACTTCAGGAAATGGTTCCACGTTTATCCTAAGTGGGGAAATCCTACCTTTCAAGTGGCCAAGAATCACACCTCAATCCTAAAATACAGGACAGCATCATCAGCTGAGAGACGTAAAGTGAAATTGTGTATTTACTTCCTCCCTAAAAATCTGAAAAAAAAATTGTTTTTGGCGGGGGTGGGTACAAACTGGACATGCATTAGTATTTCAAAAGATGATGGAGTTTCAGGATAGCATCACGAAGAGAAAAGGGTGCCCTGGACACACAGAGGAGTTTCTGACACTTCCTGGGGTGTCAAGCTCTTGGCCTCAGCTTCCTCGGCTGTAATGAGGAAATCATAATCTCTCCCTTGCTGACCTCACGTGATGATCACAAACACCAGATAAAATGGAACCTAGAAAAGGACTGTATAAACTTTACATGATAAATATATAAATAAAGATTATAGGAATAGGCAGTGTTTCAGGTCCCATAATGCGGCTCCCTCTCTCCTTCTCTGAAGGCTCTCACCCAGAGTTGATGCTCCTGTCACACTTCCTGCGACCCTGCATGAAGGACTGTCTTCTCTCAGTCCACACGTACTTGGCCTTTGTGGGAGGGGCTGAGCCGGCAGGACCCGCACTTGCTGCATTTACTGCACGGTTTTTTACTCTTCGATGGTCTGGGTCTCGTGTATATTCGAGTCTCCCCCTCTATAAAAGGTGGATAGTAACCGTCTATTATAGATAGGGTTGTGGTGAGGAGTCAGGAGTGCATGTGTGTAAAGTACTTGGTATGTGCTCAGTACATGCCAGTGATTGTTAGTTTGGTGATTATCTAGAATTCTTTTCATTCTGACATGAAATGGCCTATGAGAGCTTGCTGGGCCTCCTTCAGGAGAGAGAGGGGGAGGGAGTGTCACAGGCCGCTCAGGAGCAGGGTGCCGGTGCCCAGACAAGAGGGAAACGGATCCCGAGAACCTGGGTGCGAAGGTACTTCTAGGTCAGGGCTCAGGGAGCTGATGAAACGGCTGTTGAAGCAGAAACTGAGAGTGAACCTGGAACTGACCCATAAAAGAATACTGATTTTTTTCAGGGGCCACAGGAGCTAATTGAAAAGGAGTTCAGCTTGGAAGTGGGGTGTAAATAGGGTAAATTCATCAGAGAGGAGAATGTAACCCCTGAAGTCAGGATGGGGAATAGTTTTGCAACCCGAGGAGGGTGAAGTGGGAAGTTCCTGAAGACGCTCTTTAATGCTTGAATTATATGCCAAGCTAACTGAGTGGTGTGAGGCCCACTTAGCCTGGGACCCTTAAGATGGGTCCTGACATCACTCATCCCTGAAAGGAACTTGGGCCTGACAGATGGCTGACCACGTGGGCTGCTCTGTGGCAGGTGGGAGAAGCAGTGCCCTCTCCCGTGAGCAAGGGAAAAGCCATGCCTTCCCAGCTTATTGCTTTCTGTATAACCACCTTCCCTGCCATGGGGAGCCCGCTCTCCATAAATTATGCTCACCTTAAGAGCGCTGTTGGCGCCTGAAAATCTTGACCTACAAAGTCCTCAGAAACACACCATTGTAGTCAGTGTGAACGACAGGGGAGCCCACTCTGTGCCTCCTTTGGAACCAGATAACTTTGACCTTTCAGTGTGTATATGTATATATTTTTTGCCTTTATATAGGTTATTGGTGATTACTTTGGAAAAGAAGGTCGTTTTGAAATGCGACCGAACGTCAAATATCCTTGGGGACCTTTAAAGCTGAGAATAGATGAAACCAGAATGGTGGAGCACACAAACAGCTCTCCTTGCAAAGCATGTAAGTTTAGAGACTTAATTCGCTCTGTGTTTCATCATCTATGGTATCAGTATAATGCAGGGGTCATGCCCTGAAAGTGCAGATTCCTGTTTCTGATGTGGTAAGACCCATGGGAACAGTTCACAAACTGGCATCCGCCTTCAGCAGAGGCTTCTAGGTCCTTCTTCCCTTCCATCCTTTTCCAAAGTGGTAGAAGGCATCTCCTTATTTTTACATCTTGTACTATAATTTCTTAGTATTTGAGGTTTACACTTTTAGGGAGGATTAAAATATCAAATACTAAATGTCACTCGCTTATTCATCTCTTGTTTCAAAGTTTGTATTTATTCTCTTATTCCTCAGAACCAGTGTCCCTTAGGCACCTGAAAATTTACAAATTGGCAAATAAGTGTGAAATCTGTTATTTATGAGCAGCCTTGTCATAAATATAGAAGCAAGTGGAGGGTCTCATAAGGAGCTTAAAAGTAGGAAAATGGTTGGAAATCATTGTTTTAGCAAGACCCTTTGATAAGCTATTGAGGGAGGGCAAAGTGAGTATCGACCTTTCAGGGAACTTGTTCACTTTAGGCTAATGTATGTGTGCTCCTTATGTTTTGGGAACAGTCTTTAACCTGTGAGGTATTTTTGTATATGCAATAATTACGGGAAGGCATAAGGCAGAAATATGTTAAGAACACAGTCTCTGGAGTTATTGGGCCTGGATTTGGAATCCCACCATTGTCACTTACTGGTTTTGTGAACCCAGGAGTGTTCTTCTATTTCTTTAAGCCTCAGTTTTCTCTTATGTAAAATGAAAGAAATGTATCCCACTCTTAGGACTGCTCTGAGGATTAAATACGAATGCATATAAGACTGTGTCCTAAACTCTTTCTACACAAGCTAGCTATTTATCGTTTTTATATAATAACTGGGAC
The DNA here is from genome assembly GCF_003676395.1 of Aethalodelphis obliquidens. Classification (NCBI taxonomy): domain Eukaryota; kingdom Metazoa; phylum Chordata; class Mammalia; order Artiodactyla; family Delphinidae; genus Aethalodelphis; species Aethalodelphis obliquidens. The sequence continues at coordinate 5,284,285 of NW_020838024.1, read as the reverse complement.
ACTACTGAACTTGATTGTTTCAAACTGTTACATTTTCACAAAGCTATATAAGACATTTTGACATGAAACTCTGGCTTTGGTGAGAGAACATCTAGAAACAGAACATTAACCCAATGAATTTTCTCACCAAATCTTCCAGCACTTGGAAGTGTCACCATCCAAGTGACACTGAAAATGAGAAGAGGCGGCTCAGTCCCATGGTCTCCATGGTTGTCTTCTCTGCCTGTAAACTCAAGAGTGTGGCTAGATCTGAAAACTTCAGTTTCCAGTTTTCTTCAAATCCTCCTTGAACCTGCTTTATTCCCACTGTGCTCACTTTTTTTTTTGTAACAGTCATTCATCTAGTATTTTCTTAAGTGCTTTTTTTTTTTTTTTTTTGCGGTACACGGGCCTCTCACTGTTGTGGCCTCTCCCGTTGCGGAGCACAGGCTCCGGACACGCAGGCTCAGCAGCCATGGCTCACGGGCCCAGCTGCTCCGCAGCATGTGAGATCTTCCCGGACCGGGGCACGATCCCGTGTCCCCTGCATCGGACTCTCAACCACTGCGCCACCAGGGAAGCCCTTAAGTGCTTTTTAAGCTTTGCACTTGGTAAAAAACCCTCAAACCCCAAACCAAACCACAACCACCACTGCCACAACAACGAACGGGATCCCCTAGAAAATAGTTCTCAAAAAGAAAGGAAAATTGGAAAATTTGCCCCAAGTGGGAAATTGAGAAACACCTTCCAATGAATGAAAGTTTTCAATGACTGAAACGTCAGAATGAGGGATTTCTAGCTATTTCTCAACATGAACTCAGATTATCTCTGTTTCTTTTTCAAGCAGGTGGCCTAGAAGAGTCAGCGGTGACAGGAATTGTTGTGGGAGCCTTACTAGGAGCTGGTTTGCTAATGGCCTTCTACTTTTTCAGGTTAGAACCACTTTATAAGGTTTTAAAATTCACTCCCCTTTGCCACTTGCCTTCGAACGATCCTCCTTGTGACCTGTGCCTATCTTGCTCTTACCCAAAAAGCATGTGGTGAGAAGAACTGAGCCATTCCTTTGGTGTGATGCTGGTTTGGTGGTCAGTGGGTTAGCATACCAGGCAGTGGGTCAAGGTTTCTATTGCCTCCCCCTATGGGCCACAGAGCCACTGCTGTCTTTAGCTTACAAATATTCTGACCCCATTCCTACCGCCCACCACATGCGAAAGTGGAGAGGGAATCTGGACAAAGGGAGAATCAACTTCCCCAGTCTCCGGCTTCCTCCAGTTTAGAAACAGGTGCTGGGCTCACCTTCTGTAGAGGACGTAGTGGCTGCAAGCAGCCTACGCTCTCAGGACATCTGTGCTCGGTATTTGAGAACCCACATGCTTAGTGACTACTGTGGTTAAGCCCCGAGTCTTGTAAAGTTGTAATATTTATGTGTGTTCAAGATACCGATAGTTTCGCATCTTGAGACCTGTTCATTCCTCTGCAATCTTTGGTGGTTGAGTTTGTGGCTTATTCTTAAGTCAGCGGACCGTGATTTTTTTCATTTCTGTATGGAACTGTAACTGCGGGTGTATGTGACTCTTTGTGGGGACAATTGTATTCCTGTACGCTTCATCTGATCTTTATCTAGGGCATATCCTGGGAGCTGGGGAGAGCTTCTGTGGCAGAATAGACGAGACTTAACCCACGAGGCACCCAGGGAAGAAGGGGAAGGCTTGTTCTATGGCGTCTGGGAAAGCAGGGCAATTTTCCTCCTTGAATAAGGGCACAATGCCTTAGGGCACACTACTTTAATCTTTGACCAGGGTTTCATATTGTGTCACTTCTCATTTATTAACCCAAACCCAGATGTCCCTTGAGGGCATTCTTTGTAAGAGAAACCATAGTATTTTGTAGCCAAGCGAGGTTTTATTACTACATTCACTTTCCCTTTACCCAGGAAGAAATACAGAATAACCATTGAGAGGCGAAACCAGCAAGAAGAAAGCAACGTTGGAAAACATCGGGAGTTACGGGAAGATTCCATCAGATCCCATTTTTCGGTGGCTTAAAAGGAAGCCTATTCTTTTGGCTTGAGATTCTTTAAGGAGATAAATGGGATGAAAAACATCAATGGAACAGAAGGGGCGCTCTTGAAAAACTCATTCTTTTAAGCAGTTAGTCATTTCGTTGTAAAATTTCTTTAGAAGCTCAGGAAATGTTATTAATCACCATATGCCTCCCGGCCTTTCATCTCATGACAAACAAATATAAGAATATAACGTCACTTTGTTAAATGTTCATACTATTTCAAGGGCACATGATCAGATTTATGTTTTGAAGGTCTGATGTCTCCATATCTTGATGGCTTTTGCGGGGATTTTATGCAAGGCTGTAAAATGTGTTTTTCTTAAATGAGATGTTTTATAGCTAGAATAAAATAATTTTTACAAGTAGAATATCCTTGAAAAGAATTTAACCCCACGAAGAAGAAAACGTAATGAAAAGTCTCAAGGTAGGAAATACATCATTCCTTTCTCTAGCGCTGGTGGACAGATCTGAAGTTGAAAACTGCTCTGTCCGATGTGTACATTCAGGTCCTGACTTCATATCTCGAAAAAGAATTCCCCCCCTGCCCCCTGTCTCCTTCAGCGTCTCATAAAAGCTACTCTGGAAAGTTGTAACTATTAATAAGTTAAGAGGATTTATACAAGAAAAGCAAATCTAAGATGTTTCATTTTTTAATATAAAAAAGCCCTATTTCACACTAACACTTTATTTTTAAGTATTTTAATCTTATATTTTACTATTAGAAAATGTGTCTATTTTTTCATTTTGAAGATTAAATTTCACTTCTATTTTAAAAGCATGGGTAAAGTGTACAACAAACCAATAATGATGAAAGATGCCTCTCTTTTTCTCCCTCTTTTCCTCCCTCTTTTCCTCTTCCCCGTGGCTGTAGCCCAAAACAAATTGCTGCTTTAATTACAGAGATCTGGAAATGTACTTAGATTATAGACTCTACAGGAATACATCAATTTACCTGTTTTAAATGCAACTTGTTTTAGGGATAGACTCCTTCCAGTTCTGGCCAGTGATGAGTGTCAAGACCAAGATGAAATTTAATAGAATTAAGTCAGGTTTTATAAAAGGGAGGCGGTCCTTTTTTCTCAAGAAGAACTTTATAGAGTTAGAACTTGACAGTAAGCACAGAAACGATACATTTAATAGATGACATTTTACCAAAATTCACAATGATGATTTTGGTTAAAAGAGGGAATCTAAATAGCTACTATATTCCCTTTTAGTAAACTCCAGAGAGGCTTGCAGTCATCCACTAGTAACCCATGTAACAGGCGTAGGGATATGAGGAATTTGGACAGGGTTGAATAAGTATATACCAAATCTCTACTTTGTGCCTAGTACTCTGCTCATAGGTTTAAACTCAGGTTGCCGCTTTCATGTATAATTTGTGGAGAAAATAGACAATGAGGGAAGAATGGGAAGTTGCCAGATCACTGTACCATCTTATCATGACGTCACGAGGGTCTTTCCTCAATAATGTTTTGAGCAGCCGGAAAATAGTTTTAAAAATTATCTTAATGTCTGGAAAAGACCATCTATAGGAGGAAAATGGGGCAGTTTAAGAAAATAGGGGAATACCAGAATTGGAGCAATTCCTAGGTAGTGATGGAGGCTGTGGCTCACACTGGTAATGGTGGAGGTGAGGCAGGGCGAGTGAGAGCCGCGTGTCCTGGAAGTTGGCCTGAGCTTGCTTCCTTGGAGGCGTCCGCCACTCCTACTTCAGCCAAAGTGAATGGATTATTTCTGCGTGAGGCACATTCCCCCTCTATTGTTTAAAAATGGAACGCAGGCAGTTGGAGAACATGATAAAAGAATGAACTCTGATCAACTCAAGGGACTATGTTGTAGTTCTCCATGCTGGGTGCAAATGAAAAAGTGCTGAATTCAAAACGGGATGGAAAAAGCAGGCAAGAGAGGCCAGCGCCAGAAATTCTGACACAGGAAGACAGTTTGGGAAGTAAAATCCAGGAAAGTGACGCGTGTAACATCTCAGGACTCAACGTGAAAACAGAATGGAAGGGTTGCATCCATCTTATTTTTGTGAGTTGAGAGACTATTTCTCTCTCATTTATGTTTTTCAGTGATGTTTTCCACGTATTTTAGAGATACTCATTCTCTATTATCTTGTGTTTGTAAAAAAACATTAAAATTTTGAGCCTATGTGCTTATTACAGGGAAAAAACACTCTTACCTGGCTGCAGTCTTTGGGTAGAAACATTTCTAACCTTTCTAGAATTTATATAGGGACTGTTAACGCTAACCTTTTAAAGCAAATATCTTTTATTTCTACTTCAGGTAGAGGAATAGTTCTAAACTTAATATTATATTCCCAGGTAAAATCTTAAAAATTTTAAGTGAGAATTTAGTCTTTTAAAAATGGTAGAGCAGGGCTTCCCTGGTGGCGCAGTGGTTGAGAGTCCGCCTGCTGATGCGGGGCACACGGGTTCGTGCCCCAGTCCAGGAGGATCCCACATGCCGTGGAGCAGCTGGGCCCGTGAGCCATGGCCGCTGAGCCTGCGCGTCCGGAGCCTGTGCTCCGCAACGGGAAAGGCCACAACAGTGAGAGGCCCGCGTACTGCAAAAAAAAAAAAAAAATGGTAGAGCAAATCATAAGGTTTCTGATATTTGGACGCCATTCTCTTCCAATCTTAAAGTGATTCTAGTGTTCTTAAGATTGTTTATTTACATGTCTGTTTGCTATCCTTTCTTCCTTGAAATTGTCACATGAGTTACAAAACTCTATTAAGTTTTTAAAGCTCCCTTAAGTTGGGAAACCTTTGCTAAAAGTGTAGGTGTTTGGCCCAAGGTTACCCTGGGTTAAGACTTCTGGAGGTTATAAATCGGGATTGAAATTCCTAACTGCTAACATGTTTGACAACTAGTTATTCATGGGGCAACTTCACCAGTAGCCACATATCATATGGTAAAATAAATAGGACTTTAGTTCTTAAATCGTTCATAAATTATTATCCTGAACTTCAGGGCGTTCAGATTTCAAAAGGGATACTTTATCAGTATTTTCTTATCTGGCCAAACATAAGCTGACATTGATACAGGTCAGAATGAGTATATACTTCTTGTGTGTATACTCTTGGTGTTGGAAATAAGTATAGGTTTTTATGGTCATCATCATCATCTTAGATTTTTTCTTTTCTGGACTCAGAAATAAAAGCTTTCTCTAGGTGATCACTTCTATCCAGGAAGAACTTTCTGTGTAGAGTGTGGAGCTTCCCCCAGAATGACCACAGGCTCCACAAGGAAGTCCCTGTAAACACTACATTTCTTGGAAGAACCATCAGCTTGTCCTTTCCTGAACCGCAGACATGGTTCCACAGGCTTTAAAATGGTTCTTTACACTTCAGAAGCTATATTTAATGGAGGAAGGGGAGAAAGGTAGGGAAAGTTAATGCCTCCTTTTCTCTTCTTCCGTAAATTCAAAGTCTTTTGCTTTGGAATGTCAAGCACTTCTCCCTAATCACATGCTCCTGGTATCATTCACTTATTCAAGGCACCTGTGCCCTTTGCTCCCCTAATTGACCACTTTACTTCTGCTTGCCGCTGATTTTGGGAGTGTGAGATTTGCTGTTGACCATGAAAGTAAGGCCATTGTATAGACCTTATACAGACAGAGACAGGAATTCGGAGTAGGTCCGATGGGCTTACCACCTTCTTGTGAGTGAGCATAAAGCAGCTGTTTGTGGAAGTCTCTTAGGAGACCAAATAGAATATTATGCCACTGGTATTAAGGGAGTGTTTATAAACTGAAAGGAACACATACCTATGTTTCTTGGGACACAAAGCATTCAGATCCTGAGTGGATGCAGTCATAAAGCCAAACACCAACCAAAATCAGGTCCCTCGGTCTACGTTTCATGGGGTTGGTTTAGTTTTGCCGTGTGGTTCAGTGCTTCATAAGGAAGCTGAAGACGAGCTGAGTTTCTTCTTCAGTAGAAAAAATGGAAACTAATAACCTGGAGTATGTTTTGGGGGCAGTGCGGAAGCACAGAGAATGAGGTGGCGCCGTTCAGAGGAATCTGTTTCTTTTTCAGTTGATCTTTAGAACTATAGAATAACCTATCATTTAGTTCCTCTTCAGTAAGAAGCTTGGGACACACCCAGCAAGAAGAATCAGGATCAAGCTCTTCCGAAAGAAACAGAAGAGGGTAGTGTTGCCAGCTGCCAGCATCTTTACCACCCCTCCCGCCAACACCCTTTCCACTGTCCACCATGGCTCCAAGGATGCATCAGCATCGTGCCATGCAGGTAGCAGCTTGTGAGTACCTCCATGCTTCCTCAGGGGGAAAGAAGACCATGTGCTGGCTGTAAGAATGTAGCTGGCTTTTGATCAGAACCCTTACCTAACTAGACCACGTGCTCCCAGGGCAGTTCAAGCCTCTGATGTGCATATGCTCCAACAAACCTGGCTTCGGTTTTCAGCACGTAGAGCTTGCAGGTGTGCCCCCATAGCTAGACTCCAGGATTAGATCGACTTTCAAAAGGTGCTGGATTGCAGCTTGTTCAAATTTCTCATTAACCACTAATGTTAATTCCTACCAAAGGCAAAGCAATTCTAAACCAGCGGATGCTGTTGATGTTCATATTTTAAGCCACTTCAAACACGGTGAAGGGGTTTCAGTGGGAGCTGAGTCTCAGAAGTAAAAATCCATATATTACAATAACTCTTTGATGTATCAGGTGTGGGATGATTCCTAGGGGACATATTTGAACAAGCAGAATTAAGAGTTAGCTACAGTGCTGCATTGCTTTGATTCACATGTTTAAAGACCTAAATTTCTACGTGCAAGGAATAAAGAGCCCATTCACCAGGGTAAGTCACAACATAGGCTACCAAAGTGTATTCTATTTGCTAAGAGAACAAAGCTGTCATAGCACATAATAATTGCTCAGAGAAGGTTGAGAAAGAGGAAAATTTGGATTTTGAGACAGGATATCCTATTTATTATTTAATGCCAAGATCTTAAAATGTTCAGTGTGGTGTGTCCTACAAGACAGCAATGAGGTGCCCATAACAGCCTGGAGATGCTGTGAGTTTGCAGATCTTTCTGCTGGGTCCTGGGAATCTGAGTTTTGTTCCCTGTGCATGGTGCATAATTGAATTCAAGAGGACACAGAACAGACACGTGGGGGATTACTTCTGCAGCCCTTGTCTTCTGGGCCATATTATTCACTGATAATTTACTATATAGGACTACCGAACAGTACATACCTACCATGAGTCTGGTAGAAAAGTAAAATTAAAAGCTGACAACTACATACAGTTTATTATTCGAATGTAAGTAGAACTATCTGCATATAATGTGATTTAATTTATTGTTGTTTTGTGTAGAAAACGAGAATTAATGACTGTGGATATAACCCCTGTTTTGTATAATATATTTTATTTCTGGTGCAAATTGCTCAGTTAAGATATCTTCATCTGGTGTTTGGATATAAATGTGTATGTGTTCTTGTAAATGTTTCTGTTAAGCAAGAATGCCACATGCTCACAGTATAACAATGTGTTCTCATTAAAAAAATACGTCCCACAGAAACATTTTCCTGTTTATAATTCAACCAACATACACTGCACATATCCATATTCTCCGAGGACTTTCTGGTCTTCTAGGACCAGTTTAAGTAAAAGATTAATTAGCAGATGTGATGAATTGTGCTGTCTGAATGCTACCCATGAAAGAACTCAAGAATTTCTTCCCAGGACAGGGAAATTTGCAGAAATAAGAAAAGAATATATTATTAAAATGAGGAGCAAACCTTGAATTGGCAGGTAAGGGGAGAAATCTTTGTGAATGATATCCTGAGTCTCTACAGCTTGAGGACACCACATAGCTACACGGTGGCCTCATATTATTATGTCCCTTGCCCACTCTGAAGAGGTCTTAAGTCAGTTTTGTCATTCTAAAGAGCTCCTCAGTTTCTAGGGTACTAAACAAGTCAATAGCCTGGAGCATCTACAGGTGACTCTGGCTTGTAAAAAGCTGCTTCACTCTCTGGGAAGTTAGTCATGATTTACTTTAAGCCCAAGAAACACATAGCAATCCTCAGGGTTGGATCAATGTGTCTCGGGCCCTGCTGCTGCTGCTGCCACTGCCAGTGAGGTCCCCTGGCAATACCACCAATGACACATTGGGTACTGGAGTTTGAGAAGATTCCGCATCAGGATGCTGACTCTAGGGTTGGAGGTTGGAGTCGGGGTCCTGGCAGGAATGAAGGGCGAGGCCAGGAAACCTCCAGGAAGCACAGATGTCTCAGTCTACTTGGGCTGTTGTAACAAAATACCATAGGCTCGGGCTTATACAACAGAAATGTATTTCTCACAGTTCTGGAAAGTTTGGTTCCTGATGAGGGCTTTCCTCCTGGCTTGTTAATGGCTGGCTTCTTCCTGCATCCTCACATGGCCTGTCCTGTGTGTGTGTGTGTGTGTGTGTGTGTGTGTGTAGAGAGAGAGAGAGAGGGAGGGAGAGAGAGAGAAGGAGGAGGGAGGCTCTTTGGTGTCTCTTCTTATAAGGACACTAATCCTATGATGGGGCCCCATCTTTATGACCTCATTTAACCTTAATTGCTTCCTTGGAGGCAAATACAGCCACACTGGGGTTTGGACTTCAACATATGAATTTTAAGGGGGACACAAACATTCAGTCCATAGCACAGAGTATTATCACTACTTTCCTACATCACTTTGGGGACCATGGCCTCCCTGAATCTTTCCATTCCACATCCTACCCATTTTGAATTTCTTCATGAACACCCAACAGCCCACAATAGGCTAAAGATGCCTCATGACTGTGACTAGCGGGGGGTATGTCCCTGGAAGAACCCTTGGGAGCTCCAAAAACCATTGATTTAGGGCCTCACCCTAACCCTAAATCATGGGCTTCTGAGGTTGACTTAAATAGCATCTACTATTGGGAGAGGTACCAATGGCTGCGGGTCTTTAAAAAATTAGCAATTTAATAAACGATCTATTATCACCGAACTAGAACCACGAAAAATAATTCCTTTTGCAGGCTTTGTGCATCCCTGACTGTCATAGCTGCCAAAGCCCTATCATTCCCATTTCATAGACGAAGACACAGTGGAGCCAGACTCCTGGGGTTTATATCCTGACTCTGATCCTTGCGGCTGTGTAACCTGTGTGACAATGGGGATAATCATAGTGCCGAGTTCATCAGGCTGCTGGGAGGTCTTCAAACTTGCCACACAGTGAAGCATTCAAAAGAACGATTACCACACTCTCCTGTTTCCTTGGATAAGGAGACAAAACTCTCAGCTGGCCATTTTTGAGCCTTTTCAAGACAATTTGGCTTGATGACACCTAGTCCTGCCTTCTTAGAGGATGAGATGAGAGACTATGAAGAGAAAGAGGTCCCTTTTCTGTCCACTGTCTCCCCCACCCGCCAAAAGGTCCAGACAAGGGACAGGAGGGGACAGTGATGAAGCTCTCAGAGGACGTGAGCAGTTTCATTCAAATCTGTTTTCTCCTCAGCTGGACCAGTGTGTCACACCTGCCACACACATCCTGATTTCCGCCACTGGCTGAGAGGACCTTAAGGACCGCTCCCTGGACCTCATTCCCCATGAGCAATGACGCTAGCAGCTGTACTCAGTCAGAGCAGTACGTTCTCCCCGGAACATGAGGGACTCTCGTGTGCCCTAAAGAACATCTTTCCCACCAGGGGCTGCCCTCACCCCAGGCCTCCCCTGAGAATGCTGGGATTTTGTCCCAAACGCAACAGCGGCACCTCATAAGTGTGTTAGTGGATGGGGGGGGATTTTCCAGTGTAGACAAAAGGGGGTTCTTTTTCCACGGCCACCCCAGTGGGCCAAGAGAGACCAGGCATCATGCTGGCTGCTGGAAAGTGACCTCATCAAAGCCATGAAATCCCTGGTGCTTGTGGGGCTTCTCCCCATGGGACCTAGTGGCCCCAGAGACCAGATGAAGACAGAGCGCTTTTCTGGAAAGCCCGCCACAGGGCAGAAGGTCGGGTGAGGCAGGTCTGGGAGGCTGCATTCCAGGCTGTGGCCCCTCCTCCACCTCCCTTCTTGCAGGCGCCAGTGCTGGGCACCCTCTGGCGGGGGTGGACCAGTTCCATCAAATGCTTGAGAAGCCCCAGCTGTGCGTGAGAGCTGTGCTCCCCCAGCTGTGGCCGTCGTGGGTGCCATCAAAGGTATTTTATGCTTTCAGGCGAAAATCCTGCAAGAGGCCCTATCTAAATAGAGCTGGCCCCCTGGTGTCTTAGTCGTATACCCTTGATGACTGTTCTCAGCGTTTTATTCGGAAGGAGAATGAAGAAGGAGAAGGAGTGTGTGCCCATCTCAATCCAACCCCAGTGGCTATTTATGGGGAGCTCCCTACACGCCAAGACTGCGCCAAGCACCTACACTGTGCTCGTTTATTTCACCAGACATGGTTATCCATACGTCACCCCTACGAAGCAGGACTCACCTTAGAGGCACAGAGAGGCTAAGTAACTCGCCCAAGGCCTCCCAGCTACTAGGCGGCAGGGTTGGGGTTTGAAGGCAGACCAGTGGCCGTAGCAATGGCCATGCCAAACTGCTGAATCCCGTGGCTCGTGGTCAGTTCAGTCTCGATCAGCAGACCTCGCGCCCTTTTCACTTTCCACATCCAATCAGATTCTCATCCATCTCTGCCTCTCCATGTTTACTGCCACCAAACCAGGCCTTTATCTAAACCTCACCCCAAATTAGCAGGGAGCAGCCTCCTAACTCTTATTTCTAAGCTCTCCTCTTTTAACTCATTTGTCTCACCACTATCATGTCAGTCTCCCTAAAATACTGCTGTGATAATGCTTCTCTTTCTGTCTTTTTTTTTTTTTTTGTAGTATGTGGGGCTCTCACTGTCGTGGTCTCTCCCGTTGCGGAGCACAGGCTCTGGACGCGCAGGCTCAGCGGCCATGGCTCATGGGCCCAGCTGCTCCGCGGCACGTGGGATCTTCCTGGACCGGGGCACGAACCCGTGTCCCCTGCATTGGCAGGCGGACTCTCAACCACTGCGCCACCAGGGAAGCCCTAATGCTTCTCTCTTGTTCAGTAACCTATAATGACTCCCAATCCTCAGAAGTCAGCTTCCATATTCGGTTCCTGGTGTCACAGCCCTACCCCCTCAGTCTTCCTTTATTGCCTTATTATTCACTATTCCTTGTTCAGTCAAATTATGCTGAAATTGACTTACTCAAATTGATTTACTTGTCATCCACTAAACTTTCCCTGCACTTTCCTGCCAGCAACGTTTTATTCCCACTGTTCCTCCCACCTGGAAAACCCTTTGCTTTCTAATCAGGTCCATCCATCCTTTATCTGCAGTTCACATCCCAACTCCTCTGTAAGCTTCCTCATCCACCCTCGCCTCGGATGAGCGCTACTCTATTTTGTGGCATTTGTTGTCGCAGGGGTTACGAATGGGTGGTCTGCAGATGTGTTTTGTTTGGCCAGCCAGTGTTTAGAAAGGAAAAAAAAGAACAAAAGGAATTTGAATGTGTTTGGATGGGGCAAATGCTCTCCAGTTTGCCAGATCCCCACACTCTCGATGTTCTTACACCCAGTTTTCTGATTTACATCAGGGCTTTGGGGCTTGCAAACTCTGCACGTACAGCTAACTGGACAATCACGTGGACCTTTGCCCCATTTCTTCTACTGCCACCTTACTTATCTTTTCAACATCATAACTTCCAAGCTGCTGGTCTTCAAAGATTTCTCTGACACTTTAGATTTGTTTCTCTTCCTGTATCATCTTTGTTAAGTGCTAAGTGATTCCAAAATAAAATATTTCCCGCCCCAGGGGAATTATTACCCAAAGAGACTCCATGTAGTTTTGTAATGTTAATACTCAATCCATAATCTTTCTGCTTCGTGAAATTTTCTTAAAACTGGGATATTCTTAAGTGTCCTCCCACAAGGAGGACTCCAGAGCTTAAATCCCTGCTTTTCTGTTTACTAGCTCTGGGGCCCAGCAAACCAGAGGGCTCTCTCAGCCTCAGTTTCGTCCTTTGTACAATCAGGAGAATATTAACTACTTTGTAGGGTTCAAGCGATGTCTGATGTGCAGCAGCAGCTAATAAACTGGAGCTGTTACTATTTTCATGAGACAGCTTTACTTATTGCCTCAAGTTCTTGGGTTCCTGGTGTCAAGCCTGGTCCCAAACAGAAGACGTGGGGTCTTTTTGCCATGAACCTTGTGGTAGGCATGCATCCTTCCAACCTTATCCTCATTTCATAGATGACGTGCTGGGGGGTACCGAGATTGTGGCTGTGAGGTTCCTGGCACAGAGCAGCTGCAATAGCTCGCGTCTGTTGCACAGCCTCTGCCAGAGGCTGTTCTAAGTCCTGTATCTTACGCAGTCCTGTATCCCACCACAGCCCTACGAGGCTGGCTCTGTGGTCACCTCTGAGACAGAGTGCTTCAACACCTTGCCCTGATCCCCAGTCAGGAAATGACAGCACCAAGGCGTGAAAGTAGCAAGTCTGTTCTAGAACCCGAGCTCTCCTCCCTCTAAAATACACCAGAGGCACCCTCAGTGTCCTAATGTCCTCAGTATGTCTACAAGACCCCCAAAGACCCTCCACCTTTAATCCTCTGTCACCTCTCGTCCTACCACACATCAACCACTATGATAAGAAAAGGATAGTATGTTTATAGCAGAATTTAGCACTGTAGCTCAGAGGTTCCCAAGTATCAATACCATTTGCAGACTTGTGTCAATCCATGGAGTTTTACCAGTTTGTGCTGAAATAAGAAAAATTAGGACAATAATAGGGAAATGTTCATAAACACAAGTTGATTCAGTATTTAAAGCACTGGCTCTTCTTCTGAGATTATAACTTAGTGATTTTGTGTCTGAGTTGTGAAAAAAATACCTTTTCTATTATAAAATGGTAGTGACGCTAGTAGTGGGTTTTTTTTTTTTTTTTTTTTTTTTTTGGCTGTGTTGGGTCTTCATTGCTGCGCGCGGGCTTTCTTTAGTTGCGGTGAGAGGGGGCTACTCTGCGTTGTGGTGCGTGGGCTTCTCATTGCGGTGGCTTCTCTTGTTGCAGAGCACAGGCTCTAGGTGTGCAGGCTTCAGTAGTTGCAGCATGTGGGCTCAGTAGTTGCGGCATGTGGGCTCAGTAGTTGTGGCCCACAGGCTCCAGAGTGCAGGCTCAGTAGTAGTGGTGCAAGAGATTAGTTGCTCTGCAGCATGTGAGATCTTCCTGGACCAGGGATTGAACCCGTGTCCGCTGCATTGGCAGGCGGATTCTTAACCACTGTATCACCAGGGAAGCCGTGGTTTTTTTTTTTTTTAATGTCTTTATTAGACAAAATAAAAAGTTGGCAAATAATGGGTGAAATTCCTGAAATCCACCAGTCTAGAAACATAGTCTGTTGTCTGATGGAATTACAAAATGTCCGCTTGTTTATTCATTGTTACACAAGACTGTATCTTGTCTTCTGGGCCAGCCTTCCCCCCTTTGTGTATCCCAGGAGCTTAGAGATATTTTTTGAGTAATTCCCTGCTGGCTGATTCTTTTAAGGGCCACACAAAACCTGTGTCCCAGCCCAGATTCTTAATAGTCTATCTTTGCCCTTCTTTGAGCGATCCCTCACATTCTGACTAGTCATGATTAAGTCATCTTCAAACCAAAACTGTTGGCAGAACAAACATCTCAGACTGAAGCTCTTTCCTTCAAAGGTTTCATAGCTGTTTCTCAAAACCAGTCCCCAAGGTTGAACTCTTAGCTACCTTACAAGCAGCTTCTATAGTGAGACAGATCACTACTTATCAGCTTACTATAATAACAACAATAAGGATAGTGACAATAATGGGACAACACATTAGAGACCTCCACTTAGTGTGTCCTTCCAAACCATCACACTGAAACTGTTTTTTCTTACTTTAAGCCCTTTTAAACTTAGCTGCTCTGACTTAAGAGAAAAAAGAACAGCCCCTGGTGCCCAAGTCCTGCATATCACTGTGGATGCTTTTTCCATTTTATTCTCATTTCTACCCATCCAAGATCCTATATCTTCTCATTCAAGTGAGTCTTTGCTGAAAGGCTTTCTTAGATTTTATTTAAGAATGAATTGTCATTCTCTGGTTCATCTCTGTCCCATAAAGAAACCAGACCCACTGGTGGTGTGGTGGAGCTGGCTCCTACTGGCTTGTAAGAACAAGTTATTACATTTTCAGGAACTCCGTGAGCTGGTGCGTAAACAAAGCCATTCTTAAAAACTAGATCACAATTAAATAAATCTTATTAAAAGCAAAGGAAATAAAGACTCAAACCGTCACTTTCTAATTACTACATTTTCCCATTACCTATGCATTTGAGGTTATTTACATTATCTGTAAGGTGTCTGTACGGAAATACAAAATAATGGTGTGCTTGCTACAGTACATCTTTTCTCAGCTCCACCTTCAGCGACGTCACACAGGTAGCTAGAAATGGGCCGTGGTACGAGTATTTACACCACGGAAATCAACAAACACTACAAACCACAGCACATTCCCTTCAGAGACACGGTTGTTAAATGCTCACCAGCACACCACTGTCTGCCATCCTTGTCTTCCTAGTAGGTGAACCCAGAACTCAACCCAACAACGACACTTCTCTTTCACAGATAAAGAAATTGATGTTCTGAGAAGTTAAATGATCTGTTCAAAATCTCACAGCTGGCAAACAATAATCTCAGGTCTAGAACCCAGGACTCCAAAAGTCTAGTGCTTTTTTTATACTAGCGGATGAAAGACACCTCAGACCCTAAAAAGAATCTTGAGTGTTAGGATGAACTTCCCAGCTTAACAAGAGCCCTGGAGAGAGTTCTGCCCTAAGGGTCTGCTGAGAGAGCAAAGATTCTGATTCTTATAACAGAAATCCTTAAAATATGAAAATGTTTTTGCGGCCTCAGCTAATATTCCCAAATTGTTGTCTCACAAGAAACCCTTAGTATTTTAGCGAGGTTTGTGTATGGATTGCAAGTTGTGGGATGGCAAAGGGAGAATGGCACAAAAGGATGAGAATCCCTGGGGATCTAATAATTGGAAGCTTCGTTGTTGAACTTTTTAGACTCTCCCACCTCCTTAAATGTACACCCACCCCCACTCACCACATGGCACACATGATAAAGTTGGCAACATGATAAAAAATATAGAAAATAAAAATCCAATTCAAGGGACTTCCCTGGTGGTGCAGTGGTTAAGAATCCTCCTGCCAATGCAGGGGACATGGGTTCAATCCCCAGTCCAGGAAGATCCCACATGCCACAGAGCAACTAAACTCGTGCGCCACAACTGAGCCGGCGCTCTAGAGCCCGCGAGCCACAACTACTGAGCCCCCGTGTGCCACAACTACTGAAGTCCGCATGCCTAGAGCCTGTGCTCCACAACAAAGACAAGCCACCGCTATGAGATGCCTGCGCACCGCAACTAGAGAAAGCCCGCATGCAGCAACAAAGACCCAACAGAGCCAAAAACAAAATAAGTAAATAAATAATAAATAAATAAATAAATAACTCAATTCAAAACAATTGAGATATAGTAGGCCTTCCAAGTAAGATCTCAGTCCATACCATTTGCATAACACTATCTTGTGACATTTTATTTTATTTTTGTGGTACATGGGCCTCTCACTGTTGTGGCCTCTCCCATTGCGGAGCACAGGCTCCAGACGCGCAGGCTCAGCGGCTATGGCTCACGGGCCCAGCCGCTCCACAGCACGTGGGATCTTCCCGGACCGGGGCACGAACCTGTGTCCCCTGCATCGGCAGGCGGACTCTCAATCACTGCGCCACCAGGGAAGCCCTCTTGTGACATTTTAAATATTGTATTGTAATGTAGAAACGATCTAAGCACACTCATAGTGGAGCAGAGAAATTTTTACAGGCTTCCCCAAGACAAATGAATATAATTTCCTAAATAGAATGAGAAATCCATCATCAGCCTCCATCTTGGAAACCATTTGTGTGAACTATGTAAACTCTCAGAGACCGGCTACCATCTTTCTTTAATCTCTTAGAGAGCAAACAGTGTTTTTAATATACTTAATTTTATTCCTATAAAATCAATAAAGTGACTGTAATAGCTGATAATAAGGTTAATATCTGCATGGCCCAGCTACTGCCTCAAAGGACCGGCATTTTCCTCTCTCTGCCCTCACAGCTAAGCTTGCTCAGTCCTCCTCAGGCATCATGTCTATGCTTCCGTGATGGAATTTCTGACTCAATATTCGACTCTCAATTTCATACCTAACCTCCAGCAACCCAAACTTTATCTTCTTCTCTATCTTAGGAACTCAGGTACCTTGTAAATGTTTCTGTTGACGAACCCAATATACAGTATTGATACAGTGTTTACATAGATGCAATGTTATGCTAAACAAAAAAGAGCAGGGAATGTTCTTCACACCAGGCCATAGACTCGGGTATTCAAATTGCAATGATTACCTGAATTTTTAAAGTATGAATGACTCTTTCTGCTATATGAATCAAGGACTATGAATAGGCAAGAAAGAGTGAGTGCCTCCAGTGGCCCTCTGGAGGGCTGGGGGCCAGTTAGATGTTCACATGATTCTCCTTTTTACAATTACTACATCCAAACAGGATATGGAGAAGCATAGGAAGCGTAGTGCACTGTTAGTTTAACACAGAACTCGAAGAGAGAAGATCTGGGTAACCTCAGTAGATTTTATATTGCTGTTCTCATGTATCTTGTAGAAGATAGAGTCCAGGCATGCCTTATCTCAATGAAAATCGCTAATTCTTTCACGCCACTTGGTGAGCACGATTCCTGATGTGACCTGGCCTTCTCACCCCTTGCATGAGAAGCCCATGGTAACTCGGTTGAACTGGTCAGTCCCCAAGGGCTTCATTCTTTAAATCCCATTTGAACATGTACAGAAGACATTCCTGCAGCTTTCTTAGGAAACTATTTCTTGAGGAACAGTCATCACATTTCTGAAAAATTATGGAGGCAGCTGATCCAAAGTCTTGGCCTTGAACCCCAGCCAATGTTTTCTTGACTCCAAAGTGTCCTGCCAAAACAAAGTAATCGCACAGCTGACAGAACCTCTCTTGTTACCTCTTAGGAATGACCATAATTTACAGCCTGCAATGCCAGTGGGGGTCTCCCAGTGAACATACAGCTACTCTGGGTGCGTTTCAGTGAGTCATCTCAGGGCTAATAAACTTTTCATATTTACCATCTCAGGAAAACACGGAATTCCTTGTTTAAGAACAAACATCACCGATAAGGAGTTCTGTTTCTACCGTAACTGTGCGCTCCTTTTTTCCTTCCAAGGTGCCTACTGGTCTCCTGACCTGACAGTTTGGTGCCATGTCCTGAGACCTCCAAATTTTCTCCTAGATGCTGGTTCCAGACTTGAGGTGGCCGTGACCAAAGTTGTCACTATGGAGACTTGTTAAAGTAAACGCATCATATTTGGCTTCAAAAACAGACAGGCTTCCGCCTTCTAAAAGGAATAATTGTTTAATTTTTCAGAAAGAACATTCTAGGCTTGACTGCTCATTTTAAGGCAAAGTAGGCTCTGAACTCAGGATCCTCTGGGCTAGAGATTCTAGACTCTAGGTGCCTGGGAGTGGGGCAGGCGGGAAGAGTGGAAGATGTACCCCTAAACTTTGTGAATCTGTGTGAGAAAATGAGGAGCTAAAGGCTCTCAGGTGACTAAATGCCCAGAGCCAGAGGACACTGAGGGTCTCCAGAGTTTATAAATTGTACTTAAGTACCTTCAATGTCCTCTGCTTTCTGACAGAGATAAACATATCCAGAAGAACCACCAAAGAAAGTTTACCAGGTTCTTTCTCAGGACCAGTCAATGGGAAGAAAGATCTGGACACTGGTTCTGACTAGAAGGCTAGAAGTCACCCAGGGTCACCTAAGAGAGATACCTAGTCATGGCATATTTTCTCGGAAACATTCATTCTCTCTTCCTGTCTGGCTAAAACCCAAGTCCTGGTTTCTGTAAACTGACAAATCCCCACCTGCTTTGTACCAGGGCTCATGCTTTTACTGTTCCAGTGTTCATTCCGCTCCTTATGCATTTTGGGTTCCTGAGCTTTCCATTGATTTTTTTGGTGAGCTCAAGTGTGTATTTAAAGGAATGTTTGTTAGAGTTACCCAGCATTTCTAGCTGTTCTGCAGTGGGCAGTTTCTAGGTAATCCCATCCTCCATACTGCCAGAAGTGAAGTCTTTGAAATCTGATGTAAAGAGAATGGAAACAGATCAACAACAGATGCACCTTCTTACCCTTAGTAGAAAGTGTCAGGCATTGGTGAAGTCCTGAACCAGAGTCTTTGAGATGAGGTGAGTTTCTGTACTGGGTGGTCTGTATTACTCCTGGGAAGAGCTCTCTGACAGGGGCATCAGTTACATTTTGCTGCAGGGCTTCTGCATCTGCTGCCTGGACCACCTGACTGAGTCCCTAAACCTCTGTTGGTCATACTTCCCACCTGGGGAAGGGAGGCTCCTAGTCATGTCTATGGTCCAGACTACTGGTCTCTGTTTCTTAGGCTCTGACCCACTGGCTGGCCTTCTTTTCATTTCTCTGTAATCCTGTGGTTTATTGTGTTAGCCTGTGCCTGAATATTTTGAACTATTGCCTTGATCCAACCTAAAGAACCATGTGTTTCCACCCTTAGATGGCTCACCTGCCTCTTGTGTTGTAGCTCTCAGGACGCAGTACTTTCTCTGAGTCTTCTCCCCAGCACGATAGAGGCAAATCATATGAAGACTCTGCTTTGACAGTTCAGGTAGTACAGATTCTGAGAAGGACAGAGTGAGTGGGTGTGTGGTATCAAAAGATGCAGATCTATCAAGAGATTCAGAATTGAGGAGACCTGAAGCTAGCAGGAAGGAGGTCTTGCATAAGCCTCTTCAATCCCTTTTGTATCCCAAGGTTATTATCTCAGCTCTCTCTTCATTTACGCTCTGCAGCCTCAATAGTTCCCAAGTTACTGGGAAGGACAGACAAATCCAGACCCCTTAAACTCTCCGTATTCTTTCCCCCATCCATCTTCCCATTACCTGTGAGGAAGTCTCTCGCCAAGTCTCTCCTAAAGTTAATTGCCAATGAAGGAATTGGCAATGTCTTTTTTGTTATGGTGGTGGTAAAAAACACATAACATAAAATTTACCTTCTTAGCCATTTTTAAGTATGCAGTTCAGTAGTGTTAAGCATATTCACGTTGTTGTGAAATGGATCTCCAGAACGTTTTTTATCTTGCCAATCTGAAACTCTTTACCCATTAAACAACTCCCCCTTTCGCCCTCCCCCTAGGTCCTGGTAACCACCATTCTTCTTTCTATTTCTATGAATTTGACTACTAGGTGCGTCATATAAGTGGAATCATACAGTATTTTTGCCTTTTTGGGACTGACTTATTTCACTTAGCATAATGTCCTCAAGGTTCATCCATGTTTTAGTATGTGTCAGAATTTCTTTCCTTTTTAAGGTTGAATAATATTCCACTGTATGAATACATCACATTTTGTTTTTACTTTCATCTGTTGATGAACATCTGGGTTGTTTCCATCTCTTGGCTATTGTCAGTAGTGCTGATATAAACGCGCGTGTGCAAATATCTCTTTGAGATCCTGCTTTCAATTCTTTTGGATATATACACAGAAGTGGGATTGCTGGATCATATAGTAGTTCTATTTTTAATTTTTTGAGGAAGCTCTATACTATTTTCTATAGCAGCTACCCATTTTACATTCCTACCAATAGGGCACAAGGGCTCCAAATTCTCTACATGCTTGCCAACACTTGTTATTTTCTGTTTTTTTGACAGTAGCCATCCTAATGGATGTGAGATGGCAATATCTTTCTTATATTTCTTCATAAGATTCCTGGAATTATGGATGTTTTGAAAATATCCCAGTAGTAAGTCTCTAGGTGCTTAGTTCAGTTTTCAATGGCGATGGGTATTCGAATGATCTTCAAAATTAAAAGAAGTTGTTACAAATTAAGAGTTTTCTGATCAAGAGTAGAAAACATCCAGAAAGTTCATGTTTGCTTTCCATCCAAAATTATCACTCAATTAATGTTCACTACCAAGTTCCACCTAGGTTCATTACATAAGCTTTATAGAACTCTCCTTATAAGCCTTCTGTGTGTTTTCCTAATGATGGAAAGACCACTTCATCTTGGCTTCTGCTTTTCCTCTGTGAGCTCATGCTAGGGTCATTGTGCCATGTCTTTTATATGCTTGGAACAGACTAGACTAGAACTATAGGAGTCCATTTCCTTCTGATTTTCAGTCTCGGTCTCTCCTCAAGCTAGGGTGGTTGGCTTTTTTTTGGAGGTCGCAAAGGTTGCCTTGGCTACCTTTAAGTAATGACTACAAGCAACATAGAACTTTTACTGTAAATGACTTTCTGTTCATCAGATTTTATTTGCAGTTAATATTGGATTAGAACCTGGTGTATTTAGCTTTGCAAGCTGTATTCCTGTCAGCATTATGCCATTCCCGAAGAGGGTATCTCATGGTGCATTTCTGCCTGGTGTGCCTCTCCCCAGAGCATGGCTCTAAAATAAGAAATTGTACTTCTTACATTCCCTTTTATTTCCTTATTATCTCTTGAGTTACAGCCCTGTACCCATTTAACACAACAAATACATGGCAAGGGGAGAATTTATGACTCACAATCAATAAATATTTTATCTTATTGGGAGGTAGCTTGAAGGAAACACAGTGTGCCAACCTATTCATGACTGAACACTATTAAACATTTCATTCCAATACAACAATTTTTCTGACCTTGAAACTCATTGGCTTCTGCTGCTTTACAGATAAGTTAGTATGGGACCATGACCCTTTTTCGCCATGTGACCAGTGTGGTTGTTCTCAAAAATGTGCACCTTAGTGAAGCAACATATCCCAACATATTAGGTAGGTAGGACCCTACCTAATCACACTTGAAAGTGCCTTGCAAAATGCCCTCATCATAATTAAAAGACAAAATGAGGACACTTTAAATAACAGTTCAATGAAGGATTGATATGGGAAGAAAATGTTTCCTTCATGAACAAACTATGGTGAACATAAACCAGAAATCTTAAAACAATTCAATGGCAGAGAAAAAAGATGGAGGAAAATTGGGTCCTTGAAGATGCTGATGATCCATCTGGAGCCACCATTTTAAGGACTTCTTGTTAAGTGACATCATTATTAGTTAAGCTAGTTGAGTGAGGGTTCTCTGTTATTTGCATCCAAAAGCATCCAAAATCAGGAAGCCTTGTAGGGTTTGGTCTTTAGCTAATGAACAATGAGAAGCTGTTAAAGGATCTTAACAAAAGTGTGACATGGTCGGCTATGAGTTGAAAAAAAGATGGTCTAATTTCAGTGTGTGGAGATAGGGTTGTAGGGGTTTAAGGATGGATGCAGGGAGTAACTATAAAGGAGGACCAGGTTTAAGGGGGAAGATTATGAAGTACATCTTGGAAGTGTTGCGTTTTCCTAGTGGAGATGCCTAGTAGGCAGTGAAATATATGGAACTTAGAGATGAGATCTTGACTAGAGAGATAAATTTAGGAATCATTGATATTTATAGCTTGAAGTCGTGGGTATGGATGAATGGGCCTGAGATGAATATTTGAGGAACTTCAATATTTAATGACAGGGTAGAAGAGGGTGAGTCTCCAAAGGAGACAAAGAATGAGAAGCAATGTAGAAGGTCTAAATACTCTAAAGTCAGTCCATGGATTTCTACTTAAGAACCCATGGGATAAAGGATTGGACTTGAAGATTTCTCAAAAATCCTTGATTCTAAGATAAATCTGATTGCTCCTTACTGTGAAGTCAATGGCAAATACTATTGAATATTTTTTTGACTCCTGCCAATCCCAAATAATCCTTCTGTCTTCAAACTCACATTTTATATTACCTGTATTCCTCTTACAGCGTATCTTACCTTGTATTGTGGTTGTACGTGACTATGTCTCATTTCTCCCACCAGGACTAGTTATTCTTAGAGGCCAGGAATTATGTCTTCTTTATTTCCTATGTTTCTCTCCAAACTGCTCTTCTTAATTGGCAAGACATTTTGAATGTAGTTGGACACAAATACATTTTTTGGTGAGTGAGTATTTGATATGTAATTAAATACACTGAGTGAAATTGCTAAACATTTTCTTTTATTGAATTCTTGAATGTGAACTAGAAAGTCTGAATGAACTCCAAGCTAAGAAAAAAGCCCATCCTGAAGAGATCTAAGGGTCACAAAACATCTCCCTGAAGTCCTCCATCTGATGAGCATCCAGCTATCTGTTTAAGGTGGTAAGATCACTACCAATCATTGACTTCCAGATTTTTGATTCAGTCTAATTAGCAAAATATACAGAAGATAAAATAATCCTTGCTCTGACCAGGCATTCTTATGTCCCCAAAGTTACTCATTTTCCTATCTCCCATAGTTCTTCCAAATTAGATCCTTCCTCAGTTGAGGAAGAAAGGAAGGTTGCATTTGACCAACGCAAGCTTCACAAATGGATGTAGCATCAGAGATTGGATAGTCAATATTCTCAGCTTAGTCTTACTATAGTCCAGTTTTGTGACTGTGTTTTAAACTGATGTTCATCCGAAACAACACATTTAACATTCAGCTTAGTTCATTACAAAATCTAAGAGTTGGCAAAGAATTGTTCCATTATCATGGGACATTTGAATAAAGCACAGAATGGAAGATGAAATGAAACCTACATTTATTTTTATTTTTTAATTTTAAATTAAAAAAATTTAACCTTTTTATTGAAGTGTAGTTAAGTTGCAATGTTGTGTTAGTTACAGGTGTACAGCAAAGGTACATATATATATTAAAGAATATATATAAGATATATATAAATATATATATTCTTTGTCAGATTCTTTTCCATTATAGGGTATTACAAGATATTGAATACAGCTCCCTGTGCTATACAGTAGGTCCTTGTTGGAAACCTACATTTATTGACACCTTCTATTTGCTGGGCTCTTTAATATTGTTATTTCATTTGACAAGAGGAATAAAGGTATATGTACATTTGTTTTCTGGTTTTACCTATATGTTTCTAAGTAGTTAAGAATTTTGAATATTATTAGACCAATTATATGATAAATTTAAGATAAAAATTAAATTAAATGACTTAATTTAAAAAATTAAATTAAATGAACTTAATTTAAAGTTCTAGATTTTTAAGAAATCTAGGTTGGCTCTTCTGCTTTCACACATCCAACAATAGCTCAAAATTCCCTCTTTCTTAAGACAGCAATCATTAAGTTACTCTTAAACCCACACTAAGTGCTATGTAACACAGGGGACAGAAAGCCAGATAGGTCTGGTTTTTGGTATCAGTAGTGTCTTTGTTGTGGACAGATGTCAGTTTCCAAATTCTCACTACACTGTACAGACTTGTATACCTCAGGCAACTTTATAGCTCAAACCCTACTCCTCGGGGACTTACAGCGACTTGTCAATCCATGAGGAATTTTTCAGCAAAGTTTTATTTCTTAGTTTATTCATGGATTAGACTTGTAAGAGTAGATTCATGCTAAGGTCTTAATGAGCAGGGCTTTTTTTTTTTTTTTTCACCCTGAAAAGAACACTTGCTTCTCTTTTCCCAACATTCAGCTTATGATGGTTTTAGAATTTATGTTCTCAGTTTTGCCCCCATTGACTTTGAAATCTTAGAAAATACTCACCATGGCTCTTCCCAGAATCCAGCACTATTCAAAGCCTTTCTTTATGTGGCATTAGAAAATGGAGACCCACAAAACTATTTCACATGAGTTTGTTGCTCGGGTTTACTTCTAGGAACATTGGCTCTGCTCTTCCGACTAACAAGAAGTCATGACAGTGGTCTAATAACTGAGCAATGCCTGGTATTAGGGGTGGAGAACATGAAGAGGATTTCCACAGAGTTTCTCAGAGTTGGGCTAAAGGTAAATTCTTTTTTCTTTCACTGGAAAAGATTTGAGCTAGATTAAAAAAACACCCAAACAATGGATGTCTTCAGAATGAAGTCCATAAAACCAAAGGTGGGAAGTACTAATGGTCCTATTGCCCACTTGGCGGGGTGTGCCAGCGTCGTGTCTGTAATTGGTCTGGGTCATTTCACTGACTTCTATGGAGCCATCAGTATATGGGCTTTTTAAACTTTCTATTCTGAGCTGAATTTCCTTTTAGTCTTCAATACTTGCTCATTTCTGTTCCATTATGTCCAAACTTCATTCTTTTCTGCTTCACCTCAGTTCAAATGCCTTTCAAGGGTATCTTCCTCTTTTTGGGCCATAAGACAAAAAATTCTTGAGCTGTAATGGTCCTTAGAGTTCAACTACTATGATATCCTCATTTTACAGGTGAGAAAAATGAGGCATAGAGAAGGGAAGGAAATTGCTGGTCACAATTTAATGGGAACTGTCTAATGGGATCCTAGCTCTTCTGA
Organism: Aethalodelphis obliquidens; assembly: GCF_003676395.1. Lineage (NCBI taxonomy): Eukaryota > Metazoa > Chordata > Mammalia > Artiodactyla > Delphinidae > Aethalodelphis > Aethalodelphis obliquidens. The sequence goes on along the minus strand of NW_020838024.1, from coordinate 5,259,798 downwards.
GTCCTGATTCAGCCACCTGACTAAAGGGGCAATATAATCTGAAGCAGAACAAAGGCACATGTCTGAACAGTTTGTTCCCTCACTATATGACCCTGTATTAGATTTCTGTGCCATGTCACAAATTGCTATAATCATAGTATCTTAAAACAGTATACATTTGCTATGTCACTATTTTATATATATACTTATGTACTATATATATTCTATACTATATGTATCTTACTATTTCTGTGGGTCAAGAATATGATCAAGGCTTAGCTGGATTCTCTGGATTCAGGCTGCAACAATCAAAGTATCAGCCAGGCTGTGTTCTCATTTGGAGGCCTGACTGGAAAAGTATCCTCTTTCAAGCTCTCTCAGGTTGTTGGCAGAATTTATTCCTTGTGGCTGTGAGACTAAGGGCCCTAGCTTCCTGCTGGCTGCTGGCTAGAGCGTATCCTCAGCTCCTAGAGGCCATCCTCACCTTTAGTATAGAAGGTTACAGATTACACTATAATACAGCAAATATATTGAAGACAGCTCACAAAACACTGTGTACAATTCAATGGCTTTTAGTATATTCACAGAGTTGTGCAACCATCACCATAATCTAATTTTAGAATATTTTCATTATCCCAGAAAGAAACCCTGTACCTATCTGCAGGCAACACCCCTTCCTCCCTCCCCAGGCTCTTGGCAACCACTACTGTTGTCTCTATAGATTTACCTATCATGGCTATTACATACAAAAGGAATCATACAACATGTGGTCTTTTGTTACTGGATTCTTCCACTTAGCATAGCATTTTCAAGGTTCATCCAGGTTGTAGCATGGGTCAGTATTTCATTCATTTTTATTGCCAAATAATATTCCTTTGTAAGACAGGCCACACGTGATTTATCCCTTCATCAATCGATGGACATTCCGGTTGTTTCCATTTTTGGCTATTATGGATAATGCTGCTTGAATGTTCCTGAACTGGTTTTTGTGTGGACATATCTTATTTCTCCTGGATATATAACTAGGAGTACACTGCTCCTCTTTGGTCTCAGACCATTGAGGTTTACTATAAGTAACAGAGCAGAGGGAACTTAGGTATGATGTCTCAGAAGCCTGTGCCATTAAAGAAGGAAGGAAAGCTCATCCCTTGCAATCTCAGAGGGCCGTGGGAAGGAGGAAGGAGCTAGAGTAAGATATGGAAGTCAGACGTAAGGGCTTTGGGGACTTTATTCAAGGCCAAAAATGCAAGGACTGAAGAAATATCCAGATAGGTTTCCATAAACCCAGTCATATTGGGATGATTGGTCGGTTTCTTTAGATGTAGACTGAGATGACTTGCAAAATTCTGGAACTGGCCTCTCAATGGGTTGGGCAGCCACAGTTTCCAATGTGGTATGTCCCAGACAGAGAAGCAGGTTGATGGAAGGATCAGACACACCACTTCCGGCCTCCTATGATCTGTTTGTTTCATTTTCAGAGCCCAGACATTCTCCCGTGCCCCAAGGAGGGCACATGGAGAAGCTGAGAGGACTTAGAGTGAAAACAAAAGTTCACAGTGATAGTGTTAGACCTTACCCGAACCCTGTGATCCTGGAAAACAAGTAAAGGATAAGAAATCCCCCAACCTTTTGTGTTCCAGGAAAGGGATCACCGTAAAGAACCACCCTCCCTCGTAGGACCTAGAAAAGACTTTCTGATGCCACCTTGTCCACCTATGACAAGACCAGACACACAGTCCCCAAATGCCCAGTTTTGCCTCATAAATGATTAGCTAAACTGCTTGTGTATACTGATCAATTGGAACACAATAACTTGTTAAGCAAACTGGTTTAGTTAGAGTTAGGATTCTCTCCTTCTCCCAGGTCTCTGAACATTGGCCTACCCTGAGCCAGAGTACAACCCCTCCTAAGAATAGGCTGGTCTCAGAGTACAATATACTCTCTGCTCTACTATTCCATCACACCACCCTTTCATCCTACTTCCCCACACCCAGTTCTTTTTAGCCCTGTTTACTCCTCTCTATAAAAGAAAAATTATTTTTTGCTGAATTCTTGAGAGGCTTGCAGACCTATGGTCACAAAGTCCTCCTATTACAATAGCTCCTCCTCCTTCTCCAATAACCTTTCCCCCTTTTGCAACAATCCTTTGGATAAAGTCTCATCTTATTAAGTCTGGATTTGTTTTTATTTGACAACAGCATACGGTGAGTTTGTGACCAGAGGCAAATGGCCAGGGCTACTGATCCAGCCGTGGGTGCCAGTATGATAACCCAAGGCTCAGTTGGGGCCATTGATCTCTCAGGGATGAGACTGGACAAGCTGCTCCATGGTTAGACCAGTGAGAACCAGAGGATGCCACTTGGATTTGGGGACCCTTTTCCATCGTCATGAGGTCTCATGATTCCCTCCTTCAGCTAGTTGACATCTTGGAGAAGAAGAGCTGGAGTGCCCCAACGGACTGAAAATTTATTCAAAAGAACTGAGTCAGTTTCTTCTGGCTTGAAAGTCTTCTTTAATGAAACATCATTACTGGAAAATTTATTTTTTTTCCTGCCACCCAGCAGGGTCTTATGAGGGTGACTAGCTCTGTTACCAAAAGTTTACAAAAGCCACATTTTCTTAGCACAACTGAAGGTAGTGTGTGCAAATTTGTGACCGGCTACACTAGAATTATGAATCAAATAAAACCAGATGATGTTCCATAGCAGTGAATGTAAGATCCTGCTTTTGAGTTCAAAAATCCGTAAGTACAGGTTGTGAATATTTGGTTTAGGAACAGCACAGCAGCACTCAGGAAGAAAAAATTACAGGTTGTTTTAGTCAGGAATTTTTTGGTTGCAAACTTACAGAAACCCAACTGGACTTAGGCAAAAGGGCAGAAAGGGAATTGATTGGCTCTCGGAATCCAAGAACAACCAGACCGAGGGAAGGAAAGGAGGCTGCTGGGTTTCAGGGGTAAATGGGGCAAGGGACACAAGAGCCCTGGGGCTCTCTCCATTCTAGTCTCAGCTTCCCTTTGGGTGGCATTCTCTCCTTTGGGTTTTCTTCTTTCTCACTACAGACCATCCTTTTGCATTAGGCAGGGTCATGGCCCTTAAATGCTTATGAGTCTCACGTCTTCTGACTTTTGCTATTGGACTTGAGAGATGCTCAGAAAAATTCTGTGGAAGATTTCTGATAGGAAACCTGGTAAGGTCTCTCCTGTAACCAGGGAAACAGAACCATATAAAAAAGGGCAGCTCTCAAGAGAGCCATTTAAATGTCCTTGAAGTTCCAAAATTTCAAGAAGTAAAGGGAGTTTCTGGATAAATAGCCCCCTATAGTCTAAGCATAAGCGTGTGGTCAACACTGTTAATATTAAGTCAGCAAGAGAATGTGTTTTTCAGAGAAGCTGAGGTGGCCACAGACTGGGTCTGTGAATGTGGAGTTGCAGGTGCAGTTGTCAGCACACCTGGAGGCAGGGGTTCTGTTATGGGGATCATGCTAAGAGGAGCTTATAGACCAAGTGGAGAGAATTTTGAGGGAAGCAAGGAGACTGGTGGGGCAACTCAAATCATTCCATGCTATTCCTGATGTAGCTATCTCAAGGAGCCCCTGAAAACACTGAGGATGTTTAGACTGGAGAGGAGAAGGCCCAGGGACATAGCAGCTGTCGTCAGCTGCTCCTATTCTTTATGGACTAATACATAGAAGCTTCAGGGCAACAGACTTTGATTCAACATCAGGACTTCCTCACAGTTAAAACTGTCCCGGATGGCTGGGGGTATATGATGAAGCAGTGAGACAACAACATAAGACAGTATGGGGTTCATTTATTCGCTCCTTTGACCCTTCATTTATTCTGCAAATATTTATGCATTAACGAACAGATAACATTAACAAATAGACAACAGGTTCTACAAGGCAGCTCATCACTGTACTACCTACACCTGGCCCAGAGTGCTAGCACTATATTAATATCTGTTAAATGAATGAAAGAATACATGAATGAGTGAATAGGGGTGGTCACTGGGCCAGGTACTAGAGATGGCCATAGGACCCTCACAGAGCTGACAATCTCACAACAAAGGCAGCTGATCAAACAGTGGTGATGCCCTGCACACAGTGCTCTGGTGGATGTATGCACATCCAGAGAGACTTTGTTCTTTCAGGGGACTTAAAGAGGAGTTTGCCTTTATGTGTTCTCTGTGTTCCAGGACGGGTGAAGGCAGAGAGAATGCCTCTCCTACTGCGGAGTTCTCTGTCGTAGGTGGTTTTTACGGATCAGGCTGCTTCCTAACTACACTCTGATCATTTAAAAAGTGAAACTCCATTTTGTTTATGGTTTCCTTTGCTGTGCAAAACTTTTAAGTTTAACTTGGTCCCAGTTGTTTATTTTTGTTTTTATTTTCATTAATCTAGGAGGTGGATCAAAAAAGATATTGCTGCAATTTATGTCAGAGAGTGTTCTGCCTCTCTTTTCCTCTAAGAGTTTTACAGTATCTGTCCTTACATTTAGGTCTTTAATCCATTTTGAGTTTATTTTTGTGTATGGTGTTAGGGAGTGTTCTAATTTCATTCTTCTACATGTAGCTGTCCAGTTTTCCCAGCACCACATATTGAATAGGCTATCTTTTCTCCATTGTATATTCTTGCCTCCTTTGTCATAGATTAGGTGACCACAGGTGCATGGGTTTAACTCTGGACTTTCTATCCTGTTCCATTGATCTATATTTCTGCTTTTGTGCCAGTACTATACTGTTTTGACTACTGTAGCTTTGTAGTATGGTCTGAAGTCAGGGAGCCTGATTCCTCCAGCTCCATTTTTCTTTCTCAAGATTGCTTTGGCTATTCAGGGTCTTTTGTGTTTCCATACAAATTGTGAAAATTTTTGTTCTAGTTTTGTGAAAAATGCCATTGGTAATTTGATAGGAATTGCATTGAATCTGTAGGTTGCTTTCATTTTGACAATATTGATTCTTCTAATCCAAGAACATGGTATATCTCTCCATCTGTTTGTGTCATCTTTCATTTTTTTAAATCAGCATCTTATAGTTTTCTGAGTACAGGTCTTTTACCTCCTTAGGTAGGTTTATTCCTAGATATTTTATTCTTTTTGTTGCAGTGGTAAATGGGATTTTTTCCTTAACTTCTCTTTCTAATCTTTCCTCCTTAGTGTATAGAAATGCAACAGATTTCTGTGTATTAATTTTGTATCCTGCAACTTTACCAAATTCATTGATGAGCTCTAATAGTTTTCTGGTAGCATCTTTAGGATTTTCTATGTATAGTACTATGTCATCTGCAAACAGTGACAATTTTACTTCTTTTCCAACTTGGTTTCCTTTTATTTCTTTTTCTTCTCTGATTGCCGTGGCTAGGACTTCCAAAACTATGTTGAATAAAAGTGGTGAGAGTGGACATCCTTGTCTTGTTCCTGATCTTAGAGGAAATGCTTTCAGTTTTTCACCATTGAGAATGATGTTAGTAGTAGGTTTGTCATATATGGCCTTTATTATGTTGATTTAGTTTCCCTCTATGCCCACTTTCTGAAGATTTTTTTTTTTTTATCATAAATGGGTGTTGAATTTTGTCAAAAGCTTTTTCTGCATCTATTGAGATGATCATATGGTTTTTATTCTTCAGTTTGCTAATGTGGTGTATCACATTGATTGATTTGTGTATGTTGAAGAATCCTCGCATCTCTGAGATAAATCCCACTTGATCATGGTGTATGATCCTGTTAATGTATTGTTGGATTCGGTTTGCTAGTATTTTGTTGAGGATTCTTGCATCTATGTTCATCAGTGATATTGGCCTCAGAATGGGAGAAAGTATTTGCAAATGATGTGACTGGCAATGAATTAATCTCCAAAATATACAAACAGCCCATGCAGCTAAATATCAAAAAACCAAACAGCCCAATCAAAAAATGGCTGGAAGATCTGAATAGACATTTATCCAGAGAAGACATACAGATGGCCAAAAAGCACATGAAAAGATGCTCAACATCACTAATTATTAGAGAAATGCAAATCAAAATTACTATGAGGTATCACTTCACACTGGTGAGAATGGCTATCATCAAAAAATCAACAAACAATAAATGCTGGAGCGGGTGTGGAGAAAAGGGAACCTTCCTACACTGTTGGTGGGAATGTAAATTGGTACAACCATTATGGAGAACAGTAAGGAGGTTCCTTAAAAATTAAATATAGAAGTACCATATGATCCAGCAATCCCACTCCTGGGCATATATCTGGAGAAAACCATAATTTAAAAAGATACATGCACCCCAATGTTCATTGTAGCACTATTTACAATAGCCAAGACATGGAAGTAACCTAAATGTCCATCGACAGAGGAATGGCTAAAGAAGATGTGGTACCTATATACAGTGGAATATTACTCAGCCATAAAAAGGATGAAATAATGCCATTTGCAGCAACATTGATGGGCCTAGAGATTATCATACTAAGTGAAGTAAGTCAGCCAGAGAAAGACAAATATCACTTATATGTAGAATCTAATAAAAATGATACAAATGAACTTATTTACAAAACAGAAGCAGACACACAGATCTCAAAATCAAACTTATGGTTACCAAAGGGGAAATGTTGTAGGAAGTGATAAATTAGAAGATTGGGATTAACATATACACACTACTATATGTAAAATAGAAAACTAATAAGTACCTACTGTATAACACAGGGAACTTCACTGAATATTCTGTAATAACCTACATGGGAAAAGAATCTGAAAAAGAATGGAGATTATATATATATATATATATATATATATATATATATAACTGTTTCACTTTTCTATACAACTGAAACTAACACAACATTTTAAGTCAACGATACTCCAATAAAAATTTTTTTTAAAAAAGTGAAACTCCAGGTAGCAGTGGCACAGTGAGCAATTCCTCTGACTTCTCAGAGCCCTCAGACCCAGCGGAGTAAGTGGTAACCTTAATGTTATAATATCAATATTTCAAGAGCTTCAGAACATGCTCCCTCCCTGAAGTTCCACCTTACATTAGCCCCAATGAAAATTTCATATACTGGAAGAAGTCACCTCTGAGCCTTACGTGTTATCTAAATTTTAGTATAAAAGGTTTTTTACTTAAAAGGACAAGGTTGGGGAAGGCTGGGAATATCAAATGTTACAGCATTTCTCTCACATTTGGCCCCATGCAATTTGAACAGACTTGTTTCATAGTTTAATAAATAAAGGTTTATAAAGAAGCAATGAAATTAAAAGTGGCAACAAGGGTCGCAGTAACCCCTATTTTAGGGAGATACAGACCATCAAGATTATCAGGAGGGAGGATGGAGTTACTGACAATGCTGACTGGGAAATGGCAAAGGTAATCTTTTAAGTAGAGCTTTGCTTAGAAATGAATAGTCTGCCTCCGGTTCTAGCAAAGTTACAGGAATTACAACAAATATGATCCAAGTTTCACTGGAAATGATTTATGGACCAGAGAAGCATGTTTGGAGAGACAGTTGAAGAAAATTCAGTGAAAACTATGAAATGTAAATGAAGTCTAAGAGGCTGGAGACTTCCATGAATGCTGGAGTCTTTCAAGTAGGATTATTTTGGGAATGTAATCCTGCATTCTTGTTTTCTTCACTGGGAGCCTAACCTGTGCATCTCTCCTCTCTGTGAGCTGGATATGAGTATATATAACATTTCTCCCACTTCCTCACACTGCTTAGCAGGATGCAGGGGTTCTATGGATAAAGGCTGAAAGGAAGGAAGGAAGAATGAAAGGGAAAGGAAAGGCAATACAAGGCAAGGGATACAAGGGAAAAAACGGGAGGCAGGAAAAGAAAGAAAGTAAAAGAAGCAAGTCCTATTAGAGCCTAGAAAAGAGAATGCAGACAGAAATAGAGGCAGGCTTTGTTTATCCTGTTTGACAATCAGGCTGCAGGAAGGACTGATGCCTGCTTCCTTGTCCGGGGACCAGCAGGGATCTTGTCCATCTGGGATATAACCAGGAGTGGGATACATAGAATGAGCAGTACCCACAAGTTCCCCTAGGAGTCAGATTGAATGAATTTAAAGAGGTAAGAAGAAGGAGCAAAGGAGAGAAAAAGGCCCAGAGGTGTTAGGCAGGAAAAAACGAGGCAAGTGAGTTTATTTCCAATGCACAGCAAATGTTTTGCAGGTTGTGTAAACTAATAGTAGATACATGAGGTTGGCCTTGGCACAGAGTAGGTAGTCTGTAAATGTTGCTGGGTGAGGTCTGATAATGCAAACTAGGGGTAGGCAGAGAAGTAGGTGCTAAAAGATTTAAGGGAATAAATTACTTTCAAGCATATTGGAAGCATTTATGTTTTGAATTGATGTGCCAGTTATAAATCTTTTTTTCTTTTTTTTTTTTTAATGTGAAACAGGATCTTGCTGGCAACACGCTCTTTTGTTCTGCTGTGGTCATCATATGGACCACTTCCTAATTCAAGACTCTAAAGTATTTACTTCTTGTTTTGAAGGCCAAGCCAGAGGCTCATCTCCCTACGGGCATCACCGCTTCTGTGAGGGGCCACCTCTTCCTCCTCCTGTTTCCTGACTCCCCATTTCCTCCACTGTTGTCATTCAGCAAGGATGGAGACCACCATGTGAAATGTGGACAGCTGCTACTGCTTGCTGTTGTTCAGTGAGGACCTCGGCTTCTGTTGCTGCCATCACCCCAAGTCTCCCCCTGGAACCCCCTTTCTGCTTTCTGGGATCCCCATCTCACTGTTGGGAATCCTGCAGACTACTGTGGCTGAAACAGGAGAGTCCCAGCAACCACCTCCTGAGGTCCTGAGTTGGAACTTGGAATGTTTTAATTTCAAAAGCAGAGTTGAAAGTGGTGATGAGATTTCATGGTACTCTTAGTGGACTGCTACACTCCAGGCACAAAATGAGTTAAGGAAGCATTCTGGGGGTTAGCTCAGAATCTAACTGCAATGTTTCTATGGCAAATTGACTACTAATTTGCCAATAATCAACTTAGAAATGACTTTTAGGATCAAGACACATTCACTGAGAGCTAACCTAACTATTTCAGATTTTGCACAAAACTCAGATGGCTCTAACTTGTCTGAATTAGGGCCTTCAAATAAAGTAGATTGAATACATCCTCTTCCAACAGGCTTGCCCTCATTACAGGCCGGTTTGCTCATAGGGAAAGAGGCAATAAAATCTGATATTCTGGTGGTACTAACACCTTCCGGATGTTTGTAGAAGGAGCAACCTTGGACCAAGTGAACAAGAAAAGAGGAAGTTCCTGAACCACTTGCAAAGGGTTGAGGCTGAGGAACAGATGTCTCTGGGCTGCCCAGACGTCTGCCACACGGCCTAGCAGAGCTACCACTGCCGAAACCCCAAGCCTACAACTCAGGGTGGTCTGGAAGTGAAGGATTGTTTTCCCGAGAGTGGTTTCAAGAATGTAGCTCCTCACCTAATAAAAGGAATGTGCAACGATTAACCGAGTCTAATATTAGCATCTGCAAAATAAAGAGCAATTGGGCCTGCCATAAAAGACAGCAAACCTCGCATGCACCCTCTGCCAGGTAAAATCTGTTCTTTTTCAGTCATAAATCTTGCTTGGAAGCCAGAGAAGCATTTCACTTCCGTCAGAAACAGTGGGTGAACCAAAGAGAAAGAGCATGCTGTTTTGGAGATGAAAGCATCTTGAGTTTAAAGCATCTTGTCATTTCTGCCTGTTTTGCTGGTTTCTTTCTGATGGTATCCTTGACTTGGCCATAACTTGCACTGTTTTTCATAGGATAGAGCAGCAGCAGGGAAAGGTCAGGGTGGGCCATTTGCTTCCGGATTTAGCTTCAGTCAGAGAACTAGCATCTGACATGGAATCTCACTGTCATCCAAGGTGTGCCCTTGGTTAAACTTCTTTGAACACCAAACCTTTGATAATTGTGAAGAATATATTGATAGAATTTATGGTTTTTCTATCTCATGAACACCACTCGTTGAGATGCAGAAGTTGAATTGACTTTTTCTTCACACAAGTTTACCACTCTTGCTGAACCAGAGATTCAAATCAGTAGTAGCCGCTTTACTTACATTATCTAATTTGTCTTCATGAAACCCTTTCATGTAGGGCAGTGGTTCTCAAAGTATGGTCTTCACAATATCAGCATCACCTGAGAACTTGCTAGAAATATGCATCCTTGGGTTCCACCCCAGACTTACTGGGCCAGCAATCTGTACTTTAGCAAGTCCTCCAAGAGCTTCTGATGCATACTAAAGTTTGGGAACCACCGATGTAGGACACATTATAACTATAGAATTTATTAGATGCTATCATATATTGGATCCTTGAAGTCCCTTATAGCTAAAGCTTTCAATGTTAAATGCTAGATTTCCAAGGACCTTCAGTACTATGCATACAGTAGGCAGTCAATAAATGTTCCCTATAGATGCTGCATCTCTGAGGTAGTAGTCATCTTTTACTTTCCTCCCTCCTATCTCCCCTCCTTCCTGCCTTCTTTCCTTCTCCTTTCTTTTTTTTTTCTTCTGCCCTATGTCACTTTAGAGGACACGCTCTTCCCCTTTATGTATAGTTTATTTATTTATTTTTGTTTGTTTGTTTTTCAGTATCCCTCTTAGTAACTCTTGTTCATTCCACAATCCAGAAATTCTTGCATCTGATTTGATTTCTTTCCACATCCGTTTTTTTTTTTTTAAACATATATTCCAGATAGGGCCAATAATCAAGTGGATCTTATCTCACCTGTCACTTGGTAGCCACTTAACCCAGGCTGGCCAATCAGAGTGTTCTACTCCCTGGACATAGCGATTGGTCCCAGCAGGGCCACTGAGAATCGCTGGGGTGGGAGAGAGCAACACGAACTCGATGAAGGAGAGACTCTCCCTATTCCTGACTTTGTGAGCGTCGAGAGGCCTGGTGTTCCTGGTGCTCACGGATGAACTTGGAACTTCTGGGAGGTATATTTCCTTCCACATGGAGACAGTCTGCCTGGGAATGAAGCCAACTCAGAGGAAGGCAAAGCCAAGTTTTGGAGGGAGAGAGGGCAGGGAGCTGATGTCATCTTCTGAATCTAGAGCTTCACCATGCCTTGAAGCCAGAGTCTGCTCTCTGCATGGACTTCATATTTAATTCAACATTCCCTGTGAATCCCTTAACCTAAGATCCTGGGGACGTTTATATCAATGACTTTATTTCTTCTTGCAAAAGTAAGAAATACACATACAAATTTGAACTTAGAAGAACTGTGTCATGTAGAAAGTTAAAGTCTCTTTTGATCACTCCCACTTCCTTGAAAATCACGATACTATATGGTTTTGTGCATATTCCTTTAGATTTTTCTATCAATATACTAATGAAGTGGGATGTTAACTGAGAATTTTCTTGATGTCTCAGTTTTTCTAGAGGCCCAGAAAATCAAGGATAAAATAAGTGTGGGCTCCCCTGGTGATGCAGTGGTTAAGAATCCACCTGCCAATGCAGGGAACATGGGTTCGAGCCCTGGCCCAGGAAGACCCCACGTGCTGCGGAGCAACTAAGCCCGCGTGCCACAACTACTAAGCCTGCACGCTAGAGTCTGCGAGCTTCAACTACTGAGCCCACGTGCTGCAACTACTGAAGCCCGCATGCCTAGAGCCCATGCTTCACAACAAGAGAAGCCACTGCAATAAGCCTGCGCACCACAACGAAGAGTAGCCCCCGCTCGCCACAACTAGAGGAAGCCTGCGCACAGCAACGAAGACCCAACACAGCTAAAAATAAATAAATAAAATATAAATTTATATATAAATACACCAGTAAGTGTGAATACCTATATTATGGAGTGAGATTATCAGACCATTTTTGCAGGACTTGCAAAGTGAGTGATCCAGATCTGCTATTATTAGCTCATATAAGAGGTTATATCTTTTTTAAAGGCTATGAATTAATGAGGAGGTTGACAAGGTTAATAGGAGCACATCTCTGGAGAAGATTCTCAACATGATCCTGGGGTGGGGGCAGGGAACACTCCCTTTCACCCTAAGCCCAGTGCGGGGAGGGGACTTCAAGAAAATCACTCCGATGACCTTCACGGCATCCACTGGAATCTGGGGGATGTGGTATCTGGTACCTCATTCGTTCCTCATTCCTACCTGCAGGGCAGCAGGGGGAAGAGCAAAACTGAACTCATAACTTGATTTGATTTGACTTGATTTCCTTGCTGACTGCCAACTGTTTCCAATTTGGAACCGATGCAAAACATGAACTCATCCAGGCAGAATGCATCTATCTGGTTTGGCTGACACTTGGGAAACCTTCCTCCATCGCATCCAATCATGTATTTCTCCTTCAAACTCATGACCTTTCTTCTCTACTCTCCTGAGTCACTGCTCCCATTCTGGGTTGTCTCCACTCAACCCTCAGGCACAGCACAAATGGGAGTTATTATTGTGTGAAGTGATTTTGTAGGACCAGCTACATGTACAATGACTTTAGTTATGAGTGCACAGACAGTGGAGGTTGTTACAATAATTTCCAAGTCTATGTCCCAGTTAACATCAGAGATTTCGGGAACTATAATTCTTTTTCTGGCCTCTACATCTATGTTTTCATCCTCAGTTTCTTCTCCCTGTACCCACATGAACTCTACTGTATAAAGTTTTGAATTCTGCCTCTTATATCTCTCCTCACTAAATCCCCTCTTTACTGAGGATCTAGCCTTCAGGTTCTACTTCCTTATAAGTAATGCAAGAACACTCTTTATAACAACCGTTTATCAACTTTAAATGAGTACATTTATGCCACATGACCTCATTTCCTCCTCATAATATCCCTGTGAGGTATTACCATCTCCATTTTGAAGATAGGAAAATGGAGGCTCAGAGGAATTGAGTGATTTGCCCAGTGTCACACAGCAAGTTAGTAGTGGAAATAGGACAAGAATTCAGATTTTCCTGCCTCACAAGGTTTATATTCCCTTCCTTACAACCCTATCTCCTCAGCTGGCTAATCCTGAAGCCACAGGATTACATTCTGGTCAACCAGCTTCAGCTATTTGCCTCTTCTCTATAGCTCTATAATTTCTCTCCAAACTCCCTAAAGTTTCTTAAAACTCCTTCAGAAGTTTCTATTAGAAGAAGTTATATTTCAAGTAGTCTAACCCTCATCAGACTGAGAGCTGCTGGTCTACAAAGGAATTTTGGGGAACAGATTGCCTCTGCTGATCAATCCAACTTGAATATTTGAGTCTTCTGTTCAATTAACTTTTCTTCAGAGCCGTTTTCTTTTTTTTTCAAGAAAAATGTTTCCTTCTGAACAGAACAGTCAAAATTCCCATTTACAGGATGAAGGAGGTTTCTTAAAAAAACAAGACTTCTGTAAAAAGCAAGAATTGAGCAAAAATCTGAAAAATATTGGTAAATTAAAATATTCACCCAGAGACTTCACTGGTGGCGCAGTGGTTAAGAATCTGCTTGCCAATGCAGGGAACACAGGTTCGAGCCTTGGTCCAGGAAGATCCCACATGCCACGGAGCGACTAAGTCCGTGCGCCCCAACTACTGAGCCTGCGCTCTAGAGCCTGCAAGCCAAAACTACTGAGCCCATGTGCCACAATTACTGAAGACCACGTGCCTAGAGCCCATGCTCTGCAACAAGAGAAGCCACTGCAACGAGAAACCCATGCACCACAACAAAGAGTAGCCCCCGCTCACCGCGACTAGAGAAAGCCCGTGCGCAGCAACGAAGACCCAATGCAACCAAAAACAAACAAACAAAAATATTCACTCAAAAATCATTGTTTCATTATCACCGTGTACGTATATAACGTATTTACTTTCCTCTTCCCATGTTACTCTTGGCTGCTAGCGTCTTTAATGAAATCTTTGTTCTATGTAATTGTGTTTTGGTAACTTTTCAGTTAAGAAGAGAAAAAAGGATGATCTTTATTAATATTATTTGCTTTTGATGTCATATTATTTAAAAATAGTTGACACTTCATAATAATGGATATAAAGAATAAAAAGGGCTATTTTTACTTGTACGTAACTGCCTGAACAGATGCTAAGTCATTTTTACAGCTGATTTCAGAATTTAAACCTGTCTTTTTTAAAAAATACACTTTCAAGTACATTAGTTTTTATCTTAATTTGTTTAAATATTAGGCTTCCTGGTTTATATGTTCACAGAAAGTGGCTTGGATTAACAGTATTTATTCTTGGTTCTTGGATAAAAATGACATAACTTCTTAATTTCATATATTCAAAAACACGAGTCCCAAAACAGCATTTACAGTAAATGTTTACAGACATAACCTCACTTGATCTTCAAAACAACCCAGTGAAAAATTATCATTATTTACAAGGTGAGAAGTTTGAAGGTCAGAAGGCCCTCACTCTGTAAACATTGATTAAGGTTTACAGGGCCAAAGAGAGGAGAGGTTCAACGAGGCCGTTTGGCCCAATCTGCAAGCTTAAGAGGGATGTTCATTTTGGCTGCTGTTAAAGTGGAGATTTTGTCTATGGAAACAGGGTCTGTCCTTGTCTTTGATGCGAACTTTAACTTATAATTACTCTTCTATCTTTCTCAAAAGCCACACTGCTGTCATTTCAGAAACTGTGATGGTCACTCAGAGGTCCTGGGAGATGGCAAGCTGGTAGGGTTGCCAGAAAAAATATAGGACACCCAGTTACATTTGAATTTCAAATAAACAATGAATCTTTTTTAATATAAGTATGCCTCATGTAATACTGGGACATATTTATACTAAAAAAAAATATTCATTGTTTATCTGAAGTTCAATTTTAACTGAGCATCCTGTATTTTTAATTTGCTAAATCTGGCAACCCTACAAGCTAGCTTCCAAGGGCAAGAAACAGTTGGTGGCCTGGTCCGAGCTTTAAGGATAGCGAATCCATTAGTAACGCAATGCAAGGCAGACAAATGTAGAAGCTAAGGCAGGACTTTGTTGCATGGGTTCATATTCTGGTCCCACTGCTTACTAGCTTAGTTCACTTTCTTAAGTCTCAGTTCCCTCCTCTGCAAAACAGCAGATAACAGTCTCTATTTCCCTAGGGTTGTTGTGAGAATTAAATAATCTAGCATACCTTTCACACGATAAGTGTTCAATAAACTTTGGGTTTTTTTAACAACTTATTGGAGTATAATTGCTTTACAATGGTGTGTTAGTTTCTGCTGTATAACAAAGTGAATCAGCTATACATATACGTATATCCCCATATCGCCTCCCTCTTGCATCTCCCTCCCACCCTCCCTATCCCACCCCTGTAGGTGGTCACAAAGCACCGAGCTGATCTCCCTGCGCTATGCAGTTGCTTCCCACTAGCTATCTATTTTACCTTTGGTAGTGCATATATGTCCATGCCACTCTCTCACTTCATCCCAGCTTACCTTTCCCTCTCCCCGTGTCCTCAATAAACTTTGTTTTTAATGTTAGTATTTTCACATATGGCCTCCACTTCCCAGAGAACACAGAGATGATAACACTCTCACTTATCCATAATACATCTTATCTATGTCTATGTCTGTCTCTGTATTTACATCTGTATTTATATTCAGAGTTTCTTACTGGCCAGGACACTTGTATGTAGTAACTGCATTGTCCGGTGAATCTCCTTAAAACTACTTTTCTCCATTTGTAGAAGGTTTTGTATTACGTTGTCTATATTTATTATTGTTCGTTTCAGCTCTGGTTTAAGAAAAAGTATTCAGTTTTAAAATATTTCAACATAGGTATGTTTAACTTCATTTTTTGTTAGCTTCATCATAATATTTGTAAACTTTTAATGTATAATTATTATAAACTTTTAATATAGTCAGAGTTTTATTTGCCAAATTAAAGTTAAAAACTATTCTTGACTACATATTAAATTTCCTTATTAATTTATATTAATTATATAGATATTATTATTATCTATAATTATATAGATATTAATTAGGAAATAACTTAGGTAAAAACGCAACTATTGTGTGCTCTGAATAGTGCAAGTATTTTAGATTCAGAAAATGTCATTCTCTTGTATGCATCTATGTATATATACGTTTCTGAATTTGCCTCTTTATCTTTTAATTCATGGTTATCATAAATTCTACCTGAAACTAATAAATCTAGTAATAGCTACACATGAGGGTGAGAGGATAGGGTGAGGGACCTCAACGTGTATAAGCTGTTTGAATTTTTCTCATGCTTTTAGAAAGTCTGGTGATGTCTATGTACCTGTCACTGTGTCATGCAAAGCTGCAGAAAACCCAAGGGGCTTATGATTTGTTTGAGGGTGAAAGGCTGTGGGATAAAACATACATGAAAGTAACCACAGTAAAAGCAGCAAGTGATAAAGGACTTTGGATGAATTCTGATAACGAATGTATGAGACCAGATGCGTTTGTCCAATTACAATAACAAGTGATAGCTCCAACTGCTACATGTGACAATGAGGACTCAAGGTAAGATACTTTCCTACTGAGGTTTAATTTTCCCATTCCTTTTCTTTTTTTCTCTTCTTTTTTCCTATCCTTTCCTCTTCTGCTGGATGCAGACTCGCCCATTAAGATCAACTCGAAAGGTGACATTTAAAAATAGTGTCTGCTGAATGACGTCACTAAACAGCACGCTTTAATTTTTTAAAATTTTGGTTTTTAAAAATTGCAAAATATTTCAGACATACAAAAAGTACATAAAATAACATTTTAGCCCAAATGAGAATAACATTAGGCTATTTTTTTCCTGTTAAATGAACAAAACTGTTGCCCAGCACACAGTACCCACGTCCGCCCCATCCTCTGCCCCGTGCCAAAGCGGATATAGTCAACCTGTCCTACCAGGATTTGCTGGTGGCATTGGAAATCACCACGTCCTTCATCAAAGTAATCTGTCAACGTACACTCAGAATCCCAGCAATGTTTATGCCTTTGTCTCAGTAACCCTGCATCTAAGCAACTAGTTTAAGAGAACAATATAGGGAAGAGTCAGTTCTACATACGTAAGTGCATGTGTGCATATATCCTCTGTTTATCTAAATCTATATGTTTATAGAAACTTGTAATTTTTAGCTTTATATCCATATTTCCTGTATTAGAAGAAAACAGGGCTGGCTCTGTGAGTGGGTGCCCAGTGCAGTTATACAGGGTCCCACGTTCACACAAGGGTTCATGCTTGGAGTTTAATGCTCTGTGGTCACCATCTTGAAACTCTTAATTTTATCTTTGAATTTGTGTTTTGTAAGTCCAGTCCAATGGGACAGTGGAGCATGCACAGGGGGCCTTGGAGCCTTGAGTTACTTGTGCTCCTGTCTCCTGCCACCTCTGTTGGATGGGTTCTTGGCCTCCCACTCCCTGAGACTGCCCAGTTATTGCTGCTGACTTCTATCTCTGGTGGGGTCATGGATGTGGTGGACAGAGGTTTGGTGGTCAAGCATATGCAATCCACATTGTGGGGTGAGGCCCCAGACACCTGTGAGGGTCTCCACTCACCTTGAAGTGCTCTGTTGCATGTGCAACATCGAATAGCCAATAAAAAACACCTGAAAAAGGTTGAAAGAGAAACCACAAAAGAACTATCTTTTTTCTCTGCTTTTGTGGACAAGGAACCCACATTTGCATTTTACACAGGGCCCCATCAATATGTAGCTGGCTCTGGAAGAAAAATTCTAGTAGGTGAAATTCAGAGGGCTTTACCAATACAGCTTTACCAAAAAGTTATTCTAGATAAAACCAGACAAAGGCAAACTCATCCCCTTAGCTTCTGACCCAGGCAGCAGGAATCCAGCCAGGAAGAGAGAGAGTGAACACAGAGCTCATGGCATTCCCGTGGTCAGAGCTTACGGCTTTTCCCACACTGGTAAGGAAGTGTCTTCAACTCTTGGCCCTGAGCGTTATTGCCCTTCTGGGGTGTGTGTGTGTGCACGTGTGTGCGTGCATGTGTGTGTGTCTGTGTATGTGTGTAGGACGGAGGTGTGGAAGTCAGTGCTTCCTGAGTCACTTTCTGCAATATTTCTTGTGGTTTCCCTCTTTGTTTCCTTTTTTCTTCCATTTCAAGAAATCATCCCATTATTTGAGATGAAATTTGTCCCAGAGCTTTAGTTCTTGTGTGTGAAGATTTTTCTTTAAAGAAAACGAAAGAACTAACGTAGATTTAGCGCGCCAGACAGACCCATCAATCTTGTCTGTAATTGAGGCTGCCATTGGTGAGTAGCCACTTGGGAGGAAATTGCTCACCCACGTGGAGTGAATGAACTCTTTCAGGGCGCTGGACTCCGCAGAGGGCTGTGCAGTGGCCTCCTGCCAGATGGTATCGTCCTGGTGCCTGGCTTGGCTGTAGACTCAGGTTCAGACCAGGGAGAAGTTTGTTCCTCTGGTCCTGCAGATAAGCGTCTGTTTGCTCTCTCTCTTCCTGGTTCAGCAGGGCTGAGGTCCCTTTTCAGAGGCCTTGACATTTAAACGCATGAGGGCTTTTGGTGATGGGAATAGGAATGTGTACCCACGAAGAGCTTTGAGTCCCTTCGTTTGATGGAGGGAAGAGCAAAAAGCAACAGTAGTTTTATGACGTCAAAGTGAAGGCTGATGAGGCCATTCCTGCTTCCGGTCAATTAACCTCTGGATCATTTGAAGCCAACTGTTTATAGAGAAATGCCAGCTCCATTGGCAGTTTCTCCATAACTGTCCCAAAGAATTGGCTTTACTTTTCCTTTCCTCTAACATAGTCCAAATAATGCCTTGTTGCTGGAGAGCTTAAGTAAAATCTTACAACCCATCTCAATCAACAACGTGAGATCACCTCTTGTATCTGTCAGAAGCATTGGAGATAAATCGATAGGGAAGTGGAATTCCTGTGTTTATACTTTCAGATGATTGAACTAAAAGAACATTTAGCTGCCAGTCCTTTCTGTTTTGAAAGAAGCCCCTGCTTAGGGGCCAATGACTGAGTTAACATCTTCAATATTCTACATAAAATCGTTCAAGAGAAAGGCCTCTCCTCCTCTTGAATGAATTCCATGGCACAAAAGCTATTATTTGGAACGGCATGGTACCGCGGAGAAGAGAGTCAAAATCTCCCAAGGATCTTTATGATGTAGGGACTCTGACGGAACTATAGTAGAACAAACAGCTTTGCGGGAGACACATTTAGACTTTCCAAGGCCATCCATTAGAAAGAGTTGAGGGTAGTGCTGTCTTCTGGAAAGGACGGGGCTAAAGGAGATATTTATATTGGGGGCACAGTGAAGAGTCTAAGAAGGCAAAAGCACAGAGATGAGCCCATCATTTAGTTGTGGACAAGATTGTTGAAAAATATTCCAAAGCACGTTGTTCTAAATCTCTCAGCAATAATCAGCTTGGATTATGGTTTTGTGTTGACTTGTTGACCTCTCCCACTTGCTAAAGTCCTCTAAGCTTAGTATTTGGAACAAACATAATCCTTAAAGGCTTAGTGAAAGAAAGAATGGACGAAAAGACTCATTTCTATATGTTATGAGGTATAGAATACGGAGGAGCCCTCAGGGTGTGGTGACACCTAGTGCAAAGCCCTTGGTGTGTTCTTAAGGCCTTTGCCTCAAACAAGCCAAGATGAAAACGTTCAAGGAGAAAAGCGCTCCCTGAAGGGAAGGATGTATTGGCAACACCCAGCTTGTCTTAAGCAACATTAAACAATTTATAGCTCTTGATAGATGAGCTAGGAATTTGGAACATATATGCCCCTGGGAAATCAGCCAAAACCATTGCATGGCTATATATTTTAAATCTATAGCAACAGCACAGACAAACTGAGGTTGTTCTCAACTCTGACCCTCATGGGGCTCCTCCCTGGCCAAAGCTGCTTTCTTTTTCCCTTGGTGTTCTCGTTTTACTCCCTGGAAGAAAGCAAAATGTTCTGTATGGAATTTTCCCTGTATGGAATTTTATCTTTAAATTTCTGTAGCCAGTGAGGAGAGCTCAAGGGCACGTCTCAGGAAAATGGAAGGACCCAAGTGTGCATCCTCTTCTTTTTCAAGTGACATAAAATTGACATGCAGTTAACACTTTAACGGTCTACATCAAGCAATTGAATTGGGGGCGTTTATCTAACTCAGGGAAAAAAATCATGTTTTGACAAACAAATTCTATACAGTTCAACTAAGATCAAGCCTGTTAACCAGAATTAAGGGCCATAGTCAACTGTCCTTAGTAAATCTAAACCGTCATCTAAATAGACTCTTGAGAAGACGTGGGTGTCTAGAGTAATGTTTTTTCACAGACCAACCTGACATGACAGGAACGTTTATCAAGGAACGAAATTCATGTCAGGCATGAACACGTTCAGCTGTCTCCTTCAGTGCTAAGCTTGAACTTGTCACAGCACAGGACTGTGCTTGCGCACCTGGTTTACCCAGAGACCTTTTTGTGTTTGACAGTTGCAGCTGTAGAATCCTAACATCCTTCTGATTCCTCAGAGGCAGATTAAATTGTCTTACTCAGTTATTTATTTATTTATTAATTATTTTTGGCTGCTTGAGTCTTCACTGCTGCACGCAGGCTTTCTCTAGTTGCGGCGAGCAGGGGCTACTCTTCGTTGTGGTGCGCGGGCTTCTCATTGCAGTGGCTTCTCTTGTTGCGGAGCAAGGGCTCTAGGCGCCCGGGCTTCAGTAATTGTGGCACTTGGGTTCAGTAGTTGTGGCTTGCGGGCCCTAGAGCGCAGGCTTAGTAGTTGTGGCACATGGGCTTAGTTGCTCCACGGCATGTGGGATCTTCCCAGACCAGGGCTCGAACCCGTGTCCCCTGCATCGGCAGGTAGACTCAACCACGGCACTACCAGGGAAGCCCCAAGAAGAGCATAGTTTGATGGGCTTGGCTAGCATGGTGAAAGAGCAAAAGCCTGAGAATCAGGAATCCTTCCCTTCTGGGCATCTTAGGTGGGACTGATTTACACTCATGCCATAAAACACAGTGGAATGATGATACCTCTGGAATGATCAATTCTTTCTGAGTTTCCACTAGCCTCATCCTGCACCTGCCCCCTAGGGCTGAAATTGGGTCTGCCTCTGGAGATGAGATATTGTCAAAAGGTGAAGGGGGCAATCAGGTTTACCATTGAATAGCCTCGACTATGAGCCAGGGTAGGAGGACTGGACTTGAAGTTAACAGATCTGGGTGCAAGTCTTGCTCTTGTCTTTATTTATTAGGTGTGTGTATTACCGGATTTTAGCAGGAAACAGAGGGTACACTCAAATCAGGTGATTTGAGGAGAGTTTAATACAAGGACTGTTTACAAAGCAAGAGCCAAGTTCAAGGAAAACAACGAATAATGCAGTATCTGGGGCTATTGACATGTTACCAACTCTAGCCCAGAAGGGGAGAGGGAAGGGGGCCATGTCTGGAATGCAGAGGGGCCACCAGAAAGGAACTGTGCTTGGCTAGAGGGATAGAGCTCATGCACTGAGATCCAGTAAGAAGGGAGCAGGAGAAATAAATGCCCAGGGCCTACTGTCCGTTGCCCTCCCCTCTCCTACCAGTGGCTCCCGTTGGCCGAGCCCAGTGAGAAGCCAGAAGCCCAGGGGATGGTAGCTGCAGGCTAATGGCTTTCGAGGCACAGAGGGCAGAGTAGGAGGAGAGGGTGGAGAAGGGAGGAGAGTGGGTCTGGAGTGGCACACGGAAGGTACCCAACACAAGGACCATGGAAAGACTCCAGTTGAGTAATCTTCTTCTCACGCCGGGAAGGGAGCTCTACCTAGCCTACACGGGGAGGGGGAAGGCGAAGCTGAGGTGAAGTGAGAGAGTGAGTAGGTGAGATACAGAAAACATGCTTTCTAAACTGCAAACTGAAATATAGTCTAATTGGAAAATATTCACTCGTCATTTCCAAGGGTAGATTTTCATACAATTCAACCCATTTGCAGATCTAAGAAGAACTGCAGTAGACGGTGGCACCGATTCAGTAGCAGGAAATCACTCCCATGCTGGCTATACTGCATTTTGATTTACTGGGGGCTGTGGATTGGAAAGGCCAGCTTTCAGAGTTATGAACTTGTGACCTGAAGTTTCGGTTCTTTTTCACTTTATACATAAGCATGTAGCACATTTTCTTCCATGAGGGGCTTCAGAATTATAAGCCACTAGTTGAGCATTATTGGGAAGAATGGTGTCACTGGATTTATTTGCTCAATACTCATTTAAAAAAATCTATGTCATAGCTTTGCTAACTCCTACCATAGCTTTCATCCCCCTCCCAGTGGAAATTGGCAGGATTTCAAATCTTCTGGAGTAAAGAAAATGTGCCCAGACTCAATATCATTTGTGGGAAAGGAATATATAAAAAGTCGAATTTTGTTTTTAAAAACTAACAATTCTCTCATTTATTTTTTATTACTTTTAAATTTTAGTTCTATTATTTTGTTTGTGTATACGTATGTGGATATATTAGACCTAAAAAGCTGGAGAATTTGAATTTCCTGTGTCCCTTAGTAAAGGGCACTGAGGAATATGCGCTCCTAAAGCAGCTTCGCCATTTAATTTCCTTTTCCTTCTCTCTCCTTCTCCTCTCCTTTCTCCTCCTCTACCTTGTCATTCTCTTCTCTCTCTCCCTCCCTCCTGCTTTCTCCCACACAGCCACGCATGAGCACATTCACTTAGTACAGATTCACATGTACCAGGCACTTCCTGAGGCTGTAGAGATACAGCAGTGAACAAACCAGGAAAAACTGCTGCTTATATTCTTGCGTGGGAGACAGACAATAAACACGATATACAAGCACAACACGTTAGATGTTGGCAATTGCTTGGGAGGAAAATAAATGAAGAAAGGGAAATAGGGAGAGTTGAGTTGCACCTTTTCGAAGAGGGATCAAGGACTGTTCATATTTAACAGTATAGAGAGCACTAAACCAATGTACAATGAAGTTGTACTATGTATTACAAACAGAAACAATGTTGGTTCTCAATCCTTTAACACAGAGATTTCTGAAAACTCAGTGAGGTTCTCTGGGTCCTGCATTTCTCACCTACAAAGTAACAGCGGTGGAGCGGGGGTAGGAAAGTAGAAGTGCTCTAACTACAGTGAAATGGATCTGGTGCGATATGTAAACATAATACCCAAACTCGCAGTCAGTTCTCTTGGCTCTGCTGTCAACATCTATCCAGAATCAGATCGCTTCTCCCACCTCCCTGCTACCACCTTGGTCTCAACCACCATCATATCCTGTCTAGTTTATCGCAATGAATACCTAATGGCCTCCCAGCTCCTAACCTTACACGCATCAGCTAGAGTGGGCCTTCAAAAAGTTGGATCTTGTTGGTTCAAACCCTGAATTGGCTCCTAAAGTCCTTTTAGTGGCCTTTGAGACCCACTCTGACTTTCCCACCGCCCCGCCCTCACTCACTCCCCTCTGGCCACACTGGCATCTTCCTTCTTTGTTGAATGTCAGGAATTTTCTGCTTCTTAGGCCTTTGCTTTATCTTCCCTCTGTCTGGGACGTAGCCACTTCACTAACTGCCTCATCTTTGCTCAGTTCTCTTCTGTTCAACGAGGCCTACGCTGACTACCCTCATTCAACTTTTCAACCTCTCTGCCTCAGCATGTCTACCCTTGACCCCCATCTCTGGCTTGACTTTCTTCTTATTTCCATAGTACTCATCATTTTTACACATCTGATAACATTGCTAAATAATTGACTTATTATGTTTATGTGTGTTGCCACCTGCTAGAAATAACTCCATGAGGGCAGCCCATGTGCCAGGAACAGTGCCTGGTCCTGAGCAGGTGCTCAATAAGTATTTGTTTAGAAATAATTAATGCCATATAAATATATATACAGTCTTTTCCTACCTCCTCATTTTCTCTCATGCTGTCCTTGTTCCAAACCACTTTTCTCCACGCTCTTTGGTCGTACCCTACCGTTATAGGCTGAATGTTTGTGTCCCCCTGCCAGATTCATATGTTGAAGACTTAATACCAGTGTGGCAATATTTGGAGAAGGAGCCTCTAAGGAAGTAATTAAGGTTAAATAAGCTCATAAGCATCATAATTCTATAGGATCAGTCCTAAGAGGAAGTGACAACAGGGAACTTGCTCTCTCTTTCTATTCTTGCTTACGCACCCAGCAAAGGCCATGTGAGCACACAGCAAGAAAGCTACAACCCGGGAAGATTGCCTTCACCAGGAACTAAATCAGCTAGCACCTTGATCTTAGACTTCTAGCTTCCAGATCCGTGAGAAATAAATTCCTGTTGTTTAAGCCACCCGGTATCTGGTGCTTCGTTATGGCAGCCCGAGCAGACTAATATACCTACCCGTGTGCTTAGGCTCACCTTCAGCCTCTCCTCCTCCATTAAGTCATTGCCAACCATGTTAGTCCACACGAACACCCATTTTCTGACTTTCAATAGCATTTTTAGATACGTGACAATTTTCAGAGTTTGATTATATTTTGCATTGACTTGTTATCTGTTTTATGTGTGCAAATTTAATCTCCACACATGAGGTATAAACTGTTTTATGAGAGCAGAGCCTGAAACAAATAAAAGTCCATGGTGCCAAGTTCTCTTTGAGGAAAGTAACTGTGTCTTATTCATAGAGAGGATTATAGAATTATTTGATTGCCCAAGGTCACACAAATGGTCTTAAAATAGAATCGGATCCAGTTTTCATAAATCCTGGGCCAGGACTCTATTTTTGAGCAAGTACCATTTTGGAGCACCACAGAAGGTGCCCAAAAGGTAGACACTGAATTTATAAATAAATGAGACCTTTATAAAAATATATTTAGGGCAAAATGTAGTTTCTAAGTAGTTTCTAAGGACACCAAAGCAAGTCTTCCTGACACCAAGCTAAGGAATGAGCCACGGTATACGAAATAAAATCCTGGATCTCATCTCATCTCTCAATTATCTATAACGTCATGTACCAACTTCATGCTGTGTGAACAAGTGACAGAAATAATGAGGAAGAACAGGAATCTAAGGGAAGGAATGTGAACTATGCGTTCATTGATCAAGCAGGCAGGCAACTGAAAGGGATAAGAGGATAAACACACTTAGATAATTACCACTGTGAAAAAAATAAGCGACAGTCCTTTGGTGTGTAAGATTATGGGAAAGGGGAGGCTGCTGTCCTGAATTAATCAGGAGCTTGCACAGACTGACTGGAGACATTATACATATATGTTTCCATATTATACATTTCCAAAAACTATACAAACTATCACTAACTAAAACAGGGTTTTCAAAATTCCTTTTCCTGGGTTAACATAGTATGTTTGGTGCTTGGGTTCCCAGGTCAGCCTGCAAAAGTCTCTTCAACCCCAAATAACCTGATTTTAGAGTAAAAACTAGATCAAACTGAAGATAATACAGTTTACTGCTGACGGTTAAGGAGAAAAATACCTCATTTGAGAAGGGGGAGAAAATGGATGCACATTCCTGTAGAAATTCTGGAGGAATTTTGGGTATCTCTCAGTCTTTGAATAGTGGTATTGTTTATTATGTCTACTTTTTACTTGTAAAAGCACAAATTTTGTTTTCTTTCATAGGTACTTGCCTAGTATTACTTTTTCACATATCAAACAAATCAAGCAAAAATGAATGGAAAAAATAAGAGGAATTTTAAACGGGAAACTGAGCAAGAGAAAGCAAAGAGAAAGGGGTCACAGAAAATGAGGCTTAAAAAGAGAGTGTGCTTGATGCAAACTGTTATATATTGGATGGATAAACAACAAGATCCTACTGTATAGCACAGGGAACTATATTCAATATCTTATGATAAACCATAATGGAAAAGAATATGAAAAAGAATATATATATATATATATGTATAACTGAGTTGCTTTGCTGTATAGCAGAAATTAACACAACATTGTAAATCAACTATACTTCAGTAAAATTAATTAAGAAAAGAGAACATACTTAATGAGTGAACTGGAGATGTGTAAAAGAAAGGGAGAGACTGAGTGTGTGGATAATCCAGTGCAGGTTGATAGAAAGAGCAATGCTTTGGAATCCAAATTGACTTGTATTTGCATTCTGGACAAATTGTAATTTGGGACAAATTACTCCCTTTACATTTATGACTTAATTTTTTCATCTGTAAAATGACAAAGTCTTTGTCTTATAAGATTGATGTGAAGAATGAACACTTCTAAACTCATTCTACAAGGCCAGTATTACCCTAATACCAAAACCAGACAAAGACACTACAAAAACACAAACAAACAAGAAAAGAAAATTATAGGCAGCATCCCTGATGAACATAGATGCAAAAATCCTTAACAAAATATTAACAAACTGAATTCAACAATACACAAAAAGCATCACATATCATTATCAAGTAGGATTTATTCGAGGGATGCAAAGATGGTTAAATATCTGCAAATCAATCAATGTGATAAACCGTATCAACAAAACGAAGGATAAAAATCATTTGATTGGGACTTTCCTGGTGGCACAGTGGTTACGAATCTGTCTGCCAATGCAGGGGACACGGGTTTGAGCCCTGGTCCGGGAAGATCCCACATGCTGTGGAGCAACTAAGCCCGTGCGCCACGACTACTGAGCCTGCACTCTAGAGCCTGTGAGCCACAGCTACTGAGCCTGTGTGCCACAACTACTGAAGCCGACATGCCTAGAGCCTGTACTCTGCAACAAGAGAAGCCACTGCAATGAGAAGCCTACACACTGCAACAAAGAGTAGCCCCTGCTCGCTGCAACTAGAGACAAGCCCGCATGCAGCAATGAAGACCCAATGCAGCCAAAAATTAAAAAGTAAATAAATTTAAAAAATCATATTATCTTCTCAATAGATGCAGAAAAAACATCTGGCAAAATTCAACATCCATTTATGACAAAAACTCTCAATAAAGTAGGTATAGAGGAAACATACCTCAATATAATAAAGTCTTATATGATAAAACTATAGCTAGCATCATATTCAATGGTGAAAAGCTGAAAACTTTTCATCTAAGATCAGGAACAAGACAAGGATGCCCACTCTGGCCACTTTTATTCAACATAGTATTGACAGTCCTAAACACAGCAATCAGACAAGAAAAAGATATAAAAGGCATCTAAGTAGGAAAGGAAGAAGTAAAACTGTCACTGTTTGCGGATAACATGATACTATATATAGAAAACCCTAAAGACTCCACCAAAAAACTCTTAGAGCAGTAAAATTGCAGGACACAAAATTAATATACAGAAACCTGTTGCATTTCTATACTCCAACAACAAACTTTCAGAAAGAGAAATTAAGAAAACAACCCCATTTACAATTGCATCAAAAAGAATAAAATACCTAGGAATAAATTAAGCCAAGGAGGCAAAAAAAACTGTACTCTGAAAACTATAAGACATTGATGAAAGAAATTGAAGACAACACAAATAAATGGAAAGATATATACCATGTTCATGATTCAAAGAGTTAATACTGTTAAAATGTCCATAGTATCCAAAACAATTTACAGATTTAACACAATCCCTATCAAAAAATCAATGGCATTTCCCACAGAACTAGAACAAATAATCTTGAAATTTGCATGAAACCACAAAAGACCCTGAATAGCCAAAGCAAACTTCAGGAAGAAGAACAAAGCTGCTGATATCATGCTCCCTGATTTAAAACTATACTACAAAGCTATAGTAATTAAAACAGTATAGCACTGGAACAAAAACAGACACATAGATCAATAGAGAGAACAGAATAGAGAGCCCAGAAATAAACCCACACACATATGATCAATTAATTTACAACAAAGGAGGCAAGAATATAAAATGGGGAAAAGATAGTCTCTTTAATAAATTGTGCTGGAAAAACTGGACAGCTACATGAAAAAGAATGAAACTGGACTACTCTCTTGCACCATATACAAAAATAAACTAAAAATGGATTAAAGACTTAAATGTAAGACCAAAACCACAAAACTCCTAGAAGAAAACAGAGGCAGTATGCCCTTTGACATCAGTCTTAGTAATATTTTTTGGATCTGTCTCCTCAGTCAAGGGCAACAAAAGAAAAAAATAAACAAATGGGACTACATCCAACTAAAAAGCTTTTGCACAGCAAAGGAAACCATCAACAAAATGAAAAGGCAGCCTATGAAATGGGAGAAGACATTTGCAAATGTTTTGTCTGATAAGGGATTAATATCCAAAATATATAAAGAAGTCATACAACTCAGTATCAGAAAACCAAACAATCCAATTAAAAAATGGGCAGGGAACCTAATTAAACATTTTTCCAAATATTTACAGATGGGCAACAGACACATGAAAAGATATTCAACATAACTAATCATCAGGGAAATGTAAATCAAAATCAAAATGAGATACCATTTTGAAGCTGTCAGAATGGCTATCATCAAAAAGACAATGAATAACAAGTATTGGTCAGAATGCAGAGAAAGGGAAACACTATTGGTGGGGATGTAAATTGGTACAATTATTATGGAAAATAGTATGGAGTTTCCTCAAAAAATTAAAAATAGAACTACTATATGATCCAGCAATCCCACTTCTGGGTATTTATCCAAAGAAAATGAAAACACTAATTCAAAAAGATATATGCACCCCAATGTTCACTACAGCATTATTTACAATAGCCAAGATATAGAAGCAACCTAAATGCCATCAGTAGATAAATGGATAAAGAAGATGTGGTGTGTATATATATATATATATATATATATATATATATATATACACATATATAAACACACACACACACACAGACACACACACACACAATGGGATATTATTCAGCCATAAAAAAGAATAAAATCTTGCCATTTGGGACAACATGGATATACCTAGAGGGTATTGTGCCAAGTGAAATAAATCAGACAGAGAAAGACAAATATTGTATGATTTCACTTATATATAGAACATAAAACACAAAACAAATGAACAAACAAAACAAAACAGAAATAAACATAGATACAGAGAACAAGCTGATGGTTGCCATAGGGGAGGGAGGTGGGGGGATGGGTGAAATGGGTAATGGAGATTAAGAGGTACAAACTTCCAGCTATAAAAAAAAAATAGCCTGTGGGATGTAATGTACAGCACAGGGAATATAGTCAGTAATATTTTAATAACTTTGTATGGTGACAGGACTTATTGTGGTGATCATTTCTTAATGTATAAAAATATTGAATCACTGTGTTGTACACCTGAAACTAATATAATGATAGGTCAGTTATACTTCAGTAACAAACAAACAAATCCCCCTAAAACACTTAGTGGTTGAAACTAACAACAACAAGATTGGTGTGAGGATTAAATGAGAGAATGTAGCTGAGGCTGAGAGTAGGGGATTTCATAAATGATAGTCATCAGTAAAAGTACTTCTGATGCTGCTGTTGCCGTGAGCCAGCAGGGTGGGAGTATGCACAGAGGCAGTAGAGACAGAGCACTGGCTGGTTATTGTCTGGAATGAACTGGAAGAGAAAGGTGGGATGGGAGAGGGCATGGGAGGAGAACCAATGGAGGACCAGAGCATGCATGTGTTGGACACTATTTCTATAGTACATGCCCACAGTGGAAGGAATAAATGCATAATGGAATGTATTATACTGTGCTCTGTTCTGCAGCGGAACTTAGCCTCAATTTATTTTCATTGAGAAAGCAGTACAATATCTCTGGGGTCTTTATCTGCAAGCACTGTTGTGTTGGTTGTAAATGTTATAAAGAAATTAGGGTTACAGCTCCAGGGCACCATCTCTGAGAAGGCTTGTGCAGTAAGGGAACAATAGAAGCAATGCTCTGTGAAGCACTGTATCTATTTATCATTTCCCCAGGGGACTATTAGAACACAACCAAGTCACAATGAGGTTGTAGTAAACAGTAAAGGACCTTTTCACATCTTTCCTAGGAGCAATTTCAATCCACAGCCTTGCTATCCCAGAATGATTTTTTCATCTCTCTCTCTTTTTTTTTTTTTTTTTACCATAGGGATTCTCAGTTGGACTTTTTTGGGGGTGGTAGGGAGAGAGGATATTAGAAATAGGAGAGAAGCTTTTTCAAAATAAACACGCCAACAGCCTGTCCAGGTGGGCTTTGGTAACTGGCCCCCCAATGAGAGAAGCAATGATCACATCTGGCCCAGTTTTTCCTTTCACAACTTGCAGGCAGATCTCTGAATCAGGTTCCTCTCTCTTATACCTGGATCTGTGGAAACCTTTTCTTTGCATTCCCCATCATTTCTCATCTGGCCTGAAATCCTCTAAAGAATCTCAGGGAGACTGTTGCATTCAAGGAAGGATGGGCTTATTGATTAATTACTTATATTTT
Source organism: Aethalodelphis obliquidens (assembly GCF_003676395.1). Classification (NCBI taxonomy): domain Eukaryota; kingdom Metazoa; phylum Chordata; class Mammalia; order Artiodactyla; family Delphinidae; genus Aethalodelphis; species Aethalodelphis obliquidens. Next base: position 5,229,597 of record NW_020838024.1, on the reverse strand, counting down.
CGAGAGGTGATTGTAAGTAATTTTTAAAAGCTTTATTGAAAAAGAAATTGAAGATTCTCTATACGACAAGAGTCAATCTTCCAATTTTCTGTAGAAGCTAAAATTTATGGAAAAGAATGGAGAGTTAGCTTGTGACTTGGTGGTGTGACCAGCACTCTTCCCTGGGAAGGAAAAAAGAAATCAATAGATGCAGGACCTGAAGGGACTTGCCAGGTCCCAGGAAATTCTGCGTAGGGACCTAGAGTTATGACAATATTCCTATTCACTTTTATGGAGGTCCCACAGTTCAGGGCATTGCCTAGATATATTGTTTCCAAGGCAAGAAAAACCCACTGGGATACTGAACAGAATATTCTAAGAATCTTTTAAATCAACAGCTCTACCACTTGACCATGAGGAATGTGCCCTTCCCAAGGATGCCTGGAGAAGACGGAATGTGCACCAACAGTGGGGCCTTACCTCATCTTCCTCCAGTCTCTGTGGACCCTTGCTCTGCAAGGTGATAGCTGGATCTCCCTGCTTCTTGCTTCTGCTCTCTGGGTCAAACTGCTAAGTGGACTAATCTTGCCTTCCAGTCTATCCATTTCATCCTCCAATGACAGTCTACACCCTCCTGCTGCCCCCTGGCTACTCAAAACTTATTTTGGGGAACACAGTGTACTAAAGTTTGCAAACCAATAGCCTGTTTACAGATGTTTTATCTCAAGAGTCTTTTAAATTTTTAATTAAAACTAGTGACCAACATTTGCAATTCAGGAGGCAAAATTTTAGATTCCCAGCTTCTCATGAAAAAAAGAAATCCAAAGTTCTAGCTTCAAATTGCTACAGTCCTCACCCTTCCCTCTTAATTTATTTTTTTTAATTTAAAAAATTTTTATTTTATATTGAAGCATAGTTGATTAACAATATTGTGTTAGTTTCTGGTGTACAGCAAAGTGAATCAGTTATACATATATGTGTATCAATATCTACTCTTTTTCAAATTCTTCTCCCATTTAGGTTATTATGAAATATTGAGCAGCGTTCCCTGTGCTATACAGTAGGTCCTTGGTGTAAATACTTCCACCATGGCTGATTTCAAACTATCCAATGGTTTAACAATTGGCTCTTATGAGCCAGTATGAGTTGGTTCCAGCATGTGGTGTTTGTATAGACTTTTCACCATACAAGGTCCCTTCCCATGCACCTTCTGAGCAGGTACAGTTTGGATTATTATCCGTTTCAGAAAGAGAAGTTGAGGCCCAGAGGGCTCTGTGGTTTTCCCAAGATCACAGAGATAGTGAAGATAGTACCAGAGAACAAGGCTTCTGACTCAATTCCAGAATTCTTACTAACATACTGTTTTGCACAGTACACCTTCAAATTTTTCAGACATTCAAGAATTCAAAAATTTACTACATATCCATCTTTTGTAAGGAAGCTAGAAGAGCATGTGTTCCACTAAAATGTAGGAGTGAGTAAGAAAGAGGAAGCATGTGATACAGGGAATAGGAATCCCACACAAGGCAGAAATTAAGGTAATTCCAAGGACGGTGAAGGGAGTGATACATCAGGAAGTCATTTTATGAGGATAACCTTGCAACAGGCTGAATGCTGGACAAATCCAGATTAGAGTATATCAAAGGTTTTGGGAGAGAATTTTTCATGAAGAGAAATTGAATAATGGATTATAAATGTACCCAGAGGGATTTCCAAATTGGGGGAGAGTTGGGTGATAAATAATAAATAGATGGAAAAATAAGTAAATGAAAACAAAATAATTATTAATTCCAGGAAAAATCAAAAGCAGTCCTAATAAGGAAAGCTCCTTACAGCATAATATATATCTCAGTTCTAAGTAGCATTTACATTATCAGAATAATGTAAACATTAAATATTGATTCAAGCAATATTATGGTTTAGCTATATTGGGAGAAGAGGAACTAAGGGTGTATCCAAGTCGTGGGGATAAGGGGTGTGTGGCTGTGTGTGTGTGTGTGAAGGGAAATACTTTCTTTTTATGATTAAAATTGAAAAATCAAGAAGTAGCATTATGAGCATGTCACTGAATGAAAATGTTTGCCTCTTGGGACCATAAAATAGTGTATGTGTGCAGTGGAAAGTTGTGGGGGGAAGCTGGGGGGACTGTAAAATTTCATAATAAGTGTGGTGGAACCATCTGGTTCTTTGAATAATATAAAATATATCTTTGATTAGAAAACAACTAAAATCAAATTACTAATAAATTAATATACTCATATTTTCTTGTAATAAAAAACCTAGTGCAGTAATATTAATACCAGGCAAAAGCAAATCCATGTACTAGGAGTATTAAAAGAGACAGAGAGAGAGTTCAGACAAATGGAATAATCTACCATGACGATATAGCCATTCTAAACTATAGACCTTATTGCATAGCTTCAGAGTACTTACCAAGAAAAGAAAAAGACTACAACAATAATTTTGTAAATTGACAATAATAATTAAACACCTTTATAGAACGTCTCAAAAACTCACAGATCAAGCAAACAAGGTAAGTATAGAAAAGATGTGAGTAAACTTGATCTGGTAATTGAATGTAGATTTCAAATTTGACTACACATTATCTTTAAATACGCAGAATATATTTACAAAATATTATCTAAATACTAGCCTAAATAGGACATCTTAACATAATAGAATAATTTGATATCAAATACAGGCTACGGCAGAGAGAGTCTAAGGTGGTTCCTTTTATAATATCCTTGATGTTTGGTGTTCACGCCTGCATGTAATTCCCTCCCCTTGAGTATGGGCAGGACCTGTGATTTCTTTCTAACTAATAGAATACGGCAAAAGTGAATGGATGTCGCTCCCATAACTATATTACATTATATATGACTATGTCTTACTAACAGACCCTTTCTAGACATTTTAGCTGTCGGCTTGATGAAGTGAGTGATCATGTTGGAAAAAACCTGTGGACAGCCTATACGAACTGCAGGCAGCCTCTAGGAGTTCAGGGCCTTTTACCTGACAGCCAACAAGAAGCTGAGCTCTCAGTTCTACAACCACAAAGAAATAAATTCTACTAACCTGAGTGAGATTGGAAACAGATTGTTCTCTAGTTAAGCCTCCAGATGAGAATGAAGCCATCTGACACCTTGATTGCAGTCTTGTGAGACCTTTGGTATTATCATCCATCTAGAAAACCCAAGATAATCATTAAACAAACTATTAGAACTAATAAGGGAATATAGTCCTGAGTTACTCAGAAAACAAGTTAAACGTATAAGAACAATATGTACCAGCGATAATCAATTAGAAAATATAATAGAAAAAAGATCTCATTCACAATAGCAACGACTCTACAGTGCCTAGGAATAAGTCTAATAATAAGTATGCAAGAAAAGCTATACAGAAAAAAACTATAAAACTTTATTGAAGAACATGAAAGAAGATCTGATGAAAAAGAGCTATATACCATGTTTGTGAATGGGATGATTCAATAGCGTAAAGTTGCCTATTTTCCTCAAATTAATCAGTAAAATCAGTGGGATCCTAATAAAAAATCCTCCAAAAAATGTTTATGCTACCTGACAACCTGAGCATCTTTTCAACTTTTTCATGTGCTTATTGGTCATCTGTATAACTTCTTTGGAGAAATGTCTATTCAAGTCCTTTGCCCACTTTTTTAGTGTGGTAAAATACACATAAAAATTACCATCTGAGCCATTTTAAAGTGCATACTTCAGGGGTATTAAGTACATTGATATTGTTGTATAACCATCACCACCTTCCTCCTTCAGAACACTTTTCATCTTGCAAAACTGAAACTCATACCCATTAAATGATAACTTCCTATTCCCCCCTCCCCCCAGCCCAAGGCAACCACCATTCTATTTTTTGTCCCTAAGATTTTGACTACTTTAAGAATCTCATATAAGTGGAATCATATTGCCATTCTGAATTGGGTGATTTGATCTTTTGTTGTTGAGTCGTAGGAGTTCTTTATGTATTCTGGATATAAACGACTTATCAGATATATGATTTGCAAATATATATATATATTTTTTTTTGCGGTACGCGGGCCTCTCACTATTGTGGCCTCTCCCGCTGTGGAGCACAGGCTCCAGATGCTCAGGCTCAGCGGCCATGGCTCACGGGCCTAGCCGGTCCGCGGCATGTGGGATCTTCCCGGACCGGGACATGAACCCGTGTCCCCTGCATCGGCAGGCGGACTCTCAACCACTGTGCCACCAGGGAAGCCCGATTTGCAAATATTTTATCCCATTCCATAGGTTGCTTTTTCACTCTGCTAATTGTGTTCTTTGATGCACAAAGTTTTCAAGTTTGATGTAGTCCCCTCTGTTTATTTTTGCTTTTGTCGCCTGTGCTTTTATTGTCATATCCAAGAAATCATTGCCAAGTCCAACGCCATGAAGCTTTCCTTCTATGTTTTCCTCTAGGAGTTTTATAATTTTAGGTCTTATATTTAGGTCTTTACTGTTTGAGTTAACTTTTGTATATGGTTTAAGATAAGGGTCAACTTCATCCTTTTGGATGTGGATATCCAGTTTTCCCAATACCATTTATTGAAGAGACTGCCCTTTCCCCATTGAGTGGTCTTGGCAACCTTGACCAAAGATCATTTGACCATATAAACAAGGGTTTATTTTTGGGTTCTGTATTCTATTCTATTGAGCTATTTGTCTGTTTTTATCCTAGTACCACATTGCTTTCATTACTGTAGCTTTTTAATGTTTTCAGATCAGGAAGTGTGAGTCCTCCAACTTTGTTTTTCCTTTTTAAAACTGTTTTGACTATTAAGGACCCCTTGAAAGTCCACATGAATTTTAAGATGCATTTTTCTACTCTGCAAAAAGAGTTGTTAAGATTTTGATAGGGATTGAATTGAATCTGTAAATCAATTTGGGTAGTATGGACATCTTAACAATATTAAATCTTTCAATGCATGAACATGAGCTGTCTTTCCATTTGTGTCTTCTTTAATTTTTTCAGCAATGTTTTGTAGTTTTCAGTGTATGTCTTTCACCTCATTGGTTAGGTTTATTCCTAAGAATCTTGTTCTTTTTGATGCTATAACAAGTGGAATTGTTTTCTTAATTTCCTTTTTGGATTATTCATTGTTAGTGTATAGAAATGCAACTTTTTTTTCTAAATTTTTGAATTTTATTTCATTTATTTTTTAAACAGCATGTTCTTATTATTTATCTATTTTATACATATTAGTGTATACATGTCAATCCCAATCTCCCAATTCATACCCACCCCCCCAAGACTTTACCCACTTGGGGTCCATACATTTGTTCCCTACATCTGTGTCTGTATTTCTGCCCTGCAAACCAATTCATCTGTACCATTTTTTCTAGGTTCCACATATATGTGTTAATATACGATATTTGTTTTTCTTTTTCTGACTTACTTCATTCTGTATGACAGTCTCTAGATCCGTCCACATCTCTACAAATGACTCAGTTTTGTTCCTTTTTATGGCTGAGTAATATTCCATTGTATATATATACACCACATCTTCTTTATCCACTCGTCTGTCAATGGGGAATTAGGTTGCTTCCATGACCTGGCTATTGTAAATAGTGCTACAATGAACATTGGGGTGCATGTGTTTTTTTGAATTATGGTGTTCTCTGGGTATATGCTGAGTAGTGTGATTGCTGGGTCATATGATAATTCTATTTTTAGTTTTTTAAGGAACCTTCATACTGTTCTTCATAGTGGCTGTACCAATTTACATTCCCACCAACAGTGCAAGAGGGTCCCCTTTTCTCCACACCTTCTCCAGCATTTGTTGTTTGTAGATTTTCTGATGATGCCCATTCTAACTGGTGTGAGGTGATACATCATTGTAGTTTTGATTTGCATTTCTCTAATAATTAGTGATGTTGAGCAGCTTTTCATGTGCTTCTTGGTCATCTGTATGTCTTCTTTGGAGAAATGTCTATTTAGGTCTTCTGCCCATTTTTGGATTGGGTGGTTTGTTTTTTTAATATTGAGCTGCATGAGCTGTTTATATATTTTGGAGATTAATCCTTTGTTGGTAAATTCATTTGCAAATATTTTCTCCCATTCTGAGGGTTGTCTTTTTGTTTTGTTTGTAGCTTCCTTTGCTTTTCAAAAGCTTTTAAGTTTCATTAGGTTGCATTTGTTTATTTTTGTTTTTATTTCTATTACTCTAGGATGTGGATCAAAAAAGATCTTGCCATGATTTATGTCAAAGAGTGTTCTTCCTAAGTTTTCCTCTAAGAGTTTTAGAGTGTCCGGTCTTACATTTCGGTCTCTAATCCATTTTGAGTTTATTTTTGTGTATGGTGTTAGGGAGTGTTCTAATTTCATTCTTTTACATGTAGCTGTCCAGTTTTCCCAGCACCACTTATTGAAGAGACTGTCTTTTCTCCATTGTATATCCTTGTCTCCTTTGTCATAGATTAGTTGACCATAGGTGTGTGGGTTTATCTCTGGGCTTTCTATCCTGTTCCACTGCTCTATATTACTGTTTTTGTGCCACTACCATATTGTCTTGATTACTGTAGCTTTGTGGTATAGTCTGAAGTCAGGGAGTCTGATTCCTCCAGCTCCATTTTTTCCCCTCAAGACCACTTTGGCTATTCGGGGTCTTTTGTGTCTCCGTACAAATTTCAAGATTTTTTGTTCTAGGTCTGTAAAAAATGTCACTGGTAATTTGATAGGGATTGCATTGAATCTGTAGATTACTTTGGGTGGTAAAGTCAGTTTCACAATATTGATCCTTCCAATCCAAGAACATGGTATATCTCTCCATATGTTTGTGTCATCTTTGATTTCTTTCATCAGAGTCTTATAGTTTTCTGTTTACAGATCTTATGTCTCCTTAGATAGGTTTATTCCTAGATATTTTATTCTTTTTGTTGCAATGGTGAATGCGATTGTTTCCTTAATTTCTCTTTCTGACCTTTCGTTTTTAGTGTATAGGAATGCAAGAGATTTCTGTGTGTTAAATTTGCATCCTGCAACTTTACGAAATTCATTGATTAGCTCTGGTAGTTTGCTGGTGGCATCTTTACGATTCTCTATGTACAATATCATGTCATCTGCAAACAGTGACAGTTTTACTTCTTCTTTTCCAATTTGTATTCCTTTTATTTCTTTTTCTTCTCTGATTGCCATGGCAAGGACTTCCAAAACTATGTTGAATAATAGTGGTGAGAGTGGGCATCCTTGTCTTTTTCCTGATCTTAGAGGAAATGCATTCAGTTTTTCACCATTGACAATGATGTTTGCTATGGGTTTGTTGTATACAGCCATTATTATGTTGAGGTAGGTTCCCTCTATACTCACTTTCTGGAGAGTTTTTATCATAAATAGGTGTTGAATTTTGTCAAAAGCTTTTTCTGCATCTATTGAGATGATTGTATGGTTTTTATTCTTCAATTTGTTAATATGGTGTATCACATTGATTGATTTGCTTATATTGAAGAATCCTTGCTTCCCTGGGATAAATCCCACTTGATCACAGTGTATGATCCTTTTAATGTGTTGTTGGGTTCTGTTTGCTAGTATTTTGTTGAGGATTTTTGCATCTATATTCATCAGTGATATTGGTCTGTAATTTTCTTTGTAGAATCTTTGTCTGGTTTTGGTATCAGGGTGATGGTGGCCTCATAGAATGAGTTTGGGAGTGGTCCTTCCAATTTTTTGGAAGAGTTTGAGAAGGATAGGTGTTATCTCTTCTCTAAATGTTTCATAGAATTCACCTGTGAAGCCATCTGGTCTTGGACTTCTGTTTGTTGGAAAATTTGTAATCACAGTTTCAATTTCATTACTTGTGATTGATCTGTTCATATTTTTTTATTTCTTCCTGGTTCAGTCTTGGAAGTTTATGTCTTTCTAAGAATTTGTCCATTTCTTCCAGGTTGTCCATTTTACTGGAGTTTCTTGTAGTAGTTTCTTATGATGCTTTGTAGTTCTCCTGAGTCCATTGTAACTTCTCCTTTTTCATTTCTAATTTTATTGATTTGAGTCCTCTCCCTGTTTTTCTTGATGAGTCTGGCTAATGGTTTATCAATTTTGTTTATCTTCTCAAAGAACAAGCTTTTAATTTTATTGATCTTTGCTATTGTTTTCTTTGTTTCTACTTCATTTACTTCTGGTCTGATCTTGATTTCTTTACTTCTACTAACTTTGGGTTTTGTTTGTTCTTCTTTTTCTAGTTCCTTTAGGTGTAAGGTTAGATTGTTTATTTGAGATTTTTCGTGTTTCTTGAGGTAGGATTGTATTGCTATAAACTTCCTTCTTAGAACTGCTTTTGCTGCATCCCATAGGTTTTGGATTTTCGTGTTTTCATTGTGATTTTTCTCTAGGTATTTTTTGATTTCCTCTTTGATTTCTTCAGTGATCTCTTGGTTATTTAGTAACATATTGTTTAGCCCCCATGTGTTTGTGTTTCTTACCATTTTTTCCCTGTAATTGATTTCTAATCTCATAGCATTGTAGTCAGAAAAGATGCTTGATATGATTTCAATTTTCTTAAATTTACTGAGGCTTGACTTGTGACCCAAGATGTGATCTATCCTGGAGAATGTTCCATGTGCACTGGAGAAGAAAGTGTAATCTGGTTTTTTTGGATGGAATGTCCTATAAATATCAATTAAATCTATCTGGTCTATTGGTTCATTTAAAGCTTGTGTTTCCTTATTAATTTTCTGTCTTGATGATCTGTCCTTTAGTGTAAGTGAGGTGTTAAAGTCCCCCACTATTATTGTTTTACTGTTGATATCCTCTTTTATAGCTGTTAGCAGTTGCCTTATGTATTGAGGTGCTCCTATGTTGGGTGCATATATATTTATAATTGTTATATCTTCTTTTTGCATTGATCCCTTGATCATTATATACTGTCATTCCTTGTCTCTTATAGCATTCTTTATTTTAAGGTTTATTTTATCTGATATGAGTATTGCTATTCCAGCTTTCTTTGATTTCCATTTGCATGGAATATCTTTTTCCATCCCCTCACTTTTAGTCTGTATGTGTCCCTAGGTCTGAAGTGGGTCTCTTGTAGACAGTATATATATGGGTCCTGTTTTTGTATCCATTCAGCAAGACTGTGTCTTTTGGTTGGAGCATTTAATCCATTCACGTTTAAGGTAATTATCGATACGTATGTTCCTATTACCATTTTCTTAATTGTTATGGGTTTGTTTTTGTAGATCCTTTTCTTCTCTTGTGTTTCCCACTCAGAGAAGTTCCTTTAGCATTTGTTGTAGAGCTGGTTTGGTGGTGCTGAATTCTTTTAGCTTTTGCTTGTCTGTAAAGCTTTTGATTTCTCCGTCGAATCTGAATGAGATCCTTGCCAAGTAAGGTAATCTTGGTTGTAGGTTCTTCCCTTGCATCTCTTTAAATATGTCATACCACTCCCTTCTGGCTTGTAGAGTTTCTGCTGAGAAATCAGCTGTTAACCTTATGGGAGTTCTCTTGTATGTTATTTGTTGTTTTTCCCTTGTTGCTTTCAATAATTTTTCTTTGTCTTTAATTTTTGTCAGTTTGATTACTATGTGTCTTGGCATGTTTCTCCTTGGGTTTATCTTGCCTGGGACTCTCTGTGCTTCCTGGACTTGGGTGACCATTTCCTTTCCCATGTTAGGGAAGTTTTCAACTATAATCTCTTCAAATATTTTCTCAGGTTCTTTCTCTCTCTCTTCTCCTTCTAGGACCCCTATAAAGAGGATGTTGTTTCATTTAATGTTGTCCCAGAGATGTCTTAGGCTGTCTTCATTTCTTTTCATCTTCTTTCTTTATTCTGTTCTGCAGCAGTGAATTCCACCATTCTGTCTTCCAGGTCACTTATCCATTCTTCTTCCTCAGTTATTCTGCTTTTGATTCCCTCTAATGTATTTTTCATTTCAGTTATTGTATTGTTCATCTCTGTTTGTTTGTTCTTTAATTCTTCTAGGTGTTTGTTCTTTAATTCTCCTTGGTCTTTGTTAAACATTTCTTGCATCTTCTCAATCTTTGTCTCCATTCTTTTTCCGAGGTCCTGGATCATCTTCACTATCATTATTCTGAATTCTTGTATTGGAAGGTTGCTGATCTTCACTTCATTTAGTTGTTTATCTGGGGTTTCATCTTATTCCTTCATCTGGTACAGAGTTCTCTGCCTTTTCATTTTGTCTATCTTTCTGTGAATGTGGTTTTCCTTCCACAGGCTGCAGAATTGTAGTTCTTCTTGCTTCTTCTGTCTGCCCTCTGGTGGATGAGGCTATCTAAGAGGCTTGTGCAAGCTTCCTGATGGGAGGCACTGGTGGTGCATACAGCTGGGTGTTGCTCTGGTGGGCAGAGCTCAGTAAAACTCTAATCTGCTTTTCTGCTGATGGGTAGGGCTGGGTTACCTCCCTGTTGGTTGTTTGGCCTGAGGCAAACCAGCACTGGAGCCTAACCAGCTATTTGGTGGGGCTAATTGTGAACTCTGGGAGGGGTCACGCCAAAGGGTACTTCCCAGAACTTCTGCTGTCAGTGTCCTTGTCCCTGTGGTGAGCCATAGCCACCCCCTGCCTCTGCAGGAGACCCTCCAACACTAGCAGTTAGGTCTTTTTCAGTCTCCTATGGGGTCATTGCTCCTTCCCCTGGGTCCTGATGTGCACAGTACTTTGTGTGTCCCCTTCAAGAGTGGAGTCTCTGTTTCCCCCAGTGCTGTCAAAGTCCTGCAATGAAATCCCACTAGTCTTCAAAGTCTGATTTTCTAGGAATACCTCCTCCCATTGCTGGACCCCCAGGTTGGGAAACCTGATGTGGGACTCAGAACCTTCACTCCATTGGGTGGACTTCTGTGGTATAAGTGTTCTCCAGTTTGTGAGTTACCCACCCAGCTGTTATGGGGTTTGATTTTATTGTGATTGTGCCCCTTCTACCATCTCATTGTGGCTTCTCCTTTGTCTTTGGATATGGGGTATGTTTTTTTGTGAGTCCCAGTGTCTTTCTGTCGATGATTGTTCAGCAGTTAGTTGTGATTCTGGTGTTCTCACAAGAGGGAGTGAGTGCACATCCTTCTATTCCACCATCTTGAACCCAAAAGCCAAAATGCAACTATTTTTTGCATGTTGATTTTGTATCCCAAAAGTTTGCTGTACTTGTTGATTAGTTTCTTTTTTTTGTGGAATCTTTACGGTTTTTTGTGTGTGTGTGTGAGATTTTTAAGCTTTTCTACATATAAGATCATGTCATCTGTGAACAGAGATAATTTATTTCTTCCTTTCCCATTTGGAGACTTTTTATTTCTTTTTCTTGCCTAATTCCTCTGGCTAGGAATTCCAATATTATTTTGAATAGAGGCATCCTTGCCTTGCTCTCTTAGAGGAAAACTTTCAGTCTTTCACAGTGGAGTATGATATTAGCTGTGGTCTTTTCATAAATGGCTTTTATTATGTTGAGCTACATTCCTTCTCTTCCTAGTTTGTTGAGTGTTTGGTATAAAACCTTGATAATTATATGACATTTGAAATGCTGTTAAAGATGAGGTGAAATACATTTTTGAAGAGTCTTTCTGGAGAGCAGTTTGATATTATCTATTGAAACTAAAAATTTGTATAATTTATGCCCCAGAAATTGGCATTTACCCTAGTGAATGCTATCACAAATGTTTAAGGGAATATGTTTGAGGTTCATTGTAATATTGTTGTAATAGCAAAAATCTTGGCAGCAACCTAAATGACTATCTGTAGGAGAACAGCCAAAAAAAAAAAAGCAAAAGCAGAAACATAAACACAAATAAAACCAAAGTGGAGCATTATACTATGAAATGTTACATGATTGTTTAAAAGGCAGGAGGCCAATCTCATTGTACCAAGATGCACAGAGTTCCAAATCATGTTTGAGTGAAAAAGGTCACACTGCTTGAAGCCAATGTACGTATCAACTAAATTCACAGGTAGGTTAAACTGAACCTCAACTTCAACAGATGTAGCCCTTGTTATCCATGCATTTTCCCCCATCTAACTCTCTTAATAATTATGTGGGGTAAACAGTATTATTCTTACTTTACAATGAGAAAACTGAGCTCAGTGAAGGTAAGTAATTTGCTCAAGTTCACAGAAGTAATCATAGGTAAATCAGAGTAATCAGTTTTAGCGCAAAGCCTGGGCCTGTAACCATTATAGCGTGCTGTCCTTACAATTTACAAGACTGTACTGTAGTCAAATGAGATGATATATGAAAAAGTACCATGTGCTTATAAGAATGTAACACACCAAGAAGGGTCAGTTAAAAAAAAAAAAGTTGAGTCTGTGAGTAGGAATACCAGAAATCATCATACTGTTTGAGAAGATATTGTAACATATTTTTTCAATGTTTTGTTTTAAATCTGACTTTTTGTCAGTTAAATAAAGATATCTGGGCTTGTGAGCTGACTCAGCATCCTTTTATTTGGCCATTAATATGTGAGATACATAAAGATTAGGACTTTCCTTAAAGATACAGCTGATGTAGAAGAGAGCAGATTTTATGAGAAATAACACCTAGAATCTGAATCCTTCCCAAAGGAGGGCAATTCCATTTCTTATTGAGATTAAAATCATCCTGAGAGGTATGGTGACTATTGGAAGAAAAAACTGTTTTGAAAATATGTATATACCCCAGAGTTAAGAAATGCCTTTAATGCCAAAAGCTGAAGGTATAAGGGAAGAGTAGCAGAAACATATTTTATTCAAAGATAGAATTTAACTCATACTGTAGGGTAATTATTGACAGCATTGATAGACAAGTCTATCACAAAGTGTGATAATTAATAGTAATAATCTTTATTTGGTCTTTTTGATTTGTTAATCTGGAATTTTGAAATATAAAATGATGGACAGATGTAAAAAAGCAATTTCTTTGTGATCTCTTTTAGCCATGAACTCAGACTTCCAAAGGGAACAAACATGAAAACATGCTATTGGACATTTGTAAAGCTCTTACATCCCTCCACTAATTAGCACAACATATTGGGAAAGGAAAATGCAATTTCTATATTGCCCATGAGAAAATATATTAAGAGATCAGCTATGAGAAAAATGTCACACAGCATTTCATAAACACTGAAGAAAAAAATCCCCTATCTGTAGGAATTACTGCAATGATAACTAGACCATATAATCCAAGCAATAAATTTAATTAATATGTCACTACTGAATGGCAATATTAATTTAGAGACAGTCCCTAGGAATAACATAGAAACTTAGATCACTCTTCATGCCATTTCTCCACCTTTCTCTCATTTTCATCTAAAATCTAAATTTTGAATTTTAAGGATGGATCACTATAGTAGATATGTGTCCAGAGTATTCACTGACTTAGTCACCCATTCAATCCATTACCAAGAGATTAAGCTATCGTGTGCCAGACACTGTTCTAGGCCTACATGAGGATACAGTGGTGAGGAGGTAGAAAAGAACTTTGACCTATTGTAGCTTAGAGATGATGACACTGGACATTTAAATCAAAACAACAGGGTGGAGTAAAGCCTATAGTAGGACAGATCTGTGAAATGTATAAGCATGTTTTAGAGTTTCTTGGAAATACTTGTGGAGAGGACTAAACTTTTGAAAGCACACAGGAAGAGGATTTAGACAGTTATTGGTCATTCATATGAGGGCCATTTCTCCTGTAGGTAGGAGAACTTGGAAACATACATTCCACTTATTTTAGAAGAAAAATTAAACATTTTCACCAATTCAGGTTGGCCTTTGATTTAAAGAAAGAGAATTGAGTTGGCTTCAGACTTGTGCCACACTGGTCCAAACCTGTGACGCTAACCCAACGTCAAGGAATTTAACACGCTAGATTTAAAATATCCCTACCCAATACATGAATGGTTATTAGTGTTTAATACCAGGCAATGGGCATTTTAAAATGAATTATAAAGAAAGCTGGAAAATCCTGTTAAAATTTAACTATCAGTTACATATCCTTTTTAAACCTTGTGACTTTACAATTATATTTAACTTGGAACTAACAGACTCCTGACTTCCTCTTCTTAAAAGAAGATGAATGTCTTAACTCTGCTCTCTTATGTTGGCCAAGTGTAGTGACAAAATACCATATAAAGAACCACTGGCTGTCAAAAAACTAAGCGATACCAATTGCAAAATACTGAAAAATAGAAATTGAGCAATGACGAAGAGTTCTATTGACTTTATCCCTCCAAAATAATTTTGCATAAAATCTAGGAACTCTTTAAATTCAAAATTGGGGAAGAAAAATGGAGACGTGGACTATCATGCAAAAGTAAAGACTATTACACAATTTCCTTTAAACGTGATCATCCTTTTCTTTAAATACATGTGTTGAAAATAAACCTGTGTCATATCTAGGCAGGAAAATGTCAGAAATTTCAGGATTTGTGTCTTTCATGTTTTTAACCTCCTATAACAGTCATATTAATCTAAACTTCCAAGATGCCAATATCTGGGTTTAAGAGACATCATCACACTGAAAAGGTGGACTCTGTTGTAACTGCTTATTAAAAACAAACCAGGCCAAACTTGTGGTTTAAAAATTGGGACCAGATGCTGCTTAATAAGCATGAAATGCTTTTGGCGTTACAAACGAGAACCAGGTGTGGAGAAAAGCAGCTTGGAGCTGAGCATGGCCACCTACAAGCAGGGCTCATCTTCCTCCCAAAGGGTGAGAGTCAGTCATCAACTATACAACCTGGCCACTGTCTTCTCCTCCTGAGTGCAAAGGAAAAACTGAGCATTTGAAAGTAGAGGAGAACATGATGCCTGTCTCTTTAAAATTACGTTTGTGTTCTGAAATCAAACTGCCTAAAAGTAGACAGGGAGGAAATGAATCCACAATGGCAATGCAGTTATTAGAGCTTCTGAATAGAATGTCTGCTTCCCTAAGTGCCCAGACATGAAGGGTACCAAATGATCAGCAAGGTGATTCTGACTTTTACTTTAACAAACCTGTCTCTTTTAGTGAATGCTGGGGGTGTGGGGGGTGTGGAGGGCAGTGGGACTGGGAACTGGGTGACCTCTAGCAAGTCATCTCTCTGGGTCTTGTCTGTAAAATGTGGGGGTGGGGCCTTACACTCTAAGGTCACTCTCAGGAAGAGGGCTCTATGGTGTTATCTCCAAAATGTGTTTGTGCTCTGATTTATTGGCTTTGACTTCAAAGGAGCAGGATAAACAAATCTGTTGCCCAAGAAAAAAATCAGTTCTGCTGTTCTCCCCTCTATTCATACAAACTCATTAAAGCAGAGTTTTCTAAGCCTGAATATCTCTCAGTTGTCCTTCGATGGGTCTGTTAAAGAATCCCTCCCTGGCTGAGAAACAGTAGTAGGAGACAGTGTTCTCAAGGGGCTGACAATGTTAAAACCCAGAGGTGGCCAATTTTCATCATATGCCAGAATCATTTGAAGGGCTTGTTAAAATACAGATAACTAGGTCCCACCTTTAGAATTTCTGATTCAGTATGTCTGGAGTGGGGCCCAAGAATTTGCATTTCTAACAAGTCCCCAGGTGATCCTGATGCTGTTGGTATCATATCAGGGCTCATGCTTTAAGAACCATTGTCGTACTGAGAACCGAAAGATACCAGTAGTTTAGGTGAACAAGCATGACATTATTATCTTAGAGCCATTGCTAGTTCTATTGGATCTTGAAATGTAACACTCTGTTAGGCACCACAGAATATAAATAACTTAACATATGAAGATATCTTTCAAACTATGTCCCTGATATTTTTCTGCGTTTGTGTAGGACTAAATACATACCGAAAAGAGCCTACTGGCAAACTCATAGTATTGAGATTCAAGTTATATTGGCTATCATCCCCAACTGTTCTCAGGACAGGTTACTTGAGCTCCTTGTTAAAAAATTAAGAATTTCAAGATGGTAACAGCAGAGTATTAAGCCAAACACAGGGCCTTTCTGGGCACAGGACTCTGTGTAACCGCACAGGTCACAAAACCATGAAGCTGGTCCTACCTTTTCCTACCCTTCGGATTAGGAACACGGGTTCTATAAGAACCGGCTTCTAGGAGTCAGAGTGAGGTCTTGAAGGGCAGCAGAGAAGACAGGGCAGCCAGTGCTTCCACCCAGGAGTAACTGAGAACATTTGTCATCAATAACAAAAGTTAAGCACCTACTGAATAATTCAGTCCATTATATCCTTCAAAGAGACTTAAGACTCAGATTCTGCCTACAGAAATTTGTAATTTGATGGAAAAACAGAATATACATTTCAGCCCCATGAAGGCAAGGAAATATTGGGTTTATTTACCACTGTATGCCTAGGATCTAGCACAGTGCTTAAACAAAGTAGATGTCATTGTACATTGAGTGAAGGAGAGAATTTATCTCTAGTGATTGTTTATGGGCAGGGTATCTAGTTAAAGAATGAGCATTCTTAATAATTAGAATGAGAATGTTTATTGACATCAGGTTAGAGAGCAGTGGGTTCCTTTAATATACTCAGTACTCAATAAATATTTGCTGAATTACCTTGGATTGCAGGAGACAGCACAAACTGGTAAAGGAAGAACTCATCACTAAGAAAAAGAAACAAAACCTGAAAATAAAACCTGAGCTCATAAGACTTGGGTTTGAACATCAGTTTTGTCAATCACCGTTTGTGAGAATTAACACCATTCATCATTGTTCTGAAGTTTTACTCTTAACTTTCCTTACCTGAAGAAATGAGAAAAGCAAGAGAGTACAATGTTGACATAGCCTAATTTCAAGGAGACATACCACCATTGCCTCAAATCTATATTTTCACATGAAATCTCCTAATTTTTAAACACTGGCAACTAAATAAAAATTGGAAAAACATTATGATGCTGGAAAGAAAGTAATTGTGGACCCCAGTGCTGCCAGTTTACCTTCTCTGACTTAGTAGGAGGGATGAGCTTGTACCGGTTAAGGTGAAGCTGGGGGAGGGGTGTGAGGAGCGATAAAGAGGAGTTAGAACACAGAGGAGCTTGAGTGGCAGGCCCGCTGGATATCGGATTAATTATTTAATCAAAGATAATTCAGAGACCTAATCCACACATATATTCATTCATTAATTTGACAACTATTCAGCAGTTTCTATGATGTGCCAGGCACTATGTGAAGCAATGGGGATGTACCATGAGTGTCTTAGTCAGCTCAGGCTGCAACAACGAAAAAATAGGGTGGGAGAGACCTTCAAGATGGTGAAGGAGTAAGATGTGAATATCACCTTCCTCCCCACAAATACCTCAGAAATACATCTACATGTGGAACAACGCCTACAGAATACCTACTGAATGCTGGCAGAAGACCTCAGACTTCCCAAAAGGCAAGAAACTCCCCACGTACCTGGGTAGGGCAAAAAAAAAAGAGAAAAACCAGAGACAAAAGAATAGGGACGGGACCTGCACCTCTGGGAGAGAGCTGTGAAGGAGGAAAAATTTCCACACACTAGGAAGCCCCTTCACTGGCAGAGACAGGGGGGTGGCAGGGGGAAGCATTGGAGCCACGGAGGAGAGCAGAGCCACAGGGGTGCGGAGGGCAAAGCGGGGAGATTCCCACACAGAGGATCAGTTCCAACCAGCACTCACTAGCCTGACAGGCTTGTCTGCTCACTGGCTAGGTGGGTGGGGGCTGGGAGCTGAGGCTCAGTCTTCAGAGGTCAGATCCCAGGGAGAGAACTGGGGTTGGCTGCGTGAACACAGCCTGAAGGGGGCTAATGCACAACAGCTAGCTGGGAGGGAGTCCAGGAAAAAGTCTGGAACTGCCTAAGAGGCAAGAGACCATTGTTTTGAGGTGCGTGAGGAGAGGGGATACAGAGTACCGCCTAAATGAGCTCCAGAGATGGGCATGAGCCGCGGCTACCAGCGTGGACACCAGAGATGGGCATGAGACGCTAAGGCTGTTAGTGCAGCCACCATGAAGGCTGTGTGCAAGCACAGGTCGCTCTCCACACCTCCCCACCCAGGAGCCTGTGCAGTCCGCCAACTGCCAGGGTCCCGTGATCCAGGGACAACTTCCCTGGGAGAACACACGGCGTGCCTCAGGCTGTTGCAACGTCATGCTGGCATCTGCCACCGTACGCTCGCCCAGCATTCTGTACCCCTCCCTTCCCAGGGCCTGAGTGAGCCAGGGCCCCCTAATTAGCTGCTTCTTTAAGCCTGTTTGTTCTGGGCGGGGAATAGACACCCTCTGCAGACCTACACGCAGAGGCGGGGCCAAATCCAAAGCTGAACCCCAGGAGCTGTGCGAACAGAGAAGAGAAAGGGAAATCTCTCCCAGCAGCCTCAGGAGCAGCAGATTAAATTTCCAAAATCAACTTGATGTACCAGAATCTGTGGAATACCTGAATAGGCAATGAATCACCCAAAAATTGAGGCGGTGGGCTTTGGGAGCAACTGTAGACTTGGGGTTTGCTTTCTGCATCTAATTTGTTTCTGGTTTTATGTTTATTTTAGTTTAGTATTTAGAATCTATTATCATCAGTAGATTTGTTTATGGATTTGGTTGCTCTTTTCCTTTTTTTAAAAAATATATAGACATATATATTTTTTTCCAATTTCTTTTTTTTGTGAGTGTGTATGTGTATGCTTCTTTGTGTGATTTTGTCTGTACAGCTTTCCTTTTACTATTTGTTTTAGGGTTCTGTCTGCTTTTTTTTTTTTTTTTTAGTATAGTTTTTAGCACTTGTTATCATTGGTGGATTTGTTTTTTGGTTTGGTTGATCTCTTATTTCATTCTTTTTTTTAATAATTAAAATTTTAATAACTTTATTTCTTTTTATTATTTTTCTTTCTTTCTTTTTTTCTCCATTTTCTTCTGAGCCGCATGGCTGACAGGGTCTTGGTGCTCCGGCCAGGTGTCAGGCCTGTGCCTCTGAGGTGGGAGAGCTGAGTTCAGGACATTGGTCCACCAGAGACCTTCCGGCTCCACATAATATCAAACGATGAAAGCTCTCCCAGAGATCTCCATCTGAACACTAAGACCCAGCTCCACTCAATGACCAGCAAGCTACAGTGCTGGACACCCTATATGAAACAACTAGGACAACAGGAACACAAACCCACCCATTAGCAGAGAGGCTGCCTAAAATCATAATAAGGTCACAGACACCCCAAAACACACCACTGGACGCGGTCCTGCCAACCAGAAAGACAAGATCCAGCCTTATCCACCAGAACACAGTGACCAGTCCCCTGCACAGGAAGCCTACACAAGCCACTGAACCAACCTTAGCCACTGGGGGCAGACACCCAAAACAATGGGAACTACAAACCTGCAGCCTGCGAAATGGACACCCCAAACACAGTAAGTTAAGCAAAATGAGAAGACAGAGAAACACACAGCAGATGAAGGAGCAAGGTAAAAACCCACCAGACCAAACATATGAAGAGGAAATAGGCAGCCTACCTGAAAAAGAATTCAGAGTAATGATAGTAAAGATGATCTAAAATCTTGGAAATAGAATGGAGAAAATACAAGAAACGTTTAACATGGACTTAGAAGAACTAAAGAACAAACAAACAATGATAAACAACACTATAAATGAAATTAAAAATTCTCTTGAAGGAATCAATAGCAGAATAACTGAGGCAGAAAAACGGATAAGTGACCTGGAAGATAAACTAGTGGAAATAACTACTGCAGAGCAGAATAAAGAAAAAAAGAGTGAAAAGAATTGAGGACAATCTCAGAGACCTCTAGGACAACATTAAACACACCAACATTCAAATTATAGGGGTCTCAGAAGAAGAAGAGAAAAAGAAAGGGTCTGAGAAAATATTTGAAGAGATTATAGATGAAAACTTCCCTAATATGGGAAAGGAAGTAATCAATCAAGTCCAGGAAGAACAGAGAGTCCCACACAGGATAAACCCAAGGAGAAACACACCAAGACACATATTAATCAAACTACCAAAAATTAAATACAAAGAGAAAATATTAAAAGCAGCAATGGAAAAACAACAAATAACATACAAGGGAACTCCCATAAGGTTAACAACTGATCTTTCAGCAGAAACTCTGCAATCCAGAATGGAGAAGCAGGACATATTTAAAGTGATGAAAGGGAAGAACCTACAACCAAGATTACCCTACCTGGCAAGGATCTCATTCAGATTCGACGGAGAAATCAAAAGCTTTACACACAAGCAAAAGCTAAGAGAATTCAGCAACACCAAACTAGCTCTACAACATATTCTAAAGGAACTTCCCTGAGTGAGAAACACAAGAGAAGAAAAGGACCTACAAAAACAAACCCATAACAATTAAGAAAATGGTAATAGGAACATACGTATCGATAATTACCTTAAACGTGAATGGATTAAATGCTCCAGCCAAAAAACACAGGCTTGCTGAATGGATACAAAATCAAGACCCACATATATGCTGTTTACAAGAGACCCACTTCAGGCCTAAGTATACATACAGACTGAAAGTGAGGGGATGGAAAAAGATATTCCATGCAAATGGAAATCAAAAGATAGCTGGAGTAGCAATTCCCATATCAAACAAGATAGACTTTAAAATAAAGACTATTACAAGAGACAAAGAAGGACACTACATAATGATCAAGGGATCAATCCAAGAAGAAGATATAACAATTGTAAATATTTATGCACCCAACATAGGAACACTTCAATACATAAGGCAAATGCTAAAAGCCATAAAAGGGGAAATTGATAGTAACACAATAATAATAGAGGACTTTAACATCCCACTTTCACCAATGGACAGATCATCCAAAAGAAGAATAAATAAGGAAACACAAGCTTTAAATGACACATTAAGCAAAGTGGACTTAATTGATATTTATAGGACATTCCATTCAAAAACAACAGAATACACTTTCTTCTCAAGGGCTCATGGAACATTCTCCAGGATAGATCATATCTTGGGTCACAAATCAAGCCTTGGTAAATTTAAGAAAATGAAATCATATCAAGTATCTTTTCCAACCACAACACTATGAGACTACATATCAATTACAGGAAAAAAATCTGTAAAAAATACAAACACATGGAGGCTAAACAATACAGTACTAAATAACCAAGAGATCACTGGAGAAATTAAAGAGGAAATAAAAAATACCTAGAAACAAAGGACAATTAAAACACAACGACCCAAAACCTATGGGATGAAACAAAAGCAGTTCTATGAGGGAAGTTTATAGAAATAAAATCCTACCTCAAGAAATAAAAAACATCTCAAATGAACAACCTAACCTTACACCTAAAGCAATTAGAGAAAAAAGAAGAAAAAACCCCCAAAGTTAGCAGAAGGAAAGAAATCATAAAGATCCAATTAGAAATAAATGAAAAAGAAACGAAGGAAACAATAGCAAAGATCAGCAAAACTAAATGTTGGTTCTCTGAGAAGATAAACGAAATTAATAAACCATTTCCCAGACTCATCAAGAAAAAAAAGGTAAAAGACTCAAATGAATAGAATTAGAAATGAAAAAGGAGAAGTAACAACTGACACTGCAGAAATACAAAGGATCATGAGAGATTACTAGAAGCAACTATATGCCAATAAAATGGACAAGCTGGAAGAAAAGGACAAATTCTTAGAAAAGCACAACCTTCTGAGACTGAACCAGGAAGAAATAGAAAATATGAACAGACCAATCACAAGCACTGAAATTGAGACTGTGATTAAAAATCTTCCAACAAACAAAAGTCCAGGACCAGATTGTTTCACTGGTGAATTCTAATCAAACATTTAGAGAAGAGCTAACACCTGTCCTCCTCAAACTCTTCCAAAATACAGCAGAGGAAGGAACACTTCCAAACTCATTCTATGGGTCCACCATCTCTCTGATACCAAATCGAGATAAAGATGTCACACAAAAAAGAAAACTACAGGCGAATACCACTGATGAACATAGATACAAAAATCTTCAACAAAATACTAGCAAACAGAATCCAACAGCACATTAAAAGGATCAGTCACCGTGATCAAGTGGGGTTTATCCCAGGAATGCAAGGATTCTTCAATGTAAGCAAATCAATCGATGTGATAAAGCATATTAACAAATTGAAGGAGAAAAACCATATGATCATCTCAATAGATGCAGAAAAAGCTTTTGACAAAATTCAACACCCATTTACAATAAAAACCCTCCAAAAGTAGGCATAGAGGGAACTTACCTCAACATAATAAAGGCCATATATGACAAACCCACCACCAACATCATTCTCAATGGTGAAAAATTGAAATCATTTCCTCCAAGATCAGGAACAAGACAAGGTTGCCCACTCTCACCATTATTATTGAACATAGTTTTGGAAGTTTTAGCCAGAGCAATCTGAGAAGAAAAAGAAATAAAAGGAATCCAAATCGGAAAAGAAGAAGTAAAGCTATCATTGTTTGCAGATGACATGATATTGTACATAGAATATCCGAAAGATGCTACCAGAAAACTACTAGAGCTAATCAATGAATCTGGTAAAGTAGCAGGATATAAAATTAATGCACAGAAATCTCTTGCATTCCTATACACTAATGATGAAAAATCTGAAAGAGAAATTAAGGAAACACTCCCATTTACCACTGCAACAAAAAGAATAAAACACCTAGGAATAAACCCACCTAAGGAGACAAAAGACCTGTATGCAGAAAACTATAAGACACTGATGAAAGAAATTAAAGATGATACAAACAGATGGAGAGATATACCATGTTCTTGGATTGGAAGAATCAACATTGTGAAAATGACTACACTACCCAAAGCAATCTACAGGGTCAATGCAATCCCTATCAAACTACCACTGGTATTTTTCACAGAACTAGAACAAAAAATGTCACAATTTGTATGGAAACACAAAAGACCTCGAATAGCTAAAGCAATCTTGAGAAAGAAAATTGGAGCTGGAGGAATCAGACTCCCTGACTTCAGACTATACTACAATGCTACAGTAATCAAGACAGTATGATACTGGCACAAAAAAAGACATATAGATCAGTGGAAAAGGATAGATAGTCCAGAGATAAACCCATGCACATATGGTCACCATATCTTTGATAAAGGAGGCAAGAATATACAATGGAGAAAAGGCAGCCTCTTCAATAAGCATTGCTGCGTAAACTGGACAGCTACATGTAAAAGAATGAAATTAGAACACTCCCTAACACCATACACAAAAATAAACTCAAAATGGATTAAAGACCTAAATGTAAGGCCAGATACTATCATACTCTTAGAGGAAAACACAGGCAGAACACTCTACGACATAAATCACAGCAAGATCCTTTTTGACCCACTTCCTACAGAAATGGAAATAAAAACAAAAATTAAAAACTGGGACCTAATGAAATTTAAAAGCTTTTTCACAGCAAAGGAAACCATAAACAAGATGAAAGGACAACATTCAGAATGTGAGAAAATATTTGCAAATGAAGCAGCTGACAAAGGATTAATCTCCTAAATTTACAAGCAGCTCATGCAGCTCAATATCAAAAGAAACAAACAACCCAATCCATAAATGGGCAGAAGACCTAAATAGACATTTCTCCAAAGAAGATATACCAATTGCCACAAACACATGAAAGGATGCTCAACATCACTAATCATTAGAGAACTGCAAATCAAACTACAATGAGATATCATCTCACAGTGGTCTGAATGGCCATCATCAAAAAATCTACAAACAATAAATGCTGGAGAGGGTGTGGAGAAAAGGGAACCCTCTTGCACTGTTGGTGGGAATGTAAATTGATACAGTCACTACACTATGGAGAACAATAAGGATGTTACTTAAAAAACTAAAAATAGAACTACCATATGACCCAGCAATCTCACTACTGGGCACATACCCTGAGAAAACCATAATTCAAAAAGAGTCATGTAACACAATGTTCATCGTGATACTACTTACAATAACCAGGACATGGAAGCAACCTAAGTGTCCATTGACGGATGAATGAATAAAGAAGATTTGGCACATATATATAGTGGAATATTACTCAGCCATAAAAAGAAACGAAATTGAGTTATTTGTAGTGAGATGAATGGACCTAGAGTCTGTCATACAGAGTGAAGTATGTCAGAAAGAAGAAAACCAATACCGTATGCTAAAACATATATATGGAATCTAAAGGAAGAAAAAAATGGTTCTAAAGAACCTAGGGGCAGGACAGGAACAAAGACGCAGACGTAGAGAATGGACTTGAGGACACAGGGAGGGGGAAGGGTAAGCTGGAATGAAGAGAGTGGCATAGACTTATACATACTACCAAATGTAAAATAGATAGCTAGTGGGAAGAAGCCACATAGCACAGGGAGAGCAGCTCAGTGCTTTGTGACCACCTAGAGAGGTGGGATAGGGACGGTGGGAGGGAGAGGCAAGAGGGAGGAGATATGGGGGTATATGTATATGTATAGCTGGTTCACTTTTTTATAAAGCAGAAACTAATACACCATTGTAAAGCAATTTTACTCCAATAAAGATGTTTAAAAAAAGTAAAAATAAATAAATAAATTTTAAAAGAGAAAATGATAGAGTGAGTGGATCGTTAAAGAATACATTTATTCTCTCATTGTTCTGGAGGCTGGAAGTCCAAGATCAGAGTGCCAGCATGGCCAGGTTATGGCAAAGGCTCTTTTCCTGGCTTCTTGCTGTGTGCTCATATGATCTCTACTTTGTGCAGATGTGTGCAGAAGGTGGGAGAAGGGGAGAGTTGCAGAGCGAGACAGAGAGAGAGAGAGAGAGACGGAGCGAAAGAGAGAAAATGAGCGAAAGAGAGAGAGAGGTAGAAAGAGAAACAGACAAGCAGACATGTCCCTCACGTCTCTTATTATAAGGGCAATAATCCCATTATGAAGGCCCTACCCCTATGACCTCATCTACCCCTTCTTGCCTCCCAAAGTCTCCGTTTCCACATATCATCTCATGGGGTGGGGGGTTGTGGCTCAATATATGAATTTTTGGGGACACATTCAGTCTATAATGATGAGTAAGAAATGTAACCTACTCTAAGCGGTTGTGTAGTCTAGATAGGAAAATCAGATTTTGTGTGTGTGTGTGGGTGTGTGTGTGTGTGTATGTGTATGTTTGAATCTTTGGTAGAACATGCCATAAGAAGTTACAGATAAACCACTGAGAATCCAGGTAAGTAATCTCTGTGTTGTGCTGGGCTAGGGGAGGGAGATATCCGAAGAATATCCAAGGAGAAGGTGGTTTTTACGTCAAGTCTCAGAAGTCTGTAAATATGAACACCAAGAGATGGGTGCGGGATTCCAGATATTGGGCATAACAAGAACAAAGACATAAATGTTAAACGTTTCTAGGGAATATTGGAAAATTCCATTTGACTGAATATAGAATGGCCAGTGGCCAGATCCTGGAATGACTTTAATTTTAGGCTAAGGAGTTTGGACTTCATTGTATCAGGAGTGGGGCCACTGATTTTTGGGATAAGGAGTAATGTAATAAAAACTGTGTTATGGGATGATTAATCCGAGCATAATACAAAGGATGGAATGGAAGATAGGGAGAAGAGAGCCATGAAATTCTTAGAGAACCTAGTAATACTTTTGGTGAGAATACTAAAAGCTTGACCAGTGCAGTGGCAGAGGGAATGGAGAAGGAAAAATTACACAAGAGTTTTAGGGGACCGGATGGATAGAGTCACTAACTGTTACATAGGAGGGAGCATTAGGAGAGAGAATCAAAGATGATTCTGGGGTTTTAAGTTCAAGTGGTGAGACAGATGCTGGTGATCCAAACACAATTGGGGGATGCAAGAACAGGAGCAGGTCTGGAAGCTGGGCTTAGGGAAGAGTTGGGTGGTTATGTTGAATTCTATTGCACACATGCTGAGTTTGAGGTACTGAAATGGAGCAGGACTGTATTGTCCTTGTCCCCCATGTCCTCTGCCTGCCTTTTGTCTGTGGAAAGACTTTAGCCAAAGAATAAGTTTAATCAGAGAAGTGAGAACATGCAGAAACAAAGGAAAACATTCAAAGGAGACCAAATAATAATAGTTTAGTCATTAAACATAGTCAAGGACTTTAGTTCCTTCTCAGTGTCTATAGATAATATTCTGAGCCATATCCTGTGAGTTGTCTTATAGATACTTCTCCACCTGGTGGAGAAGTTAACTACATGATGACCAGACTGTAGCCATGATACATAAGCTGCCACAATTTCGAGAACTGGCCTCAAGAAATGGAAACAAACCGACTCTGGAATTGAAGATTAACTTTACTTAAAACCATCAAGATGATGCTTGTCAGACCACCGATGACCAATTTCAAGATGACTGTCAGAGCTGACTGTGTTATTCCTGCATGTAGCTCCCTCCCTCTGTCTACAAAAGCTCTTGCCCCCTGATTGTTAAGGGTAGGCGGAAGTTGGCCTTTGGACAGGAGTCCACCCTCCCCCCAGGTTGTCAGCATCCAAAATAAAGGAAACTTTCCTTTCCACCAACCTTGCTTCTTTTTTGGCTTTTGAGTGGTGAGCAGCCGGACCCCACTTTCGGTCACAGTCCCTGTATGATATCCAGGTTGAGCTGAGAAAGAAATAAGATTTGAGAGCAGAGGCAGGGCCTCTGCCTTCTTGGGAATCATTCACAGAGTGGCAACATTTGCAGTCTTGGGAGGAAATAGAGTTCCCCAAGAGAGACTAGATAAAAGAAGAGAAGACAGACAAGGGCATGACAATACTGAGCAGGGAATTCTGCTGTTCGGTGAGAAAGAGAATGTGGATCAGGAAAAGAGGAATCAGAGTGATCACAAAGAATCATGATGATGCAGGTTTTTATATGCTTTTGCAAAAAAGAGTTTCAAGAAAGAAGAGGCAGGTCATCAGTGGTGTCAAATGCTACTAGGACATCAAGGAGATTGAGGACTGAGAAGTGGCCATTGAATTTGGCAATTAGGAAATCACTGGTGACTTTTGAGAGGATCATTGGCAGAGACTGAATTGTAATATTTTCCCTAAGTTACAGGGGTATCCTGCTTTAGCCCCTCCCACTCTTATGGGTATATACACGTGCATTCACATAATAAATCCAATGCAAACACATGACAAATGCAATATCAATGCACAAGGTAGACAGACATTTGTAAATGTTTTATACAATTTTTCTTCCTGTCAGAGGCAAGAGGGACACACAGTGCTCTTGAATTCAGAGTCTAAAGACTGAATGATGGCATTTGAAACTTTAACCAATAAACAGTTAAAAATTCTTTCAGTTTCATTCAAATGTAGAAGACCTACACATCTGAAAGAGAGACTCTAACTGCTGGGCAGAAGCTGCCCTATAACTCAGACCCTCATTTCGAACAATCACTCAGTGAACAGTCTCTTTTCTGTGAGCTGTCTGGCAGCCAAACATGCTTATGAGCTTTTGAAAAAGAAATGCAAAGACATAAAGGCTGAGGACTGTAAATGCCATCACGGAGATCTCACTCATGTTCTTAGCTGCACGGCTACAGGATGGGAGAATCCTGACCAATGATACTTGCAAACACAAACAATTGCTGGGCTTTCTGCGCAAGGCTTTGTGTTCAAACACTGTTGAAAGTGTTCATGTAGCCAAAGGCTGCCAACTGCAGCCTCCAACTGGGTGAAATCTGTGCCAGGAGAAAGGGTTGGTGGGCCTTTTCTTCATTTGGTAATTATACAGTAATGGGTATTCCATGCATTTTTAGAAATGGAGAGTGGGGTGAAGAGAGAAAGCAGGTACTTAGTGCAGTGACAGCTCTGGTGGTGTGGCTGGGCCTCACGGACACCACCACCGTCTCTTTGGGGGCAGCCTGTCTGGCACTGGCCCTGGCTGGCACCAGGTATGAGAAGAAATGAGAGGGCAATCTGGCATTTTCATATTTGTTTATTTTAACCTCTCAGGCCTGCTGAAAACAACTGGAATCTTCTGAGTTGCTGAAAACACATAGGCTTCTTTGATGGAGCTCTTGGCCCCTGCCACCCTAAAGCCAAAGGGGCTCATTGATTAAGTTGTCTGGTGACCATGCCCTCTGTGAATTCAGGTCAGACCAGAGGCAATGGTTAATAGCTGGCAGGTAACTGTCCCTAATGCAGTCTTTACTATAGCCTTCAAAGCTTAACATGAAAGAGTATTCCACTGAAATCCAGACTGCAAATTGGGAAATATTTTGAGTCTGGGCATCTGTCTGTGCTCCTTAGCAAAGGAAATGCTGGGAAAGCAAAGATAAAAGGTAGAAAGGAATGCTTCAACACAGCTGGAGAGAATCCAAGTAGATAGCCAAGCACAAGTGTCAAACGGAAACCCAGGGCTTATTTTTTTTTTTTAAAGTTTAGGAGTAGATCAAGCTGGGGGAATGGTGGTCTATGAGGACTGGCTCACATGGAACCCCAGCTATTCGCTTTTCCCCTGGTGATGGCCCCATGAAATGAGCTGAAGGGCCAGCTAGCCTTCACTGGACTGCCTTTTTGCATCTGCTTTTCTTCCAATGGGAAGGGGCCCTAAGGGGCTGGCTGTTAACTTTAGGCTCAATATTTAGTGTGGCTTTGATTGAGTCCAAGGACCAAGTGAAAGGTGTGTGAGCGGGTCTGCATCCTTCAGTTCCACAAGTTCTTTGAGGTGCCCACTGAAGAATTACAATTGAGGAGCTCATCAGGCTCCTAACAAGTTTACTCCAAATCAGATCAGGTTTACCATTACTTGGAAAATTTACTGGGCTTGGGTTTGGGGGAAATCTGAGAATTTCAGTACCCAAAGCATTGGAAATCTGGATTTATCAACAATTAGCAATGTGACCCAGATCAGACCAAGATATTTGTCCTTTCTCAATGATGAGGAACTACTTTAGACTGAGCACTTGCTACCTACTAGGCATTGTGCTAAGTGCTCCACTGGTACTACCCATGTTTTTCTTCACAATACCTCCATGACAAAGGTACTCGGTTATCCTCCAGGGCTGTCTTTTACAGAAGTGGCCAGCTGTGTGATTTGGGACTCAATTTCCATTCTGCAAAATAAGGGGTTGGAATAGAATGATTAAAAAATATTTTTCAACTCTGATATTTAGCTGGGTTTTAAGTTTTAGAAGAGTAGCAACAAATTACTTTCTGGAAGTTGGAAAGAATCAGTCAAGGGGAAAAAAGAGAGATTTAAATAACTCGAAACCATTTTCCAAATGTAGATAACATCTACCCTATTTTCAAAAGCAATCTCTTATACCTCTTTAGTAACTAATAGTTTTAATAGACGGCTCTGACATTGTATTAGTTTGCTAGGCTGCCATAACAAAATACCACAGACTGGGGGTGGCTTAAAAAACAGAAACTAATCTCCTCACAGCTTTGGGAGTCCAAGATCAAGGTGTTGGCAGGTTTGATTTCTCCAGAGGCCTCTCTCCTTGGCTTATAGATGGCTGTTTTCTCACTGTGTCCTCGTGTGATCTTTCCTCTGTGTGCTTGCATCCCTGGTGTCTCTCAAATGTTCAAATTTCCTCTTTCTATAAGGACACCAGTCAAATTGGATTAGGGTCCATACTAATATACTTAGTTTAACTTAATCTCCCTTTTAAAGGCCTTATCTCCAAATACATTCACATGCTGAGGTAGTAGGAGTAGGGCTTCAACATATGAATTTTGGGAGGACAAAATTCAACCCATAACAGACAAAACAATCATCAAAACAAGACTGGGTATCAACGTCAAATAGTACTTTGGACTTATATTACAGGTGAGAAAATGGAAACTCAGAATATGTAACAAGTTAAAAGTTATATAGTCAGTAAGTGGCAGAGCTGAGACCAGGATCAGGTTTTCAGACCCAATCCTAGTGGTCTTTGCATAAGACCACACTGCTTCTCCAATATCATTAAGGAGTCTTGCTTGCTTAAGGACAAACTGAAAAACCTCTGGTTGTTTACTGGTCACTTGTAGCTTGTACACTAATGAAGAATTTAAATAGCATTTGCTTCTCATAGATAGGAATCACTGTTACCACAACATTCCTACATAGAATCAAGAGAGTGATATAATTTCCTATTTTCCTAAGATCTATGGTTTCTTTTATAGAATTTTAAATGTGTTCTTGTGTTTTATATGAACATAGAAAAAAATTTTTTTTTTAGCTTAAACAACAGAAATTTATTTCTCACAGTTTTAAAGGTTGGAAGTCCAAGATCCAGGTGTCCACAGGTTTGGTTTCTTCTGAGGCCTCTCTCCTTGGCTTGCAGATGACCTCCTTCTTACTCCTTCTTCACATGGTTGTCCCTCTGTGCATACACACCCTGGTATCTCTTTATGTGTCCTAAACTCCTCTTATAAGGAAACCAATCATATTAGATTAGTGTCTACCCTAACAGCCTCATTTTAACTTAATCACCTCTTTAAAGGCCCTATCTTCAAACAGTCAAATTCTGAGGTACTGGGGGTTAAAGCTTCAACATATGAATTTGGGTAGGACACAATTCAGTCCACAACAGATGGTATAAGAAATACCTTGGTCTTAGAAATTCATCTCCCTTTTAGCTACCTTCCTGGAATTACTACACAACATTTCTGCCATCACCTCATTAGGTAGAAGTTGGTCATGTGACAATGCATGGCTGCAAAGGAGGCTATAAATGTGGTCTTTTACTGGAAATATTACTGTAACAAATAAATATGGCATTCTTTTTTTATTTTTAATAAACTTATATTATTTATTTGTTTTTGGCTGCATTGGCTCTTTGTCGCTGGGTGCGGGCTTTCTCTAGTTGTATCGAGTGGGAGCCACTTTTTGTTGTGGTGCATGGGCTTCTCATTGCTGTGGCTTCTCTTGTTGTGGAGCATGGGCTCTAGAGCACAGGTTTCAGTAGTTGTGGCACACGGGCTCAGTAGTTTTGGCTCATGGGTTCTAGAGCGCAGGCTCAGTAGATGTGCCGCACAGGTTTAGTTGCTCCGTGGCCTGTGCGATCTTCCCAGACGAGAGCTTGAACCTGTGTCCCCTGCATTGGCAGGCGGATTCTTAACCACTGAGTCACCAGGGAAGCCCTGGAATTCTTTTATTAGGAAAGAAGGAGAATTGGTATAGAATATATGCTACACTTTCATACTCAAGGCAGCTAGAAGCACTACCTCAATTATCATGTCCTTTCTACCCAGTTTTCCAACTACAGTTTTCACGGGTTCAAACAAAACTGCTGCTTCAGAGACACCTGAGCTCACTCTCCCATCCTCCCAAATCCCCTGTCCCAGACTATGCCTGAGTCATCACAACTTAGCATGTTTAATCTACGTCATTCTCTCACTCATTCATTCATTCAACAAATATTTTTTGGTTACCAATGATATGTGAGGCACTGTGATAGGCACTGGAGATAAATCAGAGAACCTGACAGGGTCATGGTTCTCTGGAGCTCACATTCTACAGGGGTTGATACACTCAAGAATTAAGAGCCATTAAGAAAATAATATGGGAAAATGTGACAGAGAATGACTAGGGTGGGGAAGGATTTTCTGAAGACATGACTTAGATTTAATATTCAAATAACAAGAAGTACATAGTCAGCAGTGGGAAGATATAAGGGCTGAATCCTCGAGGCAGAGGGAAGAGCAAGAAGAAAGGCCCTAAGATATGGGCAAGCTTGGCAGTTTTAGAGAACAGCTTGTATGCCAGTGTGTATTGGGAGGACAGTGTTAGAAAATGAGGTTAGAATGGTAGGAGGGGCCCAATAATAGAAGGTCCTGTGGGCCATGGTAAGGACTCTGGGTTTTGTTCTTATTATGATAGAGCCATTGGGTGCTTTCTGAAAGGAGGGAAGTTATTATTATAATCTACTTTATTAAAGCTCATTCTAAATTTTCTTTGGAGGACAGACTGAAATAGAGCAACTGTAAGATCAAGAGACAAGTTTAGGAGGCTACTACAGACATGAAAGTGAGAGATTACAGTCTCATAGACCACAGCCATCACAATGGAAGGGGTGAGAAGGGTTTTGAAATGAGATGTATCTTGGAAGTAATGAACTTGTTGATGAAGTCCATGTTTGTGGTAAGGGATAGAGAGGAATTAAGTGTATCTCTTGGAATGTGGATTTTTGCAGCTGGGTTAGGGTGGTTTTCTTTGATGGGGAAGTGAATGGAGGACCAGTTTTGGTGCAATGCCAGGATATTGACAGTTCTGTTTTGACCATGTCATTTGTGGAGCCTATGAAAAATCTGCGTGGGGGGCATGTGGTTGGATGTATAAGTCAGGAGATCCTGAGAACATTCTTGGGGCAGAAAAAACCCCAAAACAAAACAAAAAATCAAGCAAGCAAGCAAACAGACAAAAACCCCAACTGTACAGTTCAATCTGAAAATACATGTTGATTCCACATATGAGCATGATACAGCTCTAGATTCTGGAAGGGATACAAAGACATATTAAAAACCAACTTCACTGAGCTATAATTTATGTTCAACATAATGTATCCATCTTTTTTTTTTTTGGCTGTGCTGCATGGCTCGTGGGATCTTAGTTCCCCACCCAGGGATTGAAGCTGGGCCCCTTGCAGTGAGAGCACCAAGTCCTAACCACTGGACTTAGTTATAAGGCTAGGGTTCTGGCCTTCCAGGGGCTACTAACTGTCAGAGAAGAAAGATATATGTCTGCCTCCATGTGTTTGTGTTTTTTTATGGGTTTTTTTCCCTGTAATTGATTTCTAATCTCATAGCGTTGTGGTCAGAAAAGATGCTTGATATGATTTCAATTTTCTTAAATTTACTGAGGTTTGATTTGGGACCCAAGATGTGATCTATCCTGGAGAATGTTCCCTGTGCACTTGAGAAGAAAGTGTAATCTGCTGTTTTTGGATGGAATGTCCTATAAATATCAATTAAACCTATCCAGTCTATTGTGTCATTTAAAGTTTGTGTTTCCTTATTAATTTTCTGTCTGGATGATCTGTCCATTGGTGTAAGTGAGGTGCTAAAGTCCCCCACTATTATTGTTTTACTGTTGATTTCCTCTTTTGTAGCTGTTAGCAGTTGCTTTATGTATTGAGGTGCTCCTATTTTGGGTGCATATATATTTATAATTGTTATATCTTCTTCTTGCATTGATCCCTTGATCATTATGTACTGTCCTTCCTTGTCTCTTGTAACATTCTTTAAAGTCTATTTTATCTGATATGAGTATTGCTACTCCAGCTTTCTTTTGATTTCCATTTGCATGGAATATCTTTTTCCATCCCCTCACTTTCAGTCTGTATGTGTCCCTAGGTCTGAAGTGGGTCTCTTGTAAACAGCATATATATCAGTCTTGTTTTTGTATCCATTCAGCAAGCCTGTGTCTTTTGGTTGAGGCATTTAATCCATTCACGTCTAAGGTAATCATCCATATATATGTTCCTATTACCATTTTCTTAATTGTTTTGGGTTTGTTTTTGAAGGTCCTTTTCTTCTCTGTGTTTCCCACTTAGAGAAGATCCTTTAGCATTTGTTGTAGAGCTGCTTTGCTGGTGCTGAATTCTCTTAGCTTTTGTTTGTCTGTAAAGCTTTTAATTTCTCCATCGAATCTGAATGAGATCCTTGCTGGGTAGAGTAATCTTGGTTGTAGTTTCTTCCCTTTCATCACTTTAAGTATATCATGCCACTCCCTTCTGGCTTGTAGAGTTTCTGCTGAGAAATCAGCTGTTAATCTTAGGGGAGTTTCCTTGTATATTATTTGTCATTTTTCCCTTGCTGCTTTCAATAGTTTTTCTTTGTCTTTAATTTTTGCCAATTTGATTATGATGTGTCTTGGAATGTTTCTCCTTCGGTTTATCCTGTATGGGATTCCCTGCATTTCCTGGACTTGGGTGGCTATTTCCTTTCCCATGTTAGGGAAGTTTTCAACTATAATCTCTTCAAATATTTTTTGGGGTACTTTCTCTCTCTCTTCTCCCTCTGGGACTCCTATAATGGGAATATTGTTGCGTTTAATGTTGTCCCAGAGGTCTCTTAGGCTGTCTTCATTTCTTTTCATTCTTTTTTCTTTATTCTGTTCTGCAGCAGTGAATTCCACCATTCTGTCTTCCAGGTCACTTATCCATTCTTCTGCTTCAGTTATTCTGCTATTGATTCCTTCTAGTGTATTTTTCATTTCAGTTATTGTATTATTTATCTCTGTTTGTTTGTTCTTTAATTCTTCTAGATCTTTGTTAAACATTTCTTGCATCTTCTCAATCTTTGTCTCCATTCTTTTTCTGAGGTCCTGGATCATCTTCACTATCATTATTCTGAATTCTTTTTCTGGAAGGTTGCCTATCTCCAGTCTATTTAGTTGTTTTTCTGGTGTTTTATCTTGTTCCTTCATCTGGTACATAGCTCTCTGCCTTTTCATCTTGTCTATCTTCCTGTGAATGTGGTTTTTGTTCCACAGGCTGCAGGATTGTAGCTCTTCTTGCTTCTGCTGTCTGCCCTCTCGAACATAGAAATATTTTTCTCCAAACCATTAAAAGTTGTCTGAATTTTGGATTCTAAATGTGGCCAAATATATAGCCCAAATCACATCTTGGTTCTTGGAAGCTCCTATGAAGGAAAATAACTCAAAAAAAATTACATCAAAAGAAGTGATAGGAGGAGAAGAGAAAAATGATCAACCATAGATATTACATCATTTTCTTCCACAGTATAGGTTGTTTGCAGTATGTTTTAGCCTTTTGGCTTTGAGAATGTTTTTTCAGAAAAATACACATAAATATACAACATTTCGCTGATAATTTCTGGAGTTTCATGGACCCCTAAATCTCACACATGGGTCTTGCATTTGAATTTGATGATGTTTTTCTTGATTTGGGAACAAAATAGAAACTGGGAGTAGAAAAATGTATACTAATGGAAAGGCAAGAAATTCAAGTTCCAGATCTAGTCCTGCTGTTATATTGTGTGCTCATCAAGTTTTGTTTTCAGTTTGCTCATTCATAAAAGGAATGACTTTTATGAAAATTAAAACTTGAGTGAATCTACATTAAATATATTTCAAAGTTGAGGCTTCAAATCTCTCTAGTAGATGATTGAAGGAAAAAAAACAACTAAACTTTTGCTTTACTTCACATACCTAAAAGAAATCAAGTATATTGCACCAGCCTGATAGATGCAATATTTAGGCCTGATAGATGGTAACATCCATAAAGCTACAAATTCTTAGTGGAAAGCTTTGAATGCCAAGTGTTAATTCTATCCTAACTCCTCCTTATACCACTTGGCTTTCCCTTTGAGAATGCCTGAGAGTAGTTCTCTTTCCCAACAAGGGAGAAAAAGTCTTGCTAATTCCCATCTGAGTAAAGGTAGATCTAGGAAACCTGGAAGTTTTAGGCCAATTTAAATCCTGAGAGGACCATGGCCCCTAGATGCAGCGTCTCAGAAGTTGAAACTGCTAAGTCTACTATGTTTTTTTCATCTGCTAAATGGGAAAAACAAAAGGTGCTTTACACAGTTCTGAGGATTAAGTGGGCAATTCTATGAAAATGGCTGGTATATAGAATGCCCTCAAAAAGAAAGGGGTGGTTTTGAGATATTTACCCAATTATTACTATACATTTATTTCACTATTTATTCTCTCAAGTCTAACTTTGGGACCAAAAGCAAGTGTGCAAAATGCCTATGCTGTACATAAATTGTGTGCTGAACAAATATTGCCTTTTACATGATTAATGAGGGGTCAGTGTTCCTGGTTTTGGCCATGGAACCCAGGAATGTTCACCAGCTTGAACAGAGATGAGGACTCTAGTGTTAGCTCCATTATTACTGCTCTCACAAACTGAGATAATTGTCTGTTCTAATTAAGGTAGAGAGGAGAGCCACTAGGGTTCTGAGATACTTTCCTATAGTCAGATGGCTAATTGGGTACTTCAAAAGCCCTTAGTGCACTCAATACTTTGAGTGATTCTTGGATGATTCTAGGTTGGCTCTGCCTGAAACATTTAATAACTGTTATGTTTCTTGGTTACCCACCATCTTATCCATACCCTCTAGTCTTAAGACATGAAACCCAAAGTGGAAGGGGAAGAAAAGAAGGCACCCTTGTTTTATGTCTACTTCATGGATGCAGAACTTCTTGAACAGCTCTGCCACAATGTAAGATTTTGTTTGAGTTTTTAAAATAAGAAAGTGTCTTTGAAAAGATCATGTGTGATTGGGGGAAGTTGCTCCAATAAGATGTCTAGGACATGGTTCAGAGGGTGAAAATGTATACCATATGACTTGTGAGCCTCATTAATAGAAGGAATCTAGGAGCTTTAACAGGTGGTTTGCTAAAGCAAAGCTCTTAGATGGAGTCAACATCCCCAGGTAATATTAGTCCAGCCTGTTTGATGAGAGGAGTTGGAAATAGCTTAAAGAACGCTGTGCCTGGTTGAAGTGGTGTGAGCCAAGAAGGACATTTGAAAGAGATTAGGTCTTTCTAAGCTTATTTGTGTTGATTGGAATTCCCATTTACAATATGCCCCTGGCAGAAGCATCAAGTGGCCATGTAACATAGATGGAGATTTTCTTCATTAATAGAAGCTTTCTAACAAATACAATGAATGTAATGAACCTCGAGGGGGTTAGCAAGCATTAAATGTGTGTCCTTATAGATGACTTTGAGAGGAAAAACATTAAAGTAACTGTATTTTCCCCTTGGATGCTGTGTACTGTCTTGAGTATAGAAACGGGGTTGGCATCTCTATGCCTTATTTTCCTTCTGAGGTTCTACCCAACAACTGGATGGCAGCAGCTTGTGAACAAGATATCTCCCCTCCTCATCAAACTTAAATAATGAACTCCACTCCCTACTTTGAACAAGAAAACCTGGGCTTTATAAATGTTTATTTCATGATTTATTAACAAGTGG
Organism: Aethalodelphis obliquidens; assembly: GCF_003676395.1. Lineage (NCBI taxonomy): Eukaryota > Metazoa > Chordata > Mammalia > Artiodactyla > Delphinidae > Aethalodelphis > Aethalodelphis obliquidens. The sequence continues at coordinate 5,192,872 of NW_020838024.1, read as the reverse complement.
TAACAATACCTTGTGCCTCCTAAAGACTAAAGGTGGGAGCAGAAATGGAGAGTAAAGGGAACTCTTTAAGGGAAACTGAAGATCAGAAAGAATGACAATTAAAATTATATTGAGGGAACAGCCAGCAGCTATAAAAGAATTATTTGGGCTGACTGGCAACAAGTCAGTTTAGAACCTGTTTTTCACTAAAGAACATTTTGGAGGCCTATTAATTGACTGACCTAGGCCATGTTCTGGTAACTAAGAAACCTCAAATCTCTGCGGTTTAAGAGACACACACACAAGTTTTGTTTCTTGCACCCATTATATAGCAATGTGTGTCAGTGGGGGTTGTGCATTACACAGTCACTCAAGGACACAGTCTGACAGAGGTTCCACCATCTTACTATCTGGGTACCAGCTGGGGCATGTCACCTTCTTGGTTGCTACAACAGAAGAAGGGAGAATTGCAGGTCTTTCATCGACAAATAAAGCCTTTGACCTAAAAGTGACACATGTCACTTCTATTCACAATCCATTGGTCAGTACTAGTCAATGGGGACCCACCTATCTGCAAGGGAGTAGGAAAATATAATTCTCTTGTGTGTCTGTAAGGAAAGGAGAACTCAATATGGAGAAACTCCAGTGTAGGAAGGAAGGAAGAAATAAATGAAGGAAAGAAAATAAGCATTTATTATAACAAATGAACCCTTAAAGGGAGTGTCTGGCAGTTACCCTAGGGTAATATCCAAACCCCTTACCCTGGTCCCTGCCCATTTATATGACCTTGTCCATTTTTCTCTCACCCTTGCCTATGCTGCTCCAGCCTTCAGACCTTTTGTTCCTTCTATGTGTCCTGCTTGTCTTACCTCAGGGATTTTGCATTGACTGTTCCTTCTGTCAGGAATGCTTTTGTCTTCAATGTTTGCACTCTTGTCATCCCAGACTCTGCAATTATCTTCTTAGAGAAGCCTTTCTTGATCCCACAACCTAAATAAGCCACCCTCCCTAGCTATTCCCTATCAATCCAGCTATTTTATCTTAGTTTCATCCTACTATTTTTCATTATCTGATATTTTCATATTTATTTGTTTCTTCTTTATTGTTTGCTTTCCTCCATCAGAATATGTTCCAAGAGATTAAGGACCTTGCTTGTCTTGTTCAACATTGTATCTCTTGTACATAGTAGGCATTTAACAAATATTTGTTAAATGAATGAATTCAAAAGGGGCTGAACATCTCCAAAGAAGACACACAGATGGCCAAAAAGCACATGAAAAGATGCTGAACATCTCTAATTATTAGAGAAATGCAAATCAAAACTACAATGAGGTACCACCTCACACCAGTCAGGATGGCCATCATCAAAAGATCTACAAACAATAAATGCTGGAGAGGGTGTGGAGGAAAGGGAACCCTCCTACACTGTTGGTAGGAATGTAAATTGGTACAGCCACTATGGAGAACAGTACGGAGGTTCCTTAAAAAACTAAAAATAGAACTACCATATGACCCAGCAATCCCAAAAGGGGCTGAACAGAATCCTTTGGAAGCTAGAATCTCCAGCGGTGCTCTAGTGTCTGTAAAAATAGGTATTTCAACATGAATCTGGTAAGTTTTACCTGGAAATGAGGAAGAGAAGACATGGTATCCACAAGTCCAAGGAGAAGAAAGAGCTGCCCAGCTTGGGTGTGAAACAGCAGAAACAATGATAACAGATCAATTATCCCAAGTGGTTGAGGGAAACTTTGGACTCAGTGAATAATTTATGTATCAACAAATGACTTGTCAGTATATTGCTTACACCTGAGTGTGACAGTCAGCTACTGAGATGGTCCCTAATAATCTTAGTCTCCTATTATTTATGTAGTTGTGTGGTCCCTTTCATGCTGAATCAGGGCTGGCCTAGAGTGACTAATGGAATACAGAAGTAGTGATGGTGTGTGACTCCCAAATGTAGGTCATTAAAGGCATTGCAGCTTTAGCCTTGCTCTTTTGGATCATCTGCTCTGGAGGGATGCCATGAAGACACTCAAGCTGCCCCAGTCAAAGGCCAGCACTGACTTGCCAGAAAACTGAGTGAACTACCTTAAATGTGTCTTGCAGCCCTAGTCAAGCCTTCAGATGACTGCAACCTCATGAGAGTCCCTGAACCAGAATCACTCCACTGAGCAGATTCTGAATTTCTGAGCTATAAAAATTGTGAGAAATAATAAATGATTATTATTATTTTAAGCCACTAAATTTGGGTATGTTACACAGCCATACTAACTGGAACACTGAGATTTCTTAAAGTTTCTAAGAGTTTTCTGCTCTCACGGATGTTCATCTTCTTTGAAGGAAAATGAGAGAGAAATATAGAGGTGAGGGGTAGAAGTGTCATGAGCTTAGACAGTCAGATGAACCAAATCAACTCTGCCCATTAACAGAGTGACAGATGTCTCAGACTTACTGCTCATCATGTATCCTCACACTTTGCGGCCTCACAAAAGCACTGTAACTATAAATCTGTATCAAAACTAATAAGTTAAGTAAATAAAGAATATGTCACATTAAATGTTAGGAGCTGTGACTATGCAAGTGGCTGATTGAGTGAATTTTTCAGTTTAGAACCCACTGGCCAACACACAGGAAGTTCTTCTGTTCAAATTTTAAAGCTCAAAAACATACGCTAGATTTTTTTCTGAGGAGGGAATCCCAGTTTTGTAGTCTTGTTTGGGTTTTTAGAAGTGTAGTTTAGAATAAGTTCTTCAGACTTTAATGGGGCATGTGATATGGATCTGGTAACAGGAATACAGTGTGTCACTTTTGGTTGGTAACCTGGAACTTCAGATGTCTTTCTTAAAGATTGTCCTTTAAGAAATCTTAAAGATTGTCCAAATCTCAAATGTCCAAAGATTCGTCATTGAAAAAGCTGACCTATTATGTATGTACAAAAATTCCTGACTTTTGGCCTTCCTATGAGGTGATCTGCCAGTTCATAAAGTATTGTTCTGTTTCCAGACTTCAGGGAATTAGAAATGTATGTGTCCATCTGTTTGAAATTCTCTGAAGTTCTGGGTTTCATGCTCACCTTTGACTCTTTCCTCTCTGACCTGGTATGTTTATCTTAGTGGATATCTGAAAGACTTTTTAGATGTCAGTGTGAAGGAGGAGATTCTTTAGTCTCTATAGTCTTCATTAGTAGAGTGTCATTCTTCCAGAACTTATTGTTTTTCCCTATGGCCATGAACACAGCTTGCTATTGAGTGTCCCAGCCTCCTGACCTATTAGGCCATAGAATCAGAAAAAGGTCTTGCCTCTACTTGTGTTTTTCAAGCCATTCCTTATATTCCTATAACATCTTAATGAAACCATTCTTTTTTTGCACAGCAGCTCTTTTGACCTCTTTTGGGAACCTACTCTAATACTCTGTGGCTCTTGTTCATAAGAACATTCTTTCTCCTAATATCTAGTCTAAACTTTTCCTTCCTTAGCTGAAGGCTTTTTGTCTCCCATTTTTTGAAACTACAAGTGATTCCCTTTCCTCACTGAAGACTAAACTTTATACCTAACAGCTAGAATGTCAAACAAACATTAATCTTGTCTCCTGTCTCTTTACAGATGGAGGAATGCCCAAAAGCAATTTAGCCTTAGACAGCAGAAGTATTTGTGTAGTGTTCTTTAACTTCTGATTCATCTTCTCAAATCATCTTGGACTAAGTTTTATTTCTCAAAGATGCCAACAGAACAAGAATCTGCCTTGAAACTTCATAATCATTCCATATTTCTACATTTCAGTTTTAAATTGTCTCTCCCTTACATAAGCTACCTACTGTTAAAAGGATACTTATACTTTTGCAAAGGACTATTTATATGCCTCAGCAATACATGTATCAGGTTTGAAATTTTCTCTTCATAGATAAGGCCTACTCTAAGACCACTTAATATGCAAAAAATTCATACTTTCCAAAGAGCTATGTAAGAGGCAATTGTTCACATCCAGGCAAACCTCCCCACTCCCCCCGACTCCAAACACACATACACTTGGGCCAGTCACACTGAAATTCCACCTTTGGGAAGGTAGCCCTTAGGGATAACTAGCTCAAGATTTTAATGCAGATCCCTTGGGAGGACACTGGCATTTCTTGATACTCTCCCTTCATATTTTTATTACCAAATGAAGGGGAAAGGAATTTCAATATAAAGAGCTGAAAGTAGAATGAGCTAGTACGTTGAGAAAGGAGTCATTTATCCCTTTTAGAGTGAACTAGTTTACTCTTTTACTCTTAAAATAGTTAATTAAAATCCTATTTTTGAGCTAATTGGAATTTCAATGGGGGAGTGGATAGTGGTTGAGGATTGTATCACCACAGGGGCTGGTGATGATGAGCAAAAGACAATTTTCATGTGAGTGGGAGGACTGACTACTTTAATAAGAAGTTGGGGACAGTTAGAAGGCAGAAGAATTGTATGACAGGGCATCTGCTCTCTATCCTAAGTTGAATCTATTGCACCCTCCTTTAATTGTCTACTGCATGCACTTGAAAAATTCTGGAAACTATGTTACAGTTACTGGTTTGCTTGTCTTTCATCCCTGGTGAACTCCTTGAGTGAGGATAAGAAACTGGAGGACACAGGAGGATGCAGGTGCTGTGGGAGTTGCAGTACGGGATAGGGTAGCAGGAGCATGGAGGCCTGGAGGAATAAGACTAAATAATTTCATAACAGCAGCTGTAGGAAGTAAAGCCAAATAAAAATTCAAAAGAACTACCTCAATTAGCTAAGAAGATTTTCAATGATGCTGATGGTAGCCTATCCAAATGTGGAGTGTACTGCATGAAGTTTTATGCTTACAGAAATGAGAAACATTGAGAAACATTGCTTCACATCTTGGGAAGCCAACCTCATAAAAGAAAAAAAGGAGTTAAATGGTCCAGAGAAGATAAAGGAAGTTCAAATGGTCTGTTGAAAGACATGGTGGTGGCGGCAGCAGTCAACATTAACTAGACTTTTGCTGTGTGTCAGGCACTGTGTTGACTCCTTTTTATAAATTATTCTTTAATCCTCACAACAATGCTGTGAGATTGGTATTACTATTATTATTCCGACTTTTCAGATTTAAAAAGCTCTGAGACTTGGAGAATTGAAGTAAGTTGTCTAAGGCCACAGAATTAGGAAATGGAGGAGGCAGACATTGAACCCTGGCATCCTAACGTGAGGAAAGGATTCGATTCCCCATATTCTAGTTAAAATGAGCCCATACAGGTTGGAAAGTCTACCGTCAGAAGAACTTATTTTTTGGCTGTTTCTCTAATAGTAATGCCATCAACACTTCTCTATGAAATATCTTTGTGGACAATATCAAATCTTGTGAAATGGGTGCCTATGGTTAAAAATGTATAGATTGCAAGTATGAATGTTCTCAGTGTTTGCTTGCAGTAGCAGGTTGGGACTTTATGTCACTGTCCCCGACTTATTACAGTGACTCAAGTTAGTGATTTCATATTTATGGTGCATTGGCAGATATAACCATGTTACCACTTATCAAAGTTATGGCAGGCAAAAGCGGACAATTATGAGGAAAATTTTGAAAACACTGGATATAGCAGAAAATTAACAACTGATTCCCAAGGCTATTTTACCCCATGAAACTTAAAAAGAAAACACAATAGCAGGACACATAATATTCCTGGATCGGGTTTTCAACAGCCATTAAGTGGTTTGGCATTTCCTCACGGATGTCCATCAGAATTTCCTCACATAAGATGTTCTTCTAGATGTGGCACATATATACAATGGAATATTACTCAGCCATAAAAAGAAACTAAACTGAGTTATTTGTAGTGAGGTGGATGGACCTAGAGACTGTCATACAGAGTGAAGTAAGTCAGAAAGAGAAAAACAAATACCATATGCCAACACATATATATGGAATCTAAAAAAAGAAAAAGGTTCTGAAGAGTCTAGGGGCAGGACAGGAATAAAGACGCAGATGTAGAGAATGGACTTGAGGACACGGGGAGGGGGAAGGGTAAGCTGGGACAAAGTGAGAGAGTGGCATGGACATATATACACTACCAAATGTAAAATAGATAGCTAGTGGGAAGCAGCCGCATAGCACAGGGAGATCAGCTCGGTGCTTTGTGACCACCTAGAGGGGTGGGATAGGGAGGATGGGAGGGAGACGGAAGAGGGAGGAGATATGGGGATATATGTATATGTATAGCTGATTCACTTTGTTATACAGCAGAAACTAACACACCATTGTAAAGCAATTATACCCCAACAAAGATGTTTAAAAAGAAATGTTCTTCTATAATGTTGAATAAAATTGAGGGAGGAGTCACAAAAATAAGAATTTTGTATGGTTTGGTCATCTAAGTTATTTTATTAAGTAATTTTTTTTTATTTTTGCGGTATGCGGGCCTCTCACTGTTGTGGCCTCTCCCGTTGTGGAGCACAGGCTCCGGACATGCAGGCTCAGTGGCCATGGCTCACGGGCCCAGCCGCTCCATGGCATGTGGAATCTTCCCGGACCGGGGCACGAACCCGCGTCCCCTGCATCAGCAGGTGGACTCCCAGCTACTGTGCCACCAGGGAAGCCCATTTAGTAATATTTTATATTTATTTATTGTCTTGGTCAGGTCAATAATGTTAGTTTAAAAATGCTTTCTGTGGGAGAAGTGACACCTGGTCCTTGAAACCAGAAGAGCTAGCATTACATTGTTTCTTAGAAAAATCTGGTTTCATGTACAAAATTTTTAATTATGGCATATTTTCCAGTAAAATAGCCTGTTATAAAATTAAGGACTGTTTATACTTACCTACCAGGAATCAAACAATATCTGACTTATAATAAGAATGCAATCATGTTTTTAAGGATGATGTAGCCTGCGTTTCTCTGAAAGCAGAGCCTGAGACTAAGACTTGCATGCTGGTAGTTTATTTGGGAAGTGGTTCTGGGGAAGGATGGGAGAGTGAAACAGAGAAGGAGGGAAAGTTCCTGCTGGGAACTTCTGATGAGTCTTTTGACATATGTCTCAGACTGTTGCCTAGAACAAGAGTTGGTCTCTGGAGCAAATCTGTCTGACCACCTATTTTTGAAAATAGAGTTTTATTGAAACAAATCCATGCCATTCATTTATGTATTTTCTATGGCTGCTTTCAGGCTATGATGGCAAAGTCAAGCAGTTGAGACAGGGACTGTATGGCCTAAAAAGGCTAAATTATTTTCTCTCTGGCCCTTTACAGAAAAAGTTTTCCTATTTCTGCCCTAGAGGATGAAGGGAGAAAGCATTTATCCATCAGCTTTCCTCCCCAGTGGTCAAGGGCTGCTCAGTGGAGTAAACTCCCCCACTCTTCTGGGTTACTCTCATCTTATAATCAGATTCCCATACTTTGGCATTAGAGAAGCCTCAGTTTAAGAAATGAAAGGTCCATTGTATGGTCCAAGGTGAGTCACTGTCATATTAAAGCCAGGACTATCTGGTCAAAATCTGTGTTTAATTAATGGCTGCAGGATGGTCAGAGTAAGGGGCTGGCTGAAAGAATATGAAGTGTGTACAAAAGATGTCTGATGTTGAACAAAAATGGTGTGATGACAGCTTCATCATTCATTACAAATTATTTATTGAGCATCTATCGTATGTCAGGCTGTCTTCTAGATGCTAGGGATATAGTGGTGAACAAAACTGACAAAAACCTCTGCCCTCATAAAGCTTACAATCAAGTGTCGGAGACAGACAGTAAAAAATCTGTAAATATGTGGTGTGCTAGATAGCAATGAGTACAAAGAGCTTTCCAGGCAAGAGCAATGGCCCTGAGATAGAAGAATGCCTGGTGCATTTGAGAAATATTCAGGTAGAATGTGATTGGAATCCAGTGTCAGGCAGTTGGAGGAGAACGTATAGGCCATGGTAAATAGTAAAGGCTTGGGCTTTCTCTAGGAGTGAGATGAGAAGCCAGCCATCAGAAGGTTTAAATAGAGAAATGATGTGATCTGACTTGATTTTTTTTTTCTGAAGAATTAAAAAAATTGAGACATAACTTGAATGCAGTACACAAATCTTAAGTGTATAGCTTAATAAATTTACATATGTATCCACCCATGTAACCAACACCTGGATCAAGATATAGAATATTGCCATCAACTCAGATTTCTTGTCCCTTTCGGTCCGTTCCACATCTCCTCAACAAGGCAACTGCTCTTTTGACTTCTAACACCACTGATTAGTTTTGCTTGGTCTTAAACTTCATGTAAATGGAATCACAGAATATGTGCTGCTTTTCTGGCTTTTTTGGCTTAACTTTGTAATCTGAGATTCACGGATGTCGCTGCCTGTATCAGCGGCTCTGCTCTCCCTCTCATTGTGAAGTAGTGTTCCACTGTATGAATATACCATTATTTATCCATTCTCCTACCGATGAGCATTTGGGTTGCTTCTGGGTTTTGGCTATGATGAATAAAGATGTCGTGAACATTCTTGTATCTATTTTTTGGTGGATATATGTATTAGTTTTTCTTGAGTATTCCTAGGTTGGAAATGCTGTCACAGGGTGGACATATGTTCAGCTTTAGTAAATACTGCCAAAAAGTTTTGAACAAAAGCTGCGGAACAGAATTAGACCCCATCAGCAGTATAAGAGAGTTCCAGTTGCTAGACATCCTTGCCAGCTCTTGATATTGTCAGTCCTTGTTGTTGTGGGTTTTTTTTTTTTTTCCATTCTGGTAGGTGTGCATTGGTACCACATTTGTGATTTTAATTTGCATTTTTCTGATAGGTAATGATGTGTGCTTTTTAATAGGCTTATTGGTCATTTGGATATGAAGCAGGTGTTCAAGTTTTGTCTGTTTTAATTGTTTTATTTTTCCTTACTGATTTGTAGTTCTTCGTATATTCTAGATACAAGCCTTTTCTAGCTACATGTATCGCAGGTAGAGTTTTCCAGTTTGGGGCTGGCCTATTTGCTTTCCTAATAATTCATATTAATGAACAGAAGTTCTTAATTTTAATGAAGTCCACTTTATCATTTTTAAAAGTGGTTACTGCTGTGTGTGTCCCACTAAGGAGGTCTTTGCCTAGGCCAGAAGCAAAGATCTGTTTTCTTCTAGAAACTTGATTGTTTAAGCTTCTATAGTTAGTCTATGATCCATCCTGAATTAATTTTTATATATGGTTTGAGGTAGGGGATATGAATGTTTTTTCTATTTTGATATCTTATTCCTATAACACTATTTATTAAACATACTATTCTTCACTGCACTGAACTGCAATGTCACCTTTGCTGTAAATTAGAGTGGCAATGTATATATGAGATTCCACTACTGAGATGGGAAAACTGCAGGAGTTGGAGGTTTGGGAGAAAAACTAGGAGCTTGATTTGAATGGACTAATTTGAGATGTATGGTCTCATCCAAGTGTATGGTCAAATAGATGGCTGTGTATATGGTTCAGGAGTTCAGGAGAGAGGATAGACTAGTAACATAAATTTGGCGTTCATCAGCACATATATTGTATTTAAAGCCATGAGACTAGAGAGGATCATCAAGGAAGCAAATGGAGACATAAAAAAAGAAGTTCAAGGATTAAGCCTTGATGAAACATTTATCAATAACTTATATATTCATAAAGACTAACTTAATTTAATAAAAGTCACCTCATAGGCAGCATAATGGGGAACAGTGATTGGAAGAATCCCTATTTTTTGACAGTCTATTAACTTTTATGTAAATTTATTATTTAAGAAAATTTTAAAAAATAGATTTATTTATTTATTGGCTGCATTGGGTCTTCGTGGCTGTGCACGGGCTTTCTCTAGTTGTGGCGAGTGGGGGCTACTCTTCATTGCGGTGCGAGGGCTTCTCATTGTGGTGGCTTCTCTTGTTGCGGAGCACAGGCTCCAGGCGCACAGGCTTCAGTAGTTGTGGCTCGTGGGCTCTAGAGCGCAGGCTCAGTAGTTGTGGCACACGGGCTTAGTTGCTCCAGGGCATGTGGGATCTTCCTGGACTAGGGTTCGAACCCGTGTTTCCTGCATTGGCAGGCAGATTCTTAACCACTGAGCCACCAGGGAAGCTCACTTTTATGTAAATTTAGACACTACATGCTAACCAGGTGTTTGAACAAATTCCCTGATTCTAGGTCTCCACACATGAATAAGACTGTGATTAGAATTTAGTTCTAACATTCCAAAATGATGAAAACCACCTGGGCAATTTATTAAATTTAGAAGACGTTTCTTTGTAGAAGCTCTTTTGTGAATCACAGGGATACACGTGTGAAAAAAGAGTAAAAAATCACTTATGTTCATTGATGACATTGGGGCTTATAACGTGGCACAAATTCAGTAGGATTTAAGAGACTTCATGAAGTTCCCTTCAGAAGAATTTTTAAAGAACTGCCCTACTAATCATGTGCACAATTTTTTTTTTTTTTTTTTGGCTACACTGGGCGGCATGTGGAACTTCTCCAACTAAGGATCGAACTCGCGTCCCACTGCTGTGGAAGCACAGAGTCTTAACCACTGGACCACCAGGGAAGTCTAATCATACACACAATTTGATCCTTTTGAACATTAAGGCATTTTCTCATTTGGAAGGGCATATTACGGCTCAGCGCTACTATATTTTTAAAAATAATACATCAGGTGAGAAATGCTACTTTTAATGATTTGAAAATCTGAGCTTTAGCATTTTAATTTATAAAATCAGTACAGTTGTGTGCATATTTCAAAGTGTGACTTCTTTCATTTTCAATTCTGTCTCCATATCCTAAAGCTCTTAAGGGACACTACAGTATTCCCCCCTTATCCATGGTTTCACCTTTTGTGATTTCAGCTACCCATGGTCAACCATAGTTAGAAAATATTAAATGTAAAATTCCAGAAATAGGGCTTCCCTGGTGGCGCAGTGGTTGAGAGTCCGCCTGCCGATGCAGGGGACACGGGTTCGTGCCCCGGTCCGGGAAGATCCCACATGCCGTGGAGTGGCTGGGCCCGTGAGCCATGGCCGCTGAGCCTGTGCGTCCGGAGCCTGTGCTGTGCAACGGGGGAGGCCACAGCAGTGAGAGGCCCGCGTACCGCAAAAAAAAAAAAAAAAATTCCAGAAATATACAATTTATAAGTTTTAAATTGCATGCCACTCTGAGTAGCATGATAATATCTCACCCTGTCCTGCTCCTTCTCTCTTGGGACATGAATCAGCCCTTTGTCCAGTTATTTCTGCCCATTAGTCACGTAGTAGCCATCTCAGTTATCAGATCTACTGTCATGGTATCAAAGTACTTGCGTTCAAGTAACCCTTATTTTACTTAATAATGGCCCCAAAGTGCTTCCTTTAAGTGAAAAGGTGCAAGTTCTCTATTTAATAAGGAAAGAAAAAAATTGTGTGCTGAGGTTGCTAAGATCTACAGTAAGAACGAATCTTCTATCCCCGAAACTGTGAAGGAAAGTAATCTGTGTTAGTTTTGTTGTCCCACCTCAAACTGCAAAAGTTATGGCTGCAGTGCATGACAAGTGCTTAGTTAAGATGGAAAAGGCTTTAAATTTGTACAATAAGATATTTTAAGGGAGAGAGAGAGATCACATCCACAAAACTTTCTAACAGTATACTGTTTATAATTGTTCTATTTTATTATTATTGTTGTTAATCTTTTACTGTGCCTAATTTATAAATTAAAGTTTATCATAGGTATGTATGTATAGGAAAAAACATAAAAAATATTACATATATTATATATATATATACAGTTTGTTTGGTACTATCTGTGACTTCAGGCATCCACTGGGGGTTTTGGAACATATCCTCAGTGGATAAAGGGGGCGGATACTGTAATCTAAAACTGCAGCCCAAAGCCTGACACAGCTTATGATAAAAATGGCTTGATTTTTTTCTCAAATATATTATCTGACTTTTCTGTAAGGGTAATGGATGTATTTCAGACCAAATGCTTCAACTGGGCCCATGAAGTACGTAGAAACTTTTAGTGACCACCTCCACACTCTGCATTACCACAGTCCAGTTATTAGCAGTTATCTGGTAGAGGGCATAATGGGAACACAGCAGAGTCAAGAGCTTGTGGAAAAAGTTGGTGTTATACTGAAGGGTTTTTACTCACAACAGGAAATCACAGTGAAAAATGCTCAAGAGTCAGAACATGAGTTCAACTCCAAAGATGTTAATCAAGGAGGAAGTGGTCATCTTAATGGTGAAACAAGGCCAAGATAAATGCAGTCACATGAGAAACTATGAAGTTTAAAGTTATAGCTGTGGTTATGTAAGAGAATGTTCATATTCTTAAAAATATACACCAAGATATATAGGGGGAAAGGGGCGTGATGTATGCACCTTACTCTCAAATGGTTCAAAAAATAATTTTATATATGTGTGTGAACATATATACAGATAGACAGGGAGTGAGAAAGGGAGAGAGGGAGAAAGCAAAGGAGAGAGAAACACGTAACTGATAAAGTAAATGGGGCAATTTATTAACAATAGGTGACATTTCTTGCATTTTCTGAATGTTTGAAATTATTTCCACATTCAAAGGTGAACAAGTATATGAACACACACAAGCTCACACACGCAGAGGGAAATGCATCATGAAGGTTGCTGCCTAAGCTATATTCCCCACTGTCATTCCTCCCCACCCCCAACCACCTCAAGAATGTCTTTGGCATTTTCCTAATGACCAAGCTCCTCATGCATCCTCTGAGGTATTAAAGAATATCAGTCTTCCTTTGTCACTCCCTGTTCCTTTCCTCAGAGGCCACGACTACTATGACTTCAGAGAAGACAAATCTGGAGGAGAGAGGCCACCCCTCGGAGACCACGGAACTCAGCTGCAGAATGTGCTATTTGTCAAAGCTTTGCTGGGGATTAGGCTCCTAAGTGCTCATACCCCCAAACTCCCCAGGTTCTGCTGTGGGCCTTCCTTGCCTCGCCCCATGTCTCTGCTAATGGCCTGGAGGGTGGCAGTGGCCCTTCTGCCTTCCCTCTTTAAGGGGCTGCTTTGAATGCCATGTGATGAGTCCTCTTGCATGTTTTCCCATAAGGAAAATTTGTGTCAGACTTTAACTTTTCAGGGGTTAGTTTCCTATTATACAGATGTTCAGATTATATTTGTCAGTTGACTCACAGATTCATTTTGAAAGAGGCTGAGTGCTACAAAGTATAATATGTTTGAAAATCAAACAATTCAAAGCAATAAAGTAACCGATACCATGAAGGCGGTGTGGAAGAGTCAAAGGAGGTTCAGCCAGCGGATCGCAGGGCCTCTCACACTTTGATGTGCTATGGTCCCCCGGGAATCTTGCTGAAACGCAGCTTCCAGTGGGAAGTCTGAATGGTGCCTAAGCTTCTGTGTTTCTAACCAGCTCCAGGTGATGCTGCCTTGTGGTCACCGAGTAGTGGGGCACAATGAGGATACAGAGGAGGGGGGGAGGTCGTGGTGGCCTGGACAACTTTATGAAGAGGAAGATTCTAGATGAGCTGTGGAAGGAGAGTGAGCAGAGTTTAAGCAGATGAAGAGGAAACAGAGCACTTCAGGTGCAGAGATAGACTGAGCAAAGGCACAGTGCTGGGAATGAGCTTAACTTGCTAGGAGAGCTCTCGGCATGAGCTTGGCTGGAATGGTCTGCATGGGGGAGAGAGAAGGTAAGTTGAGAATGGAAGCTTTGAATATTGGGCTGAAGAATACAGGCTTTATATTCTCACAAAAGAAAGGCAGAGAGGGTGTTAGGGAAGAGGATTATGTGACAGAAGTCTGTTTGGACAAGGCTACCCCAGATGTTTACACTGCTCTGGGACACCATCATTATAATCCATTTCCTGTGAATGGAATATTTGAAAAACAGCAGACGCTACAGAGAAATCATCAGAGGAGATCTCCCTCCTAAATATTGCCTGGCTCTAAATCCTTTTTCTTAGCTCCCACCAAATAACTAACTGTTGGGGGGAGGTTTAAGTTCAGTATGCTCTAGGTATGTTAGAGAAATGATCAATATTTGGTTGTGTGAAACTGAACTCACATCAGAGAGATTGAATATCTATAGGCTCAGGTGGGAAAAGAAAGATCTAGAATTCTTCACAGCTATAGGCTTAATAGGAATTAGTAATGCAGAGCTATGTTTGCTTATTTTAAAGTCTGTCACTTAGGCATATAACAATTCGTAAGGTGTTCTCATAGCTCTTTAACTGCTATTGGCAACTGGAAACTTCAAGTAAATAAAAATAGCTATATAACACAGTACTAACTCCTTAGTTACAGCTATAAAAAGATTTACTTTACTATTTTCAGTTTCCCAATTTCCCCAATTGTCTCCCCAACCTTACCTACTCATCAGAAAGTAGGGCAAAAGAGATTTCTATGCAGTTTTCCTATGAGATGATAGATATTCTTCATTGGCTTCCACCAAAGATATTTCTCTCTCTGTCTCTCTCTGCCTCTCATTGTTTTTCTCCTTTAAGCTCAGTGCCCCCATGCTCCTCTTGGGAACACAGCCTTTTACTGGCTTGTGGGGCCCTTTTAGGCACCTGTACTACAGGATAGTTTCTATTACAGGCTGAATTGTGTCCTCAAAAAATTAATATATTGAAACCCTAACTCCCAGTACCTCAGAATATGACTGTATTTAGAGATAGGGCTTCAAAGAAGTGATTAAGTTAAATGATGTCAGTAAGGTGGGCTCTATTATAAAACTGGTATCCTTATATAAAGAGAAAATTTGAGCATAGCTATAGAGGGAAGATAATGTGAAGAAATAGGGAGAAGATGGTCATCTACAAGCCAAGGAGAGAGGCCTCTTAACCCTGTCTTCATGTTGATCCTGGACTTCTAGCTTCTAGAACTGTGAGAAGATAAATTTCTGTTGTTTAAGCCATCCAGTCTGTGGTAGTCTGTGATGGAAGCCATAGCAAAGTAATACAGCATCATTTCTCCCTCTTCCCTCCCTTTAATCAGTCAACTAAAGAAATATATGGAGCATCTGCCTAAGCAAGATGCTGTGCTGGGCACAGAGGGAGATAGAAACAAGTGTAGGATAGAGAGAAACATGAGACATAGATTTATTCTCAAGAAAGTGTCATTCCAGTGAGGGACAGAAGCCACACACACATTTTAATAGAAATATCTTTCTAATAGCTAAAAATATATAGCCATGTTTTCTCAGTTCATTTATTCACTCATCCCTTCAACAAATATTTAATGAGTACAAACTTAAGTGCCCAGCACTGTTCTAGATGCTGAAGATAAACAAGGGGTTTACATTCTAGAGCAGATATATATATATATATATATATATATATATATATATATATATATATAATTTACCAAATGGTGACAAGTGTTATGGGAAAAATATAAAGCAGACTAAGGGCACAGAGGGAGACTGGGTGAAAGAGGTATGATTTGAGTTTGGATGGTCAGCAAGGGCCTCTCAAATAAGATGGCATTTGGGCAGAGACCTGTGGATATATGGGAAATCAAGCAGGTATTATGTTCTGAGTTCTGTGTAGGATCAGAAGATCCAGGGAGAACCCACAGTCTATGGAGAGGTGGACATTTAAACTGAGAATTCCAACATAATTAGGTGTTACAGTCAGGCCATACATAACTGAGTGCCAGGGAGTCATAGTTGGTCTCAATAAATATTTGCTGAATGAATGAATAAATGAATGAATGTTAGAAACAGTAATAAAATAGTCCAGAGGAAGAAGGAAAATATTTTTGAGCAGGGCAGTAGTGCTGAAACTTAGCTCTGCCTATCTCAGGGGTTCATGAGTCCCTTTCACGGGCAGCTGTGGGTGGGGTGATGGGGAGAAGAAGATAGTCAAGTGGGGCTCTGGGCCCTCTACATACATTTCAACAACACTTTATCTGCTTTGCCCTTGAGTGCCCATAGAGGATTATGTCTGAGCAAAGAGAACTGCAACTTGTAAATATTTCAAAGGCACTGGGCTGGGAGTCAGGAAATACTTGCTCAGAGTACTGAAGGAAGATAGAATTTGAACAAGAAATCAGGTGCTGGGGAGGGCAACAATTCTGCCAAGTGGGGGGCCACCCGCATTAATTATTTTACCCTTTTAACCAAAGAAGAACCTAAAAAGAGCAAGGTTTCAGGAAGAGTAGAAGCAGGAAAGGGTTCAAGTGCACTTTGTTTACTAGTCTAAAACCTCACAAAAGCACCCCACCACAATTTAGGGTTAGAAGAGCCTAGGTGAGCTCAAGGTTCTCTTGCTTTCCTGCCAAAAGCCATTAACACATCTATTAGGGTTCCAGAGTATGAAAATTATCAAAGGTCTGTAAACATTCTTTACATCACTTTTCATCTTAAAGGAAACTGGCTCGATTTGCAAAACAGGGAAAAGGGGCCAAAAGGGAAGTTGAATGTGGACAGTGTTAGTACATAAATTCTGAGAAACCTGGAACAACCCATTATCCAAGCAATAACAGTTTACATACCCCTCGGTTTTACTTTAGCAGTGCTTTTTAAAAGATTCAGTCAAATATCTTTTTACCGTAATGTCAGTAAGAGAGAAGATGCCACAAACTTAACAGATCGTCATTAATGATTCTTGAGTCACTTGTGCTCATGCGAGTGGTCTGCTTTTCAGATAAATACCCAACCATATTTGGATCAGATCCTTTGACTAAATGTAGACGTCGAGAAGTCAGAACAGAATCATATCTTTTGCCTGCCTAATTTCTCATTAAATCAGAAGACTTAGGCAGATGAACATTAACCAGCACTAACCAATGACCTCATAGTTCCAGGAAGCACAAAGCCATGTAGTAGAAGGGAAATATATACGTCATTATGAACAAGATGGTGTCAATTGCCCAGGATAGAACTGCCCTTTGAACTCTGAAGTGTGTATGCTTCCTTAGTTAGTATGAATACTATTTAGTGATCAATTCAAATCTTCTACAGACACAAATATTTTCTCCTATAAAGAGAACACAACTACACACAAATACAGTTTGTGTTAACATAGCATGTTGTTATCTAAGAAAAATGAATATTTGGCCAAAAAAAAAGGAAAAGAAAAGAGAAGGAACTTTTGCTACCAATGAAACATGTACCTTCACTTTCCCTGTGTGTTCTGGTCGCTCTTACCTTAGTTGTATGGTAGGATCTTGGGTGACATTCATTCCAGGAACTCATGTTCATTCCTAGACTATTCTAGCCCTGTTTTCTCTTTGTCTGCAAAAACTGAGAGTTGACAATAGAGTTCTAAATAACCACGGAAATGGTGAGTATTTAAACAAGACACACAGCTAAACACACTAGCCCCATGGACAACGCTGGCCAAAGTTTAGGTTTACGTGTTGCAGCAGTGTGTTATAGTGGTATTGAAACACTGTGAAGAAAAACCGCCGAGAAAGTTTCAGTGGAGGAACGCTTGCTCACAAAGGCAGTTTAGAAAGAATCATGACGGCTGGATGGATAGATGGGATTTAAAGATTAATCCAGCTGAAGTCATCTTTGTTTTACAGGGAAGAAAATTGGGGGTGCAGGAAGATTAAGCGGTTTACACATGATCACATAGTCTGATAGAGACGAGGGAAGAACTAGAAACCAACGTGTCTCGACCCAAGTTTTTGTATGTTTTACTACCGTGTCCATTTGAAATCCTTTCTCTGTAGCTTAATTGAAGAATCCTCAAATGGAAGTATTCAAAATGCTATTTTTCTCATTTGTAGGCCATGACGCAATATATTTGCTTGATGAACAAGACTAGTGATCGTTCTTCCAGGACCACTTGAAAGCCTGACATGGTCGCTTTGCAATTTAGATCCATTTCTATGTTTGAGTCTTAAGTTTTAGATACACATAGAAAAAAGCTTATCTGCAAGGGGTATGTCCAAAAGCACCTATGATATAGAGAATTTCTTAGCTTAATCAGAAAAAATTCCAAGTCAGAGTCCAACACAGTCATGCAGCTCTGTCTTTATCATTTGGTGTTTCTGCTCACCCAGTAAAGGACTCCAGAGAACTTTATCACTGTCTAGCTATGTGACCTTGCCTAAGGCAGCAGACCTCTCTATGCCTTTTTTCTTCCCATCTGTAAAATCAGGCACTGTATAGAGTAACAGAATGGGGAAGTTTATATAGGCTTTGGGGCTATACAAGTTTTTGTGAATGATAGAAACTGTACTATGTGTTTGTGGATACAATCTGCATAATTTAGGATATATATTGTCTAATCCAACCATCTTTAAGACTGCCTTAAAAACTGGAGTACTTCTCCCTTCTCAGTCCCTGAATGCTCCATTCATAGTCTACATTCCATTATAATCCCAATTCCTTTCCTTTTTTCTTCCCTTGCTCACAGATTGCCACATCCTTGTTAAAGCAATGCGTTACAGAGGAATGGTCCTTCAGGAAGATTTGTTTCAACAGACCCAAAACTGGGAAGCCAAGTGCCCCTCATCTCTTCCTTTACCTCCTAGAGTTCTCCTATTTTAGGGACACAAGCTGAATGCGGCCCACAGGGTAAGGCAGAAAGAGCACCAGTGCCACCACCTGGATGCAAGGAGAATGAGGCACCACATAGAAAAGAAAGGTCGCTACGTGTCCAAGGGTGAGCAAGCTATCTTGCTTGATTCTTTGCTCTTTTCTTTTAATTTTTTTATAATTTGTCTTTCTACTTTTCTTCACTTCTTTTTACCTTTCTTACACAAATGTGTTAATGCTTCCTCAGTTTCACCTGTTACCCCTGGTTTAGGAAAAGGTCCAGACTGGTGAGAGGCCCACCTTAAACTGAGAGATGAGGGAGACCAGAATAAGGCCACTCTTCCTTTGGTGAACTCATCCAACAGGCTTTATGCCTAGATGCAGGTTTATATGTTCTCCTGAATTTAGAGGAAAAGCCTCCTTGTGAAGCTCTTCTTCATGCTGCCTGAGGTTCAGTTAAGCTCTATGAAATCGTTAGCCCTGAAATTAAGGGGATAGTTTCAGCAATTTTCTCATTCTAGAGGAAAGACAACATGGAGCTCAGTGCTCGTCTGCCTTGTGACATGTGAGTTACGTAATGCTCCAGGATACAAGGTTCTAGTCTATGTGACATGGTTCTGTAGACTAACCAGGGATTTAGGGTATTGACTACAAACGTTCCTTAGAGTAAAAAAGAGGGAGACAAAAAAACCTTCTTAAGTGGAACTTCTTGGCTTCCTTAGAGACTTTCCTCTAGATCAGGGGTCCCCAACCCCCAGGCCACGGACTGGTATCAGTCCACGGCCTGTTAGGAGCAGGGCTGCATAGCAGGAGGTGAGCAGTGAGCGAGCAAAGCTTCATGTGGGGCTCCCCATTGCTCGCATTACCACCTGAACCATCCCCTCCAACCACCACCGGTCTGTAGAAAAATCGTCTTCAAAGAAAACGGTCCCTGGTGACAAAAAGGTAGGGGACCACTGCTCTAGATAGTTCAAGAAGTTATCCAAGTCATTATAGATCATCTACCAGGAGTCAGGCACTGTTCTCAAAACCAGTTTAGATTCAAAAGAGAAGGAACCAACTCAATTTTCTAATTCAAGGTTAATTTTTAATTTTTGATAACCATTTCTGATGCTGAATATCATTTTTAGTAATCACTGTTAGGTATCCAGGGATCCCAAGAGAGATAACTGGAGAGGCCCTGGAGATAAATCAGAGGCTATGGGTTGTAACAGAGGGAGGGTGGAGCAGTTTGAGGACAGCGTCTTATCTGTCAATTAGAGGAGCTTTACTTCTATCGGTTTTCTACATTGATATTCTGAGATATGTTTATTTTCAAGAAAAATTTTCAAAGGCTTTTAAAAGATTAAATATAGGATTTTTCAACATACACAAATCAGTCAATGTGATACACCATAATAATAAATTGAAGGATAAAAGACATATGATCATCTCAATAGATGCAGAAAAAGCTTTTGACAAAATTCAACACCCATTTATGATAAAAAACTCTCTAGAAAGTGGGCATAGAGGGAACCTACCTCAACATAATAAAGGTCATGTATGGCAAACCTACAGCAAACATCATTCTCAATGGTGAAAATCTGAAAGCATTTCCTCTAAGATCAGGAACAAGACAAGGATGTCCACTCTCACCACTATTATTCAACATAGTTTTGGCAGTCCTTGCCACAGCAATCAGAGAAGAAAAAGAAATAAAAGGAATACAAATTGGAAAAGAAGAAGTAAAACTGTCACTGTTTGCAGATAACATGATACTATACATAGAGAATCCGAAAGATGCCACCAGAAAACTACTAGAGCTAATCAATGAATTTGATAAAGTTGCAGGATACAAAATTAATGCACAGAAATCTCTTGCATTCTTATACACTAACAGTGAAAGATCAGAAAGAGAAATTAAGGAAACAATCCCATTCACCATTACAACAAAAAGAATAAAATATCTAGGAATAAACCTACCTAAGGAGACAAAAACCTGGATGCAGAAAACTATAAGACACTGATGAAAGAAATCAAAGATGAAACAAACAGATGGAGAGATATACCATGTTCTTGGATTGGAAGAATCAATATTGTGAAAATGACTATACTACCCAAAGCAATCTACAGATTCAATGCAATTCCTATCAAGCTACCAATGGCATTTTTCACAGAAGTAGAACAAAAATGTCACAATTTGCATGGAAACACAAAAGACCTCGAATAGCCAAAACAATCTTGAGAAAGAAAAGCGGAGCTGGAGGAATCAGGCTCCCTGACTTCAGACTATACGACAAAGCTACAGTAATCAAGACAATATGGTACTGGCACAAAAACAGAAATATAGATCAATGAAACAGGATAGAAAGCCCAGAGATAAACTCACACACCTATGGTCAACTAATCTATAACAAAGGAGGCAAGCATATACAATGGAGAAAAGACAGTCTCTTCAATAAAAAGACAGTCTCTTCAATAAGTGGTGCTGGGAAAACTGGACAGCTATATGTGAAAGTATGAAATTAGAACACACCCTAACACCATACACAAAAATAAACTCCAAATGGATTAAAGACCTAAATGTAAGACCGGACACTATAAAACTGTTAGAGGAAAACATAGGAAGAACGCTCTTTGACATAAATCACAGCAAGATCTTTTTTGACCCACCTCCTAGAGTAATGGATGTAAAAACAAAAATAAACATATGGACCTAATGAAACTTAAAAGCTTTTGCACAGCAAAGGAAACCATAAACAAGACAAAAAGACAACCCTCAGAATGGGAGAAAATATTTGCAAACAAATCAATGGACAGAGGATTAATCTCCAAACTAGATAAACAGCTCATGCAGCTTAATTTTAAAAAAACAACATCCCACTCAAAGAATGGGCAGAAGACCTAAATAGACATTTCTCCAAAGAAGACATACAGATGGCCAAGAGGCACATGAAAAGCTGCTCACCATCACTAATTATTAGAGAAATGCAAATCAAAACTACAATGAGGTATCACCTCACACCAGTTTGAATGGGCGTCATCAGAAAATCTACAAACAACAAATGCTGGAGAGGGTGTGGAGAAAAGGGAACCCTCTTGCACTGTTGGTGGGAATGTAACTTGATACAGCCACTATGGAGAACAGTGTGGAGGTTCCTTAAAACACTAAAAATAGAATTACCATATGACCCAGCAATCCCATACTGGGCATATACCCAGAGAAAACAATAAACCAAAAGACACATGCACCCCAGTGTTCATTGCAGCACTATTTACAATAGCCAGGACATGGAAGCAACCTAAGTGTCTATCAACAGATAAATGGATACAGAAGATATGGCACATATATACAATGGAATATTACTCAGCCATATAAAGGAACAAATTTGGGTCATTTGTAGAGACATGGATGGACCTAGAGACTGTCATACAGAGTGAAGTAAGTCAGAAAAAGAAAAACAAATATTGTATATTAATGCATATATGTGGAATCTAGAAAAATGGTACAGATGAACCGGTTTGCAAGGCAGAAATAGAGACACAGATGTAGAGAATAAACGTATGGACACCAAGGGGGGAAAGTGGGGGTGGTGGTGTTGGTGGTGGTGGGATGAATTGGGAGATTGGGATTGACATATATACACTAATATGTATAAAATAGATAACTAATAAGAACTTGCTGTATAAAAATAAAATAAAATTTTAAAAAAGATTAAATATAGAAATTATGCCTGTTAGAATCAATCCTAAGAATGACTGAGATGTTCACTGAATGTTGTGTGACTGGTGTGATGCTTCAAGTTTTGACAGACAGTAGTGATTCATTTTTAGTGTTGGTCAGTGATCAACGTACATGAGTCCTGAACTCCGTAAATATATATATATATATATTTTTTTTTTTTTTCTTTTTTGT
>NW_020838024.1:4870304-5170463 GCF_003676395.1 Aethalodelphis obliquidens | reverse complement strand
GTGAGCCTCTCACTGTTGTGGCCTCTCACTGTTGTGGCCTCTCCCATTGCGGAGCACAGGCTCCGGATGCGCAGGCTCAGCGGCCATGGCTCATGGGCCCAGCCGCTCCACGGCACGTGGGATCTTCCCAGACCGGGGCATGAACCCTTGTCCCCTGAATCAGCAGGTGGACTCTCAACCACTGCGCCACCAGGGAAGCCCCCTAAATATTTTAAGTGGTTTATTAGGATATCTTTGTTTTTATTTTCTCAGTTTTTTTTTTTTTTTTTTTTAAATTCCAGATTGGATTAAGGGTTAACTTCTGTTAGGCTTAAGGTACTTAGATGGAATCTAGTTGTCTCTTTTCTGGAGAAATTACAGTAAAATCCGAAACTCAGTACTCTCCTTAACCCTCATAGATCAAACTTACAAATGAAAAAAAATGAGTAGGTGAGCTCTAAATATTTCGATTTTAACTTAGACTCTTATGAATGCTTTATAGCACCTACTACAAGATTGGGTACTTAGTAGATGTTCAATAAATACTGGTGGGTTGAGCTGAATTTTTTAGATTCTAAAATTGAAGAATGCTGAACAGAAGATTTCAGAAACAGTACTACATAAACCAACAATGTCCACCTTCATAAACCTGTTTAAAGCGTTCCCGATTGTAGGAGTAAGATGTAGGAATTGTGCTGGATCTATTCCTCCCTCTGTCCCTGACCCTTCCTTTCTTCTTTCCTTCCTTCCTTCCTTGCTTCCTTCCTTCCTTCTTTCCTTCCTTCCTTCCTTTCTTCCTTCCTTTCTTCCTTCCTTCCTTCCTCCCTCCCTCCCTTCTTTCCTTCCTTCCTTCCTCTCTTTTCTCTGTTACTCTATCATGACCAGAAAACCAATGAGCTTTTAGAGAAGAAAATCAGGAAGGAAAGACTTGTTTCACCATATATAAATATATATATATATATATATATGTATGTATTATAAAGCTCTGATAGTCTTCAGTGTAGTATTGTGAGAAGAGATACATAGATCATTGGCACAGAAGAGAGAGCCATAACAAAAGACCCACATAA
This sequence comes from Aethalodelphis obliquidens, assembly GCF_003676395.1. Classification (NCBI taxonomy): domain Eukaryota; kingdom Metazoa; phylum Chordata; class Mammalia; order Artiodactyla; family Delphinidae; genus Aethalodelphis; species Aethalodelphis obliquidens. Next base: position 5,169,414 of record NW_020838024.1, on the reverse strand, counting down.
AGAAAATTTATGCAAAAGACAGCATTGCAGTTCATTGAGGAAAGCACAAGTCTTTTCACTAATGGTGCAGAGACAAGTGAATGTTCATACTGAAGAGAATGAAATTTGATTCCATACCACACCATATACAAAAACCAATGCAGGTGAATTGTGAACCTAAATGTGAAAAGCAAAACAATAAAGATTTTAGAAATTAATATCAGAGAATATTTTCACTGAATATCTTCACTGTGAATATTTTCAGAGTAGGAAGAGATTTCTTAAATAGGATGCAAAAAGTACTTATCATAAAGGGAAAAACTGCTAAATTTGACTACGTTAAAATGAAAATTTTCTGCTTATCAAAAAACATTATTAAGGGCATGAAAAGAGTTGCGAAGATATTTTCATCATATACAATCAATGAATATCATTCCAAGGTATATAAAGAATACCAGCAAACATAGTTGAGAAGTAGGCTAAAGATTTGAACAGGCACATCACAATAGGAAAGCCAAATAGCTAATAAAGATATGAAAAGTTGTTCAATCTCACTAGTAACCAGGTAAATGCAAATCAAAACTATCATGAGATATACAGAAATCATACTGGCAAAAATTTAAAACCCTAACAAAAAATGCCACGTTTGGTGAGGATGTAGATCAATGGTAAATCTCATATATAACTGGTGAAGGTGTAAATAGGTAAAACTTGGAAAACTCTAAGCATTGTCTACTAAAGTTCAAGATACATATACATGATGATCCTAGGAGCAGAATTTCTGGATCATAAAGTATGTGCATTTTCAACAGAAATGGATATATGTGTATACCAGCATGCATGAAAAAATCCCCAGCTATTATTCATAACAGCCCCAATTTAGAATTGACAATGTTTTATTTCTTATTTGGTTGGTGATTATACATGTGTCTGTCTTATAATAATTTGTTAAGCTGTACATTTATGCTTTATCCATATTTATGTATCTATATTGTTTTTCACAAGGTCAAAAAATAAAATGAATCACTAAAAAATGCTAACAGTTCCAGCATCCAGTTTTTATTGCTCTATATAAGCACAAAGATATAAAATATCTTGTCAAATGTCCTGCTTAAGTCCGGATGCATTACATTTTTATGCATTACCCTTATCGTAGTAATATTATCGAAAATGGAAATAATATTTCCCCAACATGAGTTGCTCTTAATGAACCACAGAACAGATCCACATGAGGCAGTGTATTGTAACATACAGAACATGAAAAAGGGAGTCAAAATGCTGCTACACCAGTTCTGGTTAGCTCAATGGCCTTGGTAAATCAACTGACTACCTCTCTCTTCTTTAAAAAGAGAACTTGAAGTAGGTGATCACTTATGTCTTCTCTAGATCTAAACGTTTTAAGATTCAGTCATTCTGTGAATAAAGAATCTCTAGAATATCCAGAATTTCTGTTCTGAAAGCCCTCTATGATATTCAAGAAATAAGCAACTGGTATAATACAAAGGGGCATCACACAACATGCAATTCCAAATTATATTCAGTGATAATTAGTTTAAAAAAACTAGAAAATTTATGGCTGGAACATCTAAAATCTTTAAGCAAAATTTGTTGAGCAGTGTCAATGTAGAGTTCATGTTGGTGTTGCAAGGTGGCTTATAAGCACAGAGCTAGTCTAGAGAACTAGTCTAAAAGGCATTCTACTGTTGATCGAGAGTCCCTCAGTACACTTACTTCCAGAAGGCAAGTGGTAGGCACTGAGATCTATCCACCTACCTCTCGAGTCTTGATTCCTGGAAATATTATCTAATGGTCATCATTCATTCACTCATTCAATCTATAAGTGCTTAGTTAATTCCTATTATGTGTTGGCACTGTGGAGAATTCGAAGATGGAGGAAATATTACCTCTGGCCTCCAGTTGCTCACAATCTGCCTATTATTTTGGACAAATGTTTCTAATTTTGATTTACATGGGAACTTGAAAAAAATGCTGTTGACAGACATTGATTTATTAATTGATATAACAGGAAAATAATTATCATCTGAAAGTGGATAGAATTATTTGACCAATTCAAAAATAAAGGAGCAATAATTATCAAGCATATCCCGCCCTAAAAAGTGGTTCTAATAATGTCAGAAAATTCTTATGCTATAACGTTATGTTAGAAAAGGTGAATACAAATGATCTCATGATCTCAACTATGGAACACAACAAAAGAAAAGTACATTTAGATGTGAACAGTGGTTATCTCTGGGAATAAATTTATTTACACCAAGGTTATATTTCAGAAAAATATATACATTTATTAAAAAAAAGACCAATAAGGTAATTAATGTAAAACTTTTCAAAAGTAAACAACAACAAAACCAAGTCTGTATTTACTTTACTTGGAATTAATCCTGTTGAGCCAGAGCCCAGAAGAACAGAAATACATAGCACTTAGAATTATAGGGCCACTCTAGAGTTTATTTTTTAAAAAACTGCAGCAGAGAGACTGGAATATCAGAGAATAGAAGGAAAGGAAATGCGACCCTATGATTGGGAAAAGATTTTGCTGAAAACAACTTGCCAATTTTTCCAGTAATAATATTGTTTTGCCTGATAATCATACTGTGTCTGCCAATGGCATTGTTCTCCAGTGACAGTAAGAGATAAAAGGGAGACAGATGTGTGACACACATTACTGTGGGGAAACATTTTCCCCTGCAACAGGAAGAACAGAGAATCTTAATCTTACCTCCTGGAGTCTTGAGAAGCTTTACTCACGACTCTGCAGAGTAACAGAGTTTTAATTTAATTTAATTTTTATTTTTATGGGTGTTTTGGTTAGTCTCATTTTATATTTTTACTGAAGCTTAATTCATATACAACAAAATACACAATTCTTAGGTATTTGGTTTGATAAGTTTTGACGATTGTAATAAGATATAGAACAAGAAAGCTCCCTTGAGCTCCCTTTCCTGTCAGTTCCCCTGGCTTCAATCACTTTCTGATTGCCTTCACCACAGGTTAGTTTTACCTGCTTTTGGATTTCTTAAAAATGGAATCAGGAAGTGGATACACAGTAACACAGCTTTGACAGTAAAGTCCAGTTTGAAATTCTTGTTCAAACAAGAATCCCAAATGTTACCAAGCTCTTCATACAAAATTGTAAATATCTCACCACAACAGCAACTAAATTAGCTTAAAGCTGCGTTTCTACTTTTCTTCAGTTTTCCTAGATGGGAACTTCTGACCCTCAAGATTTCACCACTTTCAGGATGGTAAAAATTTACCATGAAATCAGAAGACTTGGGTTCCATTCCTATGAATTCTACTAACTAGTTTTATAGTCTTGCTTGTTATTTTCTTCATCTCTGTTCTCTTTAGTTCCTTATTCTTTAAAATGAGTATAACACCAATAGCTCCTACATACATAATGAGTAGGGTTAAGGATTTCTTTCAAGGCTCCTTTCCCTCTAATACATGTAGGACTGGTGGTGAGAGTGTTTGGTCAAGGCATACTCCTGCATCGGCCCACACTTTCCCAAGCACTGCCAGGGTCATCTGACTCCTAATGGTCATTGCCCAGATCATTTTTCCAATCTCCTTTGGTCAACTACTGTACAATAAGTAGCTTCTGCAGGATATTGCTATAACCCTGTACCATTTCACTCTCAGTGTAAACCCAATCTCCTTCAATTCCTCAAAAGAATAGCCAAGACAAGGCTGCAACATTTCACTGAAATTTACTGAAGGCTTGGAGATAACAAAAGTTCAGTATAGATTATCTTAGAATCAAGACAGACTCAGATTCTGTGGGGAATAAAATTGATATAATTCTGGGGCTCTCTATAAGAAAAATTATACAAAAAAATTTTACTTTGCAAGTTTTAAAACATGACCATGTATACACATTGCTAAGGTTCCTCCCAAGACCTCTGAAGGGGCCCTGCAAAGTGAGGGACGCTGATGACTAAGCTTCCCTGGCTTCATGGTGAATCCTCTGCTTATAAGTGCTCCAGTAAGTACCCGCCTCCAAACTCTGATTACGTGTATAGCTCATCTTCCATGAGATGTGGAGCCACCTCAGCACCTTCCAATAGGCATATTGGAGAATCATCCCCACAGGCTCTCTTTTCTTCCCCAGGATGAGTCATGGTAAGGAGATCCATTTCCTTCAAGGAAATGCCAACCCTCACAACCAAGATACAGCCTGGCCCACCTGTCATGGACTTGGCAATCACAATAGGTGATGGGTGTATGTACCAAAGCCTGAAGCCTGGGGTATTAAAGCCCTCAATGACACCAGGTTTGAGAAATCATTGGTTTAGCCAGTGCACTCCACACCCAGGTCAAATGCATTTCACAGTCTGTTGTTTAGGGTGACGTGAAAGAAAAGGTCAACATTGTTTGTTCCTCTTGACCATTAGCCCTTTTCCTAGGAGCCAGTGTTTAGGCAAGGATATAGATACATCTGCCAAGAACAAATAATATTTTTCAGCAAAGGGAAACATAACAAATTTTAAAATTTGTCTAACTCTTTGGTGTTATAGTCTTGTTAATAGATTTATTTTATTTATTTGTTTGCTTATTTACTTATTTTTAAACTTCTCTATTTTATTTTAATTAATTAATTATTTTTGACATGCTGGCTCTTCAGTTCCCAGACCAGGGATTGAACCCATGCCCTCTGAAGTGGAAGAGCAGAGTCTTAACCACTGTACCACCAGGGAAGTCCCAGTTAGTAGACTTATTTTACATTATAAAACAAAATACTTTTTAAAAAATCAATTAATTAATTAATGGCTGCATTGTGTCTTCATTGCTGCACTTGGGCTTCCTCTAGTTCTGGAGAGCAGGGGCTACTCTTCGTTGCAGTGCATGGTCTTCTCATTATGGTGGCTTCTCTTGTTGCGGAGCACAGGCTCTACGTGTTTGGGCTTCAACTGTTGTGGCACACGGGCTCAGTAGTTGTGGCTCACGGGCTTAGTTGCTCCGTGGCATGTGGGATCTTTCCAGACCAGGGATCAAACCCGTGTCCCCTGCATTGGCAGGTGGATTCTTTTTTTTTTAACATCTTTTTTTTCTTGAATTTTATTTTATTTATTTTTTTATATAGCAGGTTCTTATTAGTCATCCATTTTATACACATCAGTGTATATGTGTCAATCAGAATTGCCCAATTCATCCCCTCCCCACCCCACCCCTGCCACTTTTCCCCCTTGGTGTCCATACGTTTGTTCTCTACATCTGTGTCTCTATTTCTGCCCTGCAAACCAGTTCATCTGTACCATTTTTCTAGGTTCCACATATATGCATTAATATACGATATTTGTTTTTCTCTTTATGACTTACTTCACTCTGTATGACAGACTCTAGGTCCATCCATGTCTCTACAAATGAGCCAATTTGGTTCCTTTTTATGGTTGAGTAATATTCCATTGTATATACGTACCACCTCTTCCTTATCCATTCATCTGTCGATGGGCATTTAGGCTGCTTCCATGACCTGCCTATTGTAAATAGTGCTGCAATGAACAATGGGGTGCATGTGCCTTTTTGAATTATGGTTTTCTCTGGGTATGCACCCAGTAGTGGGATTGCTGGGTCATATGGTAATTCTATTTTTAGTGTTTTAAGGAACCTCCACACTGTTGTCCATAGTGAATGTATCAATTTACATTCCTACCAACAGTGCAAGAGGGTTCCCTTTTCTCCACACCCTCTCCAGCATTTGTTGTTTGTAGATTTTCCGATGATGCCCATTCTAACTGGTGTGAGGTGATACCTCATTGTAGTTTTGATTTGCATTTCTCTAATCATTAGTGATGGTGAGCAGCTTTTCATGTGCTTCTTGGCCATCTGTATGGCTTCTATGGAGAAATGTCTATTTAGGACTTCTGCCCATTTTTGGATTGGCTTGGTTGTTCTTTTAATATTGAGCTGCATGAGCTGCTTGTATATTTTGGAGATTAATCCTTTGTCAGTTGCTTCGTTTACAAATATTTTCTCCCATTCTGAGGGCTGTCTTTTTGTCTTGTTTATGGTTTCCTTTGCTGTGCAAAAGCTTTTAAGTTTCATTAGGTCCCATTTGTTTGTTTTTGTTTTTATTTCCATTACTCTAGGAGGTGGGTCAAAAAAAATCTTGTGGGCTTCCCTGGTGGCGCAGTGGTTGGGAGTCTGCCTGCTGATGCAGGGGGCGTGGATTCGTGCCCCAGTCTGGGAGGATCCCACGTGCTGCAGAGCGGCTGGGCCCGTGGGCCATGGCCGCTGAGCCTGCGCGTCCAGAGCCTGTGCTCCGCAGTGGGAGAGACCACAATGGTGAGAGGTCCGCGTACTGCAAAAAAAAAAAAAAAAGATCTTGCTGTGATTTATGTCCAAGAGTGTTCTTCCTATGTTTTCCTCTAAGAGTTTTATAGTGTCCAGTCTTACATTTCGGTCTTTAATCCATTTGGAGTTTATTTTAGTGTATGGTATTAGGGAGTGTTCTAATTTCATGCTTTCACATATAGCTGTCCAGTTTTCCCAGCACCACTTATTGAAGAGACTGTCTTTTTATTGAAGAGACTATCTTTTCTCCATTGTATATCCTTGCCTCCTTTGTCATAGATTAGTTGACCATAGCTACATAGGTTTATATCTGGGCTTTCTATCCTGTTCCATCAATCTATATTTCTGTTTTTGTGCCAGCAGCATATTGTCTTGATTACTGTAGCTTTGTAGTATAGTCTGATTCCTTAAAATAAAATTCTTAACATTTCAATCCAGCAGGCTTTCCAGAGAACTGTCTATAAGGTACTGCCTTATATCTGCTTGACAAAAACAATCTCTCCCAGAACAAAAGGAGGACCTTCCCTAAAGATAAAATCCATTTTCTCCTGAAATGCACTGGCTGCTTTAAACTTCCTAAAAGATAATTCTCTGACTTCAAAAGATCTAAATTACGATCCTCCCAGGGCATCCTCACACTTTGTATAACAACACTCCACCTACTTCGGAAGGTTGTGTGAAGATTAAATTAATCAGTGTCTGTGAAAGTGCTTTGCAACCTTTAAAGACTATACAGATTATAAGTTGTGTTACTATTAGAGAACTGTAGCCAAAACCCTTTTCAGTTAAAATTATCAAACTCTTGGCAATGCTCTATTGCTTGTGTCAGTGGCCTTAAGAAGGGCAAGTTAACATCCACAAATGATCCCAAAACTTCAACCAAACTCTTCACTTTTGTATCCACCTAATATACAGTATAAGTAATACAGTCAATAATATTGTAGTAGTTTTGTATGGGGACAGATGGTGACTAGACTTACTGTGGTGATCATTTTATAGTGTATGCAAATGTCAAATCACTGTGCATCACACCTGAAACTAACATAATATTGTATGTCAACTATATTTCAAAAAAAATAATAAAACCTTGGTGGTTTCAGACAATTAAATAAGTAAAGCAAGATTTTTAAACATATAAGTATATTCAAGATAAATGTTATCTCTTGAAAAAGCACAGTTAAGTACATCTAGAAAATACTTGGAATAGTTTCTGCAAAAAAGTCAGGTAGAGATAAGTCAAGACCTTTAAGATCATTATTTGTCTGTAATCTGGCATTAGTCCCCATCCCTATTATAGCATTATTAGGGGGTGTCACTATATTTACTGTCTGCCCACAGTGTGCAGAGTCCAGCAATTTAAAGACATGCTCCTTGCTGTGTAACAGACTTTAATTTATTGCTTGGTTCAAGGTCTCTCAAACCTGTATTTTGTGAGCTATCCTTCAATATATTTGCCACATTCTAGTGTAATCTGTAACCTTATATACTAAATATTTTTCTTTAAATTGACTGTCTTTTTAAAAAATAATATAACATTGGTTTAATTTTAAGCAATAAGTCCATGAAATCTTGGGTTTGATGTGCTGTTTTTCTATTTTTTTCTAATACATATTAAATAAGTGAACAGTTTACTAGAATTTTTTTTAAGGTTCAACCATGTGGCATATAAAGTAACTAGGAATACTATTATTACCTTATGAACCACAATATAGGCAAAACTGAGCCAAATAATTTATGAGGAGGTAGTAGCAGACTTTGAATTACCTATATAGGAAACTGGAAATTACCATTTAGTGAAACTTCCACCCAAACTGACAAAACAAACAAGAAAAATGGAAGAATCAGTAATCATTATGGAAAATTTCGAATATACCACTCTCCATAATTGACAGAACAAGCAACAAAACTCAGTGAAGTAACAGAAATTAGAACAACACGATATAAAAAACTTGATTATATGGGCATATAAAAAACATGCATCCACAACTGGAATATGCATCCTTTCAAAGCACACATGAAACATTTTCAAAAACTTTGACCATGTACTGGGACCAAATAATTCTTAACTAATTTTCGAGGATAGAAGTCATATAGAGCGTATTCCTTGACACAAAGCAATTAAATAAGAAATCAATGAACAAAGTATATGAGTGTTTTTCAAAGCACTATTAAAAATGATGAAACATTCTAAAGAAACTGAAGAGATGGTTTAAACAGAAGAGAGCAGTTGTTCCCCCCAGATATTGGTGATATTTAGCTGGTATCCACCTGCTGTTTTGCCTACTGTTTTTTTTTTTTTTTTTAACATCTTTATCGGAGCATAATTGCTTTACAATGGTGTGTTAGTGTCTGCTTTATAACAAAGTGAATCAGCTATACATATACATATATCCGCATATCTCCTCCCTCTTGCGTCTCCCTCCCAACCTCCCTATCCCACCCCTCTAGGTGGTCACAAAGCACTGAGCTGATCTCCCTGTGCTATGTGGCTGCTTCCCACTAGCTATCTATTTTACATTTGGAAGTGTAAATATGCCCATGCCACTCTCTCACTTCATCCCAGCTTACACGTCCCCCTCCCCCTGTCCTCAAGTCTATTCTTTACGTCTGCATCTTTATTCCTGTCCTACCCCTAGGTTCGTCAGAACCAATTTTTTTTTTATTTTAGATTCCATATATATGTGTTAGCATACAGTATTTGTTTTTCTCTTTCTGACTTACTTCACTCTGTATGACAGACTCTAGGTCCATTCACCTCACTACAAATAACTCAATTTTGTTTCTTTTTATGGCTGAGTAATATTCCATTGTATATATGTGCCACATCTTTATTCATTCATCTGTCGATGGACACTTAGGCTGTGTACATGTCCTGGCTATTGTAAACAGAGCTGCAATGAACATTGTGGTACATGACTCTTTTAATTATGGTTTTCTCAGGGTATATGCCCAATAGTGGGATTCCTGGGTCGTATGGTAGTTCTATTTTTAGTTTTTAAGGAACCTTCATACTGTTCTCCATAGTGGCTGTATCAATTTACATTCCCACCAACAATGCAAGAGGGTTCCCTTTTCTCCATACCCTCTCCAGCATTTATTGTTTGTAGATTTTTTGATGATGGTCATTCTGACTGGTGTGAGGTGATACCTCATTGTAGTTTGATTTGCATTTCTCTAATGATTAGTGATGTTGAGCATCTTTCTGTGTGTTTGTTGGCAATCTGTATATCTTCTTTGGAGAAATATTTACTTAGGTCTTCTGCCCATTTTGGATTGGGTTGTTTGTTTTTTTGATATTTAGCTGCATGAGCTGCTTGTATATTTTGGAAATTAATCCTTTGTCAGTTGCTTCATTTACAAATATTTTCTCCCATTCTGAGGATTGTCTTTTCGTCTTGTTTATGGTTTCCTTTGCTGTGCAAAAGCTTTTAAGTTTCATTAGGTCCCATTTGTTTGTTTTTGATTTTATTTCCATTTCTCTAGGAGGTGGGTCAAAAGGATCCTGCTGTGATTTATGTCATAGAGTGTTCTGCCTATGTTTTCCTCTAAGAGTTTTATTGTGTCTGGCCTTACATTTAGGTCTTTAATCCATTTTGAGTTTATTTCTGTGTATGGTGTTAGGTAGTGTTCTATTTCATTCTTTTACATGTAGCTGTCCAGTTTTCCCAGCACCACTTAATGAAGAGGATGTCTTTTCTCCATTGCATATTTTTGCCTCCTTTATCAAAGATAAGGTGACCATATGTGCGTGGGTTTATCTCTGGGCTTTCTATCCTGTTCCATTGATCTATATTTCTGTTTTTGTGCCAGTAACATACTGTCTTGATTACTGTAGCTTTGTAGTATAGTCTGAAATCAGGGAGTCTGATTCCTCCAGCTCCGTTTTTCTTTCTCAAGATTGCTTTAGCTATTCGGGGTCTTTTGTGTTTCCATACAAATTGTGACATTTTTTATTCTAGTTCTGTGAAAAATGCCATTGGTAGCTTGATAGAGATTGCATTGAATCTGTAGATTGCTTTGGGTAGTATAGTCATTTTCACAATGCTGATTCTTCCAATCCAAGAACATGGTATATCTCTCCATCTGTTTGTATCATTAATTTCTTTCATGAGTGTCTTATAGTTTTCTGCATACGAGTCTTTTGTCTCCTTAGGTAGGTTTATTCCTAAGTACTTTATTCTTTTTGTTGCAATGGTAAATGGTAGTGTTTACTTAGTTTCCCTTTCAGATTTTTCATCCTTAGTGTATAGGAATGCAAGAGATTTCTGTGCATTAATTTTGTATCCTGCTACTTTACCACATTCATTGATTAGCTCTCATAGTTTTCTGGTAGAATCTTTAGGATTCTCTGTGTATAGTATCATGTCATCTGCAAACAGTGACAGCTCTACTTCTTCTTTTCTGATGTGGATTCCTTTTATTTCTTTTTCTTCTCTGATTGCTGTTTGCCTGCTGTTTTTGCATCTACTCTGATGGTCCAGTGTATTCTTACTGGCTGCTTAGTATCTGGGCCAGGCTGACTGTCAATACTATTAATATTGCTCCATTTTTACAAATCAACAAGAGGAAAAATTCTTTTAACTATGGCAGAAGGTTGTGTGAAAAAAGCCACTTGGAAAAACTCATGCTTGAAATGATCCTATTTTGTAAAATAGAGGAGTTTATATATTCCTACAAGTAATAGGTAACATTTATTTAACTGTACAAAGTGGGTATTATTTAGTCTTTAAAATAACCTTATGAAGTAGGCATTATAATTTTTCCCACTTTACACATAAAGAAAGTGAAGCTCAGAGAGGTTTAAGAACTTGGCCATGGTTATATAGTTAGGAAATAATGGGGTTGGCAGTCAGACTATATGGCCTCCTGAATATCTATTTTTAATTTTTGTGACTGCTTGGAAAGACAAACAAGAAAGTGGACAGTGTTTAGCACTGGTAAATTTGACTAGGGGTAGCTGGAGATGGGTTTAGGACAAGTGTGGAGGAAGTATGTTCTCTTTTCTCTCTGTCATTCTTTACTTTGTGTACTTTCCGATTATTTAAACCTTATTTTTCAAGGAGTATGTTGTAATTTTTTAAAGAGAAAAGTTAACTAAAATGAGAGAGTGGTAATTCAGCCTAGTTCCAACAGTCTGTCCTCGTGACAGTCTCTAGTGCAGAGATGACCAGGAAGGAGCTCTGCCCAGTGAGCTAAGGGTTTAGGAATACTGATGCGGCTTTGTGAAAACAAAGCCCCCACCTGTATTAGAAATGCTTTGTGTTTCTTTAACACCTAATCTGAGTTGCCCCAAAGGCTGAATAGCTCATTTATCCCCAAAGCACCCTGTGAGTTTCCTGGTGTGGTCTGGGAGGGTGTGGGGTTGAGTGGTGATAGCCCAAGGTTAGCTCTTGCCCATACTTAGGGATTCTAGGCCCTGGAGGGAAATCACTTAAAGTCTGTGTGTCTCCGACCACCATCAACTAAATGCATCATCATCTTCATATTAATAATTTCCAGCCTCAAAGGGATACTATTAATTATCCTAAAGTTTTAAAGTACTTGAGAATGCCAGATGCAAAGTACTGAATGAATGGGAAGTTTTACCCTAATGGTGTAGCTGGGAGTCTGAGGAGGGAAGAGGTTAGGTGACTTGCAGACAGTCACACGACGAGGCTAAGACCAGAAAGGAGAACGGAATGGTCACTGTCCTGGTGCTGAGCACACTCCTTTAACCACACCAGACCACGTTCCCTGACTCCAGTAATTAGAAATTACTTCAGCACATAAGCAGGCACTTTATAATGTTTTCTTTTTACAATGGACAGCACGCTCCTCCTTTCCACTAGGAGAGGGGAACGAGTTTTGGCTTCTCACTCTCCCCACCTTCGCTACAGCCCAGCCCCCTATTCACGCACAGAGAAAGCAGCGGTCACACGGGAATATCTGCTCTGAACATGGCCCCCTTCCAGGGGGTAAATGGTAAAATGGCTTCCTTCAACATAAATCACTGTTCTTTGGATGCCTTGAGTTCTCAGCCACCAGCCATGGTGCCCTCCTCCTCTTCTCTTTCCCATTCTCCCATCAACAGGTTTAAGAAAGTTCTTCAGAGAAAGTCTCATTATTGACATGGACGCTCTTGCTTCTCTTGCTCAGAACACCCTTACCATATACCATTCCATCCACCGGTAAGTGATAACCACCCTGTTTGTGTTTAATTAGCTCTTGGTTAATGGGCAGTTTGTGTTGAAGACCTGGCTGTTTTAGTTGGTTATGCAGTTGGTAGCAATATATGTGTATGGATGTGGGGTCTCTGTCTATGCCCTCTCAATGCTCTGATCTGAAAGGTCAACAGTCCCTTGTTCCACTACTAAATGGAGGCAAATTATTGGAACTTTTAAGCTTTAATTTCAATCCATAAAACTGGAATGATAACGCTTGTTCTTAGTCTCTAAATATCTGGCTGGGCAAACGTCCATATTGCTTATCACTAGGCAGAACTTCTAGATGAACCACGGTCACTGCTCTGTTTCACAGCACTGGAGGAGAGCGCAGCTTTGGAGACTACTCTCCAGGAAGCTGGCTATGTGCCCTGACCCTAAGTGTCATCTGCTTATTTCCTGAATGTTTATTTCTCTTATTTTTAAAATCATGTCCCTCATAGCATCCATGTCATGACTTATATTCATGAAAATGTCTAAAACAGAAGCATGGTTATAAAGTAGTGGATTATTTTTTTAAACAAATATTACAGAATGTACTCATCTAAATGTGTGTTGTCCCTTTCCAAGTAATCACCTCTGAAAGTTGTACACATATTCCCAAAATGGCAATACTATGTAACATATTTGAGAAATTCTTCTTTAGAATTACCTGAGGTATAGTATATAAAAACAATATAAGATGAAAATTTTCTTAATTTAAAACTAATACATATTCATACTGAAAGCTTTGATTTTTTTTGTCCTGTTTTTTATTGTTTTCTGAATTTTTACTTCTAATTCTAAAACCTAGAGATAAGCGTGGTTAACATATACTTCTTTCTAGTCTATTTTCCTAAGTTGTGGCCTAATGGATAGACTCAACAGTAATGAATCTTCATTCTCTGAGGGTAATTTTGTGCTTTGGAATCTAATTCCATTTCACTGAATTCAGTGAATATTTATTGAGTCACTCTACATGCAAGGAGCTAAGTGGAATAAAAAGATTAACAAGACGTGCTCAGATTGACTTTCTAAGGAAGCCATTAATGGTTCAGAAGGTGATGTCAAACGAAATTACAAAAAAATATTTTGAACAATTGCAACATCATTGGAATAGGTGGGTAGTTTCCCAAGAGGACACATTGAGGAGGATGGTTCAAATAGTGGTGCAATATGCCTGGAATGTTAACAGAATGAACATGGCCCACAGGATATGCTGAGTAAAACTGTCTGGGGTAACCAGGAGCAGCCACCATATTTCAGAACTAGAACCAGTCTGGTAAGGTGAAAAATAGGTAAGGTGATTCTCCATGCCAGTTTGCCTGGGATAGTCTTGGTTTACACCTGTGGTCTTGACGGTATTAGTAACACTTCCCCCTTTCCCGTCTGAAGAACACTGGCTTGGAGGATAAATTAATGACCACTCTAAAAACAGAGACATTTGCTGATGGTACCTTCCTGCTATGTCTCCTACTCCCCAAGGGCAACACCCTAGTTAGTTTAGTTAGTTAGGCCGGTTGGTCCACCCTGAACGGTAAGTCTATTTCTTGGTCCTTCTTTTTCCTTTACCTCCATCAATGAAAACTTACAGGTGCTAATTTCTTTAAGAAATACAAAGAGCTAATAAACAATGAAACAATATTCAATCCCAACTTTTTATCAAAGAAAATCAGGTTTAAACGAGTCACCAATAATGAAAGTCAGTAAGAGTGTAGTGAGATGAGTACTCTGTGAGAGGGTGAAATTATTAAAGCCCTAAAAGGTAATTTAGGGTCAAAGGTCATAGGTCTCATATTATGTGGTAGTTAGGATTGTGGAATTTGGAGCCAGCCTGTCCTGAGAGTGAATCCCGGCTCCCCTGCTTACCGATGGTACAACCCTGGGGAGTTCTTTACCCTCTTGGTGCCCCAGTTTTCTCATTAGTCAAATGGAGATAATAATCATATGTTTCTGGTAGGGTGGTTTAAGGATTAAATACTGCCATACTCATTACCTGCTATTACATCCCACATACACACATGAGGTCACTCCTAATGGGTAGAATGAGCATTTAATAAAAGTTATGAAATAACATTGAAAAATAGCAACATTATCTATGTATTCACACGTTTAACAAATGGAGTTTGAAGGCCAATAATAAATCAGACACTATTCTAGACACAAAAGGATATCAATAATGAAAAAGGTGGATTTATTTCCTATGCTTCTGCTGCCTGAAGGGGAGGAAAAACATTAAATGACCAATTATAACAAAAGTATAATGAGTAGTAGACTGGGGGACATGCATCAGGGAGGCCCATCTTTAGTACAAGGGGTCAGAAAAGCCCCCTGCTGAAGCAACACAGGGGATTCAGAGGGGAAGGTGTATGGAAAGCCCAGATTAATAAAAAGATTTTACACATCTACTTTAATAGACCATATTCTAGTGTGGCTAAGTAAAGTCAGACTATTGTGAAGATTCTTAATCTAATGCTTTCATATACATACACAGTCAAATCCTGTATAGAGGTGGGGTGGTCTTTAATTCAGACTGAAGCACGAGTTAGGCACCTGTTCAACTGAGTTTCCAAACTTAAGGATTCATTCCTAGTGCGGAAGCCCAGTCTCCTAAGCTTAGTCTGAGAATATAATTTCTTTTTATTTTCATATCAATCACATGAGAATGTAATTTCTTACATCTTCTTTTAGCAGCTGAGTTGTGAGAAGTGGAGTTCTGGGTTGGCTATCCAAGAGACATAGTCTGTTCATTTCCCCAGGTATCCTTCATTCTTGCCTTGGATCAACTGCATTTCCAGACAGTTTCAGAACCAGTCTTCACCAATTATCACACATTCATTTTTCAACTTGTTCTTTAATCTTACACTTTGAGCATTTTATTGAGAGTTACCACCAAAAATAGTCATCCAAAACTTCACTTCTTTTTTTTCCAAGTAACATATTTTATTGCGTAATTCAAAATTTTTATTTATTTTGTTAATAGTTAACAGAATAGCTATGTGTTTTCTTTTTGCTGTGGTCATTGAGAGATTAATACATTTGAAAAAACCATACTTCAAGCAGAAACATTTTAAATAAGTGACTAATGTTTAAGAGAATACGTACTAAAATACCCACATGTCAAAACCCACTTCTTAATTTGCTTTAAATATACTGAGGATTTGGTTCACAAATAGCTCAATATCACTTATGTAAAGTCCTACGTACCACTCTATTTAGAATTTAGTACTAAAAATAGTTTTGTCTATTTCTTAGACACTGATCTACTTCTTCCTCTCTGATGAGAATTATGGCCCTGGCTACAAAGGGGTTCATAATTAAATGTGAAGCTCAGTCATAACAACCACGTTGACCCTTATGGCTGGTACGTTTGCATTCTCCTCTTCCTCTGGCCCTGGTTTTCTGTCTTATAAATTTATCATATATTTTGTTAAAAGTCATCCCAACCCTTTATGATAAAAAGGATAGCTATACAAAGGGGAAAGGCGGGTGAGGGAAGGGATAAATTAGGAGGTTGGGATTAATATATACACACTATTATGTATAAAATAGACAAGCAATCAGACCTACTGTATAGCACAGGGAACAATTCTCAATATTCTGTAATAAACTATAGGGCAAAAGAATCTGCTGTGCTGTACACCTGAAACATACATGATATTGTAAATCAACTATACTTCATTAAAAAGTTTTTTAAAAGATGGGCATAAATAAACAAACTAAATGTATAATACACTGTTACCACAAATCAATACACATAAATAGACTAAGTACAGTCTTGGACAGTTTTAGTTACCATTAAAAAAAAAGAACTTGGTAAGGCATAAATCAGTGACTGAGAAAATGAGACTCAGTAATCTTTGGTATAGGTGAGGGAAAGAGAGATGTTAGAAATCTGTTAAATCTGCCAGTTTGTGCCCAAAACTCAGGGGGTCCAACAACAGATTTCATAGGTGTGTCCCACAGAGGATGCTGATCTCCACCCACATCTTTGGAACTTCACTGTCCTAGAAGGAGTTGGGGAAGGTCCAAAACGGAGGAAGACTGAACAAGCCTTCAGTCTCATTTCCGTATACAATGTGTTCTCAGAGCTCACAATTTAAAAATAGAGCTCTGAAAGGCAGCATCCTTAAGCATGCTGAGTCTTGGCTCTGCATGTCTTGTACCTTTCATCTGTTTAGACACTCGTAGAAATAAAATGGACACCCTAAAGGTATATGAAGCATAGAGATATTTATTAGGGTTTATTAAAAGAGCAGAGGCATAGTGAATTATGGAGCGGGGAAGATTTAAACTTTGAGGATTAAGGATCATCTTGAAGATTGTCTAGGAATTTGTGGAAGGAAGAAAGGAAGGAAGGAGAATCACATTTGTTAAACACTTACCGTGTTCCAGGACCTGTGCTAAGTGCTTTTACATATACCTTCCTTTTAATTATCCATGACAATCTTTCTTTAAGATAGGCAATGGTATTCACATGCTTTCTTGTTAAGAAAGAAATAGAAAACTCTACATTCCCCTTCCCCCCTTTTTTTCTTTTGTTGTCATAGTGTCATTTGCCTTATTGCAAAATAATAGAAACTTGAATCATAGGTTTTAAGCACTTGTGATTCATAATCTAACTTTAATTAATATTTTACAATAAATTGAAGAAATCAACACTTCTCAATGTTAATTAATAGGGAGGCTCTTGTGAGGAAAATATTGACAGTTTAGTTTAAAAAAAAAAAGCCCTTCAATCAATGCTAGAGATATTGGCTCTATACTGGCTCTAGCAGATCAAGTTCTGGAGAATGGGTACAATTTGAAAATGTGAGAAATAAAACAAGAACGAAGATAGGATCTATTTGGACCACTTTTCATCAAAGATGAAATCTGGCTTATGGTCTGAAACCAGCGATCGCATTAAGTCACATACTCATGTTAGCTACTCCTCTTTTTTCTTGTCCTTTTATTGTAAAATCTCTACCTCGTTTTATTTATCTGTCTATCCATCCATCATCACGAATAATTAAATAATGTTTTCTCATCCTGAAATTTACTAGGTAGAAAAGCCCTTATCAAGGCGAAAGGGATTTTGTGCCGCTCTTGCTCAAATCCAAGTGCCATTTCATAGCTGTCTGTTTTCAAAGATGTGAAAGTTTGTTCATAGTGTATATGCCAGGCAGATAGCCTTTGTATAGTCATAGAAACGCAGGAATCATGAGATCTTAGAAAAAGAAGGGAGCTTAGATATATTCTTGCTCAAACTCTTGATTTTTTACAGGAAGAGGAATGGAAGCTAAGAAGGCAAAAGGGAATCCTTAAAAACAACAGCCCTGGGACTCCAGGGTTTCTTTCATCATATCATAATCAAGGATACTATTTTGAGGGTCATTTTGGCAAAAACCCTACATATACCAGTGCTTTTACTTATTTTCTAAGTTGCACAGTATTATAAAGCTTGAAGTAATTTCAGAGATCATCTAAGTCCAAACCTTTCATTTAGAGATAGGGACATTAAGCCCTAGAGAGGTGAAATGTCCGAAGTCACATAGCTAATAAGTGGCAGAGCTGGAACCAGAATCTAGCTTTCTCAACTTTTAGACCAAATCCTTTTCCATTCCACCAACAGGCACATTAGCTCCATAAAATAGGAAGACTAACGAAGCTGTTTCCAAGCTCAAAATACTGTTAAGAAAAGAACTTAAAAGTGTTACTTCAACAGCATGAATAGCTCACCAAAGCCTGCAGCAATTAGGGATTAGCAGGGCTAATTTTACTTATTATTTATCAGTCCAGGATTAGAGGCTCCTCTTGGAATGTGCAGCTCAGCGTTAGCATCGAGCTTTCTGCTTTATACCAGAGTTACATTGGGGCAAGCTAGACCACAAGGTCAAACAACCTTCCTCAAGGTTATGTATCAAGTCATCAGCTCAAACAAATCAGAACTCAAGGTCCTCTTGGTAAACATAGACAAAATGATAAAGCAGAAGGTGTTTTATTTTCACTATCTCCTATTTTTCCACTATTAATCTTCCCCCTCCTCCCCTTATTTTAGCATGCCAGCACTGGGATACATGGAACATGGGTATATGTTAGAAAGGAAAACCAGGAGCTGGGGGCCTAAGTGAGGTGTTGGTAGCAGGTCAATAGTAAGAAGTCAAGACATATAAATGCATTTGTGGCCAGTTTAAAACCTTAAGTCAGAGGCTAGCTAGGTATCCAGGCAAATAGATGGGCAAGGCACAGGTGAAAAGGTCCAGGGAGATATTTAGGAAGCAAAAACCCCATTAAGAACTAAAGAGGCAGAACAAGGTGAACTGGGGTAAGTAAACAGCTTTCAAGAGGCTCCTAGAAGTGGTAAAAACCATTGCTTGAGACTCAAGAACCATTGCACATTTTTTGTTAGGGCACAAAGAGGGCCTACTGGTGGTTAACTTGGAATTTATAGGTAGTAGCAGGTAATGAATACTCTCAGCTGAGGTAGGGAGTGTGTAGTGGGGGAGAAGGCAGGTTCAGATACAATACACCCAGGGTTCTCACATTCTTTCATTTACTGAACATGTTTCCTGATTTCCTACTATATGCCTGGTACAGTGCTAGGTTCTAGACATTTAGGGACTAATGTAAGAAAGCCCTTGACCTCCTGAGGCTTCCTTACTAGCACAGACAGTAGATGATAAACAAATAAATGTATAATGTGAGACCCAGTATTCATAAGTGCTTTGAAGTAAAAGCAAAGAAAGTAGTGGTGATGGTGATGAAACTAGTCTAGATTAGATGGTCAGAGAAAGCTTCTCTGAGGTGTCATTTGAACAGACACCAGAGTGAAATGAATAGAAGGCCCCTCAAGTGTTTGTCACCAGCTACCTAATGCTCCCAATCTTTTCCACCTCCTCTGCACATCAAGTTTCTAGCCTGTTGCTTATTAGTTACTTTATCTGTTGTAAAGCCTTGCTCTCTGATCTCTAGGATGACGAATAACTAAACTGACTAGCTCTTCCATTCGATGGTACCCTTCAAACCACCCACTTAGATCTTGGTGGGTGATTCTTGGTCCTTTTCCTCTCCATAGATCATTAGATCATGGTCATAATTATCACATACAGGAAGCAGGTAATGGGTAAGTCAAAATGAGGATTGAAAGAGTTTGCTGGATCAAACAAATCCAAGGTAGGCTAAGTTTCTGACCTTCATATTGCTCCCTCAACTGTCACTGCTCAGGAAAGAGGAAAACAACTGTACCAGTCGAGGTCTCACCAGAATAAAACAGAAATTACTTTGAGTATCTGAAACACAGAGCCTAATGCAAGGAGTAGTTACACAAGTAATGGAGAAGTGGAGCGCCAAAACAAGCCACGTGGCCATCATGTTTGAGCTAACGCAAAGGTTAGCTATTAGCATCCCTCGTCTGGAAGGAGGTAGTATTAACTGTTCCTAAAGGGCTGCGATCATCTGACCAGAGCTGGAATCGTGGTGGGCCCGTCTACTAGAAGAAAGGAGATGCAGCTGCTGCGAGAGAAACCACCAAAGGCAGGGGCCGGGGAGGGGGTGGGGTATCCTTTGGATTCTCCCTGTACCCCTTGCTGTCTAACTTTCATAGCGCTTACCATGGGTCAAACCCAAACTGTGATATGGAAGCCAGGGAAGATGGCCTGCAGGAGTTATTCCTTCTGCAATACAGAAAGGAAGAGGAGGGGAAGGGTGAGGAATAGATCTGAGTGCTGGTGGGCTCAGGACCACCAGAAGAGCTGTCAAAATGTACTTAAATGTTCTTAAGTACCTACCATGGGCCAGATGCTGTGTTAGTATCTCTCACAGACATATTCTTATTTAATTATAACAAAAGTTCTCTTTGAAGGTAGGAATAATTATTACCCTTTGAAAGATGAAAAAACCCAAGACCAGAGGGTGTGTGCAATTTGTTTGTGGTCAGACACTTAAGTGTGGTGAAGTCCAGATTCAAATCCACCTGTGCCTAATTATTAACCTCTTGCTCTTTCCACTGCATTCTTTACCCCTTAGGAGATGGGTGGCTGTGCGGGGAGGAGGCACATCTCCTTCCTAACTACTCACTTTTCCTTTTCACCTCTCCTGTGGTTCCCAGGTCAATTCTGAGTAACACAGGCAGAGTCTCTGTATGTCATTGTAAGACTAGAGTACATGAAAATATAATATTTGATTTCAGTTGAATCTCATTTCAGATATAATTGTTGAGGTTGGAAAAATGACCACGTTGAATCCATCTTTCTTGAGTAGATTTAGATACTAAATGCTTTCCTTTCCTGTACTGCAAAAGTGAGCGTAGATGCCAACGTCCACATTTTCAGAGACCAAGACTGATTTTTAAGGTGGTGTGGGGAGGTGTGTTTGCTGCAGGCAATGACATGAGAGGCTAAAAGAATGAGGGTGGGGTCTTTCTTTCCCGGATCTCAGGTGGAGCTTCTAGGTTGACAGCAAAATCCTCCTTTCATTTATAAATGGACTATGTTTGCTCTGGAAGCATCTGAGAGGATAAATATGGGAGCCCGCAGAAGCCACAGTGTTATTTTTGCAGCGTCTGTTCTCATTATAACTTTGTCTCTTCTTTTTTTTCCCCCAACCTCTGCAATTTTGCGGGAGGGGGGCCGTTGTTTCTTACGTGTGGATGCATGCACAGGTATGATTTGTGCACAGGAACACACACACAGAGCTAGAAGTTCTAATTAAGAATCCAAAATGTAAAAGCAGACCCTTTAAATAAGCTTTACCTGACATAAAGACGTTTATAGCATTACTTTGCTGAGTTTATTCCCCTAGGTGAGATTATCCCTAAATGTAGTTCCAATGGTGTCAGATTTTATCTTGGAAAAATATGGAACTCTAAAGAACGTACAAAATAAATAATGACTATGTGATGTTAAATATACTCTTACTTATTTTAAAAGACATTTCACAGCAAGTGTCATTTTGGTATTTACAAGAGGTATACTAATTTTTTTTTTTTAAATAAATTTATTTATTTATTTATGGCTGTGTTGGGTCTTTGTTGCTGCATGGGCTTTCTTTAGTTGCAGCGAGCGGGGGCTGCTCTTCACTGTGGTGCGCGGGCTTCTCATTAAGGTGGCTTCCCTTGTTGCGGAGCACCGGCTCTAGGCGCGCACACAGGCTCAGTAGTTGTGGCGCATGGGCTTAGATGCTCCGCGGCATGTAGGATCTTCCCGGACCAGGGCTCGAACCCGTGTGCCCTGCATTGACAGGCAGATTCCTAACCACTACGCCACCGGGGAAGCTGCCCAAGGCATACTAATTTTTACCCTGAAGATATCAGAATATAAGTAATATCTGGGTAAAGAAGCTCCTCCACAGTTTAAGTTTAAGGTGAAATTTCACCTGAATAAGCCATGTCTTAGATATCCTTCAGTGTAGGGAAAATAATGCCACCTCCCCCGACCCTTCCCCACCCCACCCCGACTAGGTGTCTATATCCTGATCCCTGCAACCTGTGAATATGTTGGGTTGCATGGCAAAGGGAAATTAAAGTTGCAGATGAATTTAAGACTGCTAATCAGCTGACCTTAAAATAGGAAGATTATTTTAGATTGTCCAGGTGAGCCCGCTGTAATTACAAGGGCTCTTATATGTGGAAGAGGAAGGCAGAAGACTCAGTGTCAAAACGATGTGATACAGAGAAGACTCAACTGCCATAACTAGCTTTGAAGATGGAAGGGGGCAACAAGCCAAGGAATGTGTGCATTCTCTAGAAGCTGAAAAAGGTAAGAAAACAGCTTCTTTCCTAGAGCCTCCAGAAAGAAATACAGCTGTGCCAAAGCCTTGATTTTAGCTTAGTGAGACCCAGGTTGGATTTCCGACCTGCAGAATTATAAGTAATAAATTTACTTTTTAAGCCACTAAGTTTGTGGTAATTTGTTATAGCATCCATAGAAAAGTAATACACCTTCCAACTCAGGTTATGTCTGAAGAACACCAACAAAAGAAGCTTAAAAAATAACAATGTCAGTACATTAGTTAGGGTAAGCGATATCAGTTGTTACGACAACCACAGGAACAAACTCTAAAAAGTCTCATGACTTAATATAATTAAAATTTATTACTTAACCCAAAGAATTCAGATAGATGTTCTGGTCTGTTCACCTTCCATTATAGTTGTTTGAGGTTTGGTCATTTTCCATCTTGTGGCTTCGACTTTCTTGAAGACCTTGAAATCCTTTCCATTCACTGGCAGATGTGGAAGGAGAGAGTATGTGGAGAATTGTGTCAGAGGAGTTCATGAGCCTAGCCTGGAAATGACATATTGTTTTCACCCATGTTCCATTGCCAGTGTCAGGTTAATGGGCATACATTATTGAAATGGAGGTCAGGAAAGGCAGTCTAGCTCTGTGTCTTTGAGGTAAAGGAAATCTGGAATTTCACTAATAGCAGTCTCAGCCACAATTGGGCAAGTCTATCTTTTGATAAAGTATAAAAATACAGAGGCAAGGAAATATAATGAACAAATCCTAATATGAAGTACAGTCCATTAAATAATATGTAGTGAAAAGTATAACAGAGAGCAGCTATTCGATCTGGTTTTAAACACGTGCTACATCACTGTATGATTTCTGTAAGTCACTTAATGTCTCTTGGTTTTAGTTTTCTCATCTTAAATACAGAAATAAAAATCTGTCCTGTTTCAAACTTTTTCTATCTGCTCCACCTTTTGCCAGTTTTCAGGTTTTTAGTAAAGAATGGAAAGACATTCTACAACAGGTTTACTTGTTTGTTTGTATGTACATGTCTAAAAAATATGTTCTACTATTTTTACTAATTTGCCCAAATTGACTAGTTTAGTGATGAAGATACAGTTTCTTTTCATTAGATTGAACCATATGATATAGTCATTTTTGTAGCTTAAATATGGCCAAATACTGGCAATTTCATATAGCTCCCCTTAATATATTACCTTAAAATAACATTTTGGCTTCTTTGGTATAACCCCAAATGAATTAGAAGGCTGTTTCCGATTACTAAAAGTTTTCCCTATTACTTCCCATCACAGTATCCAATTTATTTCATCCTTAGAATTTTGTAATTTATATAATTTAAATGTTTTTTGATTGTTTAATGTCTCTATTTCTGGGAGACTGTAAACCCATGAAGGCAGATACTTTATTCATCACTGTATATTCAACACCTAGCGCAGGGTCCTGAATTACAGGCTCGATCACAGGTTGAATATGAAAAATTGAGCTCCTTCAAAGTTGTAAGTCTAATTGAGGTGACAATATCATATAGCTTTTAGATCTCATTGGAAATAAATTTCAATATATATTCCAGATAATATTTCTCAGTTGTTTTACTTTAATTTTTATAAAGTCCAGAATTGCTTCCACCTAATTTTGAATGCCAACTGAAAATACTATGCTATTTGAATACCACGAAAAAGTAGTGCCTACACTGCGATGAATACTTTTCCCTGAATTATTTTGGAGAGCTAAAGACGAAGACCTTGAGGCCCATAATGAGTCAACATTACCCTGAGTTGCATATTGGGGAAAGGACATGGAGATCACTTAACTTCTCTTTACCCAAACTCTCTCAGACTGGTGCAAATCTATTCAATTTCTAACACCTTCCTAGAAGAAGATTCTACACCTTTTGGAACCACTTCTAATGTGTACAATATATCAGCCTTTATTGTCAGGACTTTCTTCCTTCTAATTTAAACCATTGTGCTTAGGTTTATTTCTTCTTGTGAAGTGAAAATAGCTAATGGCTCTCATCTTTTAGGCAAAAATTCCTCAAAGTCCAGAAAACTGTCTTTCAATCATCGCTAGTCCTCATTGTCCCACGTTCATGTGGTTTTGAGATGTTTTAAATTAATTCCTAAAAAAATCCCCCATCTCCAGGCAAAACTGGTAGCAAAACAGCAAGCTTGATGTTGGTGTGCATGTTAAAACGTTGCTCTGACTCAAAGAATTGGAATGTAATTTCCTATTGGGGATAAACTCTGTGAAAACACATCAACAATCAAAATAAAAGATGAAAAAGAAAAGTATCTTTGGGCCCCAGGGAGAATGAGATCTGATGGTATCTGGTGCAACTTGCAGATGTGACTGTTTCTAAGGGCAACAACAGGACCAGAATACAGCAGCCCAGAGAGAGCTGTACTTGAAAATGTCTTGCTCATTTGGTGCAAGTCAACAGTGAAAAATATAAGACATTGGGGACATTTTTTATTTATATCAAGCACCTGCTTCTTTTTATTTCAATGAACGAAGAAGTTCATTTTGTTTTCTTTTTAACTTGTGTATTCTCTGGCTTCTTCTGCTACAATGGCTGCTGCTGCTTGCATGCAAATGCCAAGAGCTGAAGCAAAGGAGGAGGAGAGACCCACGAAGCCTTATATGTCTATGACTCAGTAGGGCTTACGATAACACTTACAAGAGAAGACTGCCTGACAAACTAATTTCAGAAGAGGTGATGATAATGTTTTCTGCTAGCAGATACAATGTCATATAAACATAGTGTTGGGTGCAAGGATAAAATCAGGAGCATGGAAGTCCCCTGGGAAATGCGGCAGCAATGGGGACACTGTGTGGAAGAAGCAGCCCTAGTAATGTGAGGGCGAGAGGATGATACTGCATTTGTTCATGAAGAAACAAGCTTTCTTGATGCATCTTTCTCAGGGCCTCTCACTGTTGTGGCCTCTCCCGTTGCGGAGCACAGGCTCCGGAAGCACAGGCTCAGCGGCCATGGCTCACGGGCCCAGCCGCTCTGCGGCATGTGGGATCTTCCCGGACCGGGGCACGAATCCGTGTTCCCTGCATCAGCAGGTGGACTCTCAACCACTGCGCCACCAGGGAAGCCCTCAAAACATTTCTTTCCATCTTCTGTGACACTACCTTCTCCTAGGTCCTACATAGTCTATTTAACTCTATGCCTAATCTTCTACCTCTAGCCCCCTAATTGAGAGGTTTCCCTAGGGCCCCATCCTCACCCCTCTCTCATGATCTGTTTACATTTTCTTTCCTAGAATGAACCATGCTCTAGTCTCTAGCTATCACCCAAAATCCGGACCTGAGAGATATACATTGTAATAGATTATAAGGTTGAGTGAACTTCATAGGAATGAGCCACTCTTTTCAACAACAAATAAAATATACTGGTAACAATCTACACCTCAGGGCAGATGTTCTCTGTCTTTTATAGAATCTAAATATAAGCACAGTGTTCTGTTTTTTGGAAATTCTCAGTATAAGTTATTGACTGACTAACATGCATTCACATGAATTAATGTGAGTAAAACTTTATATAACAGATTATAGGGGATAATTACTAACATTTTTAGTATAGGGTTGATCAGTGGCAAAGAGAAAGTAGAATTTCTTGGATCCCATTTCTGTTTCTATCTTAGAGCTTGTCCTGACTCTGGGGCAAGGAAGCAGTGCCTTCGGTACTCCTGCGCAAGTCAGCCACTGGCTGAGGGCTGCCTGGGGGGCTTCCAGCTCCCTGCCTGTGTGGGAAAGGCTCAGGAAGCACTCTAGTCGTCCTCCAAAGAAAGTCATTGGTGTAAGCTGTTGGAAGCAAGAGCACACAGAGTCCAGGGGAGGGTCACACA
Source organism: Aethalodelphis obliquidens (assembly GCF_003676395.1). Classification (NCBI taxonomy): domain Eukaryota; kingdom Metazoa; phylum Chordata; class Mammalia; order Artiodactyla; family Delphinidae; genus Aethalodelphis; species Aethalodelphis obliquidens. The sequence goes on along the minus strand of NW_020838024.1, from coordinate 5,143,362 downwards.
GCATGGTAGGTGAGCACTTGTAGTAGACACTCCACCAAGAAAATAATGTCTCATAAAACGGTACTAATATGTCTACGTATGTCTCTTGAAAGTTCCAGGAAATTTTGAAATACATTGGTTTCCAGAGTGACACTGTCACTACTCAAGACTTAACTTTACCACTGCTTTTAAAGATACTCCGATTAGACTCCTCTCCCCAACTTCCTCAGCTATGTAGCTTGAACAATTCACCTGGTGACAAGCATTTCATTAGAACAGCATACTGAGGAGCAGTCAGGGCAAAGGCATTGTACCTGAGGGCTATTTGGAAAGCTGAGGCCAGAAGAGTTCTACTTTTCTTCCTGCTCACAGAACACTAAATTCTCAGTGTGGCTACAAGAGGCTGGCAATGATCGTTAAGTGATGCCAGAGAAATGCTCAAGAAAAAATATTTGGATCTACTTTTGTGTAAAAAAGTAAGAGGTCTGGCTGAAAAAAAGAGAAATAAGACTTTTAAAAAATTTCTAAAACAAGAAAAACTTAAACACATCAATAATATTGCTCTTCAAAATAGTGCCCTTAGGAACCCTTCTACACTATTGGTGGGACCACTACGGAGAACAATATGGAGGTTCCTTTAAAAAACTAAAAATAGAGTTACTGTATGATCCAGCAATCACACTCCTGGGCACATATCTGGAAAAGATGAAAACTCTAATTCGAAAAGATACATGCACCCCAATGTTCACAGCAGCACTATTTACAATAGCCGGAACATGGAAGCATCCTACATGTCCATCGACAGAGGAATGCATAAAGAAGATGTGGTGGATATATATTCAGTGGATTATTACTCAGCCATAAAAAAGAATGAAATAATGCCATCTGCAGCAACATGGATGGACCTAGAGATTATCATACTGAGTGAAGCAAGTCTGACAGAAAGACAAATTTCACATATCACTTACATGTGGATATGATACAAAAAATGATACAAATGAAGTTATTTACAAAACAGAAATAGACTCACAGACACAGAAAACAAACTTTATGGCTACCAAAGGGGAAAGGTGGGGGGATGGATAAATTAGGAATTTGGGATTGACAAATACAGACTACTATATATAAAATAGATAAACAACAAGGACCTACTTGCTATATAGCACAGGGAACTATATTCAATATCTTGTAATGGCCTATAATGTAAAAGAATCTGAAAAAGAATATATATATGTATATATAACTGAATCACTATGTTGTACACCTGGAACATTGTTAACCAACTATACTTCAATTAAGAAAAAAATAGTGCCCTTAGGGTTTGTCCCCTTATTCCAGCACAGTGGCTGTGGCTCAATTGCCTCCAGGGACAGTTATGGACCAGATAAGAGAATTCATATTTTTGCTTTAAGGTTACACCTTGACTTGGTCTCAGAAATGTGAAACACAACTTAGTAAGATGTTTTACTGATCAGATTTCACTCCAAAAAGACTTTCAATTGTTTACAAAAATTTTTAAAAATCAAACTCAAAATATGAAACATTTCTACCACTGAAGGTTACCTAGGTCTATAAGGCACTATGTAGAGGAGCCATCATCTAGATAAATATGGGTCCAAAGTTAGAATTACCTGGATATTTCATGGGAGTGTGGCTTTTTGGCCCACATTATCCAGATAATTTATTATCCGGATTTTCTTCTATAGTGCATAGTGTATTCTGACTTTGTCATGGTTAGTGTGTCTTGGCAGGTATTCAATTTTTCCATATTTTGTCATTTAAAAGATAATCACATAGACCATATAACATAAAGGTCCAAATCCTCTAGAAGCATGACAGAAGCACAAAAAAAATCAAAGTTCCCTCCAAAGTCCATGCCTTCATGTTTATGGAAATGTAACGTTGTATCTGGACTTCTGAGGCCTAATAACTAAAATGGGGAACAGATTAATTGAGGATCAAATGTATTCTTCACATTCATGACTATTGTACAGTAAAATCTATTGTTAAAGGTTTACATCACGCAGTAATTAATACCATTTTGTGGTATTTGTACATTTGACACAAGAACACACATAGTTTTATAAATGTTAAAAATAGTTAAACCTTGATGGTGTCTGCCACTTTGATTCATAAAAGAAAAGGGACAGAATCAGAAGAGGCAAAAAACCAAAAGGGCTTCATGGTGAGTCACACCACGTGTGGAGGTGATCTATTACTTTCCACTGATTTCAAGAACAGTCATTCTTGAATCCTTCCTAAATGAGACAGTTATATTTTATATGAAAATATCTACCCTAGAGAAGATTTTAAAACTTATTTCATAATGTATTTCAATTACAGACAACTAAGAAATATACTTTTATCAAAACCTATTTTTGCCTTTGTTATTAATAGAATTGATAATCAGGATTTATTGCCCTCTGAATAATTCTCTTACTTAAAAAAAAGACGTTGTTCTGCCGTTTACCTATCTCCAGGTTTAACAGGCCTAGTACTTTAACTTATAAGTCAGGTGTAATTTTTTCACCCTTTTAACAATCTTTTTGACTCTTTTCCAAGCTTCGTTTATCTTAAAATAGACCTGGTTTTAGTTAAGATTCTCCAAATTGTTAACAAATAAAGAATTGACATTATTTGTCCTTCCCAGTCTCCTGATAGCATTCTCTAGAAGGTTGGCCAAGGTTTAGGAAATGTGTTACATCCATAAGCCAATGAGAGAATAATTGGCTAAAACTATAAATTCACAATTGTAATTTTGTTTGCACTAAGTCAAATAAAATAAAGTAGTATATGACTTTGCAGAAACAAGACAGCTTTGAAGAAGAAAGGCGAGGGGGTGGGTGGGGGTGGTCAAAGACAGAGTTGTTGGAAGAACCTAAATGTTTAGAGAATAGACATTCTACTCTTATTCTCACTGGTGGAGCTGAGGCTCTGAGAAGTTAATGGGAGACATCAGAGCATGTTTCTGTGCTGATGGAAGTCCTCCAGTGTAGAGGGGATAATCACAGAAGCAGTGACTGAGGAGGTGAGAGGGTATGGGATCCAGGTGGAGGGACTGGATTTTGACACAGCAATGATACTAAGTTCAGTGTATTTAGCTAAAAAATGCAGAGTTTGGGTACTGAACACAGTTATAAGTTGATAGATTTGATGGTGGAAAGCTGATGATGACTACTTCTATTATCTCTGTAAATATCATCTCTGAGAATGATGGGAATGTTGGGGGAGTAGGAGATTTGAGGGTAGAGGAGAAATGTGAACTCATATTTTAGGTGAACAGGAAAGTGAATAAATGAGGCATGTGTGGTAGGGTTGCCCATTTGAGGTTAGTGGTCATGAATTTAGAATGAGCTCAATCAACACAATTGTGTTCTTGGGTGGCCAGGGAAGTCTCAATTTTAGCTGTTAATGCTTTTAATTATTATCATTTGAGAGCTATTTCTCTTTGTCCATTGGCTGTTTGGATAACCTTTGGTCTTGGACAGGGAATGTCCAGGCCCATTGCTGTCTGGAATCATAACCTTGGATGGTATCACAGTGACAAGAGATAATAGAAACAGGAGGAGATGCCTGGAGGAGAGAGGCGGTTTTCTGTTAGCTGGAATATACTCCCCACAAGTTGAAGATAAGAGAGCTACAGGGAGGCCAGGTTACAGGTCAAGAAGCAGGAAGGAAAGGTCTTAAGATGAATAGCCAACACCATCGTATCCTAGACAGCATGGCTCCATCCTACTGTTGATTCTGGGAGTTAAATGGTTTCCCTGGTTACTAGAGCCTGTTTATTCAGTCAGGCTAAAGAAACAAGTATGTTCACGCCATGGCAAGCATACAATAAGCTTTTCTTAACACTTCTGTATCATCACATTCTCCTGGACCTTCTTCCATCTAGCTTCATTATTTCTGCTCTTTTTCTCCATGGCTCCTTGTTTCTTTCTACATTCACCCCATATCTGGGGGCCTTCTCTAAGGTCCATCCTTGGTTCTGTCCTATGGTCTGTTTACACTCTTATTCTAAGAAAGATGAACCAAACATTCTCTTGGTTCTAGCTCTCTCCTAAGTTCTAACCCTGTGTTTCCAAAAAGTATTTGGACATTTCTATAGAGAAAAACATTAATTCATCATTTGTTCAAAATCAAAACCTTTACTCTTTCTCCTTTTGGATTTCCTACACTGAATTAAAGAGTTCATTCTTACAAGCCTCCAAACTGAGAACTTTGCAATTATCATGACTTTGTTCTTTTCTTTCTCCATCATGTCCAATCTACTTGGGGGTCCAATCTACCCCCAAGTCCTGCCCATTCCACTTATGCAAAGACATTTTTCTCCATCCCTTTGCTATTTTCCTCAAGCTATTTCATACCTTCCTAACCTGTCTCCTAAGCTCTACTCTCTCTGCTCTAGGCCTTCACACTACCATTCATGCTACCATCCATGGCATTCCACTGCTGCCAAATAAAGTCCAACCTCCTTAACATAGCACTTACGATGTTCAGTTATTTGTCTAATCTTTCTAGCCTTATTTTATATAATACATGTAACCTTACCAAATTAGTGGCATGACAAACTGAACCTTTGCTCAAGCATATCCTGTTCTCTTTCCCCCATGACCTTTCTCATGCCATTGCTTTCACAATCATTTCTTTCTTCTCTTACAATCCTTCCCCAATTAAATATTCCTGACCCCCTAGATAAATTGTGGATGACATTACAATATATGGTTTCTATCTATACCTGTAATATAAATATATGAAACATGACAAATAACATGTAATTAGCTTGAAAACATTATACAATATAATTACATAGACACACACATACATGTAATGTTTTCAAGTCAATTATGTTTTAGTTTTTCATTACAGAAGAAATACCAGCATGCTGAATAAAATTTGAGAAATAACAGATAGGAAAGAGAAAGCCATGGCTCATGGAGTAGTCAACATAATACAACTACAGTTAGGATACTGGTAAATTTCCTTCTTTAGATGTTTCTAGTTGAAAGCATCGTGCCCACTTCCACCAGGTTCCTAGCACAATGTTGAATACACAAAAAAGCCTCCACTAATCAGGTGATTTTGATTTGAACATGTAGGGAACACAAAGTTGTGCTTTCTTATTGGTGCTCTGATATTATTATTTTAATAAAAGGACCAAATCATTTTTGTCCAAAGCAACCAAATTAAATCCACAGAATGCACAAAAGATAAATTTGGTCAAAATCTTGACCAAAGCTTTGACCTTCTCACCTTTCTCTATGAAGACATTTTGACTATTGTACTAGTCTATTAGGGCGGCCATAACAAAATACCACAGACTTAGTGGCTTAAACAACAGACATTTATTTTCTCATGGGTCTGGAGGCTGGAAGTCCAAGATCAAGATGTCAGCAAGTTTAATTCCTCCTGAGGCCTCTCTCCTTTAGCTTGCAATAACACCTTTTTGCTGTGTCCTCATCTGGCCTTTCCTCTGTGCATATCCCTGGTGTCTCTCTTCTTGTAAGGACAGCAGTCATATTGGAATAGAGCCCCAACCTTATGACCTCATTTAATCTTAATTACCTCCTTAAAGGCCCTTAATTACCTCCAAATATGGTCACACTGGGGGGTTAGGGCTTCAATATATGAATTTTGAGGGGATACAATTCAGTCCATAGCACCCATGAAAACTTATACCTGACCTCTTCAACATATGACAAAATATAAAGATAAGAAATCTCATTTTTTTCCTTTGCTCTGCTAATGATAAGGGATTTGAAATATAAAATGCTGCCACAAATTTGTATAAGTGTCAAATTGGAAAATTCTGAACCATTTCATATGGTTGAACATCCATATTGAAGTTTTGCATCAAGTAAAATTGTGAAAACATTTTCATTTTTAAATGAAAGAAATACCAAAGAATCCCAGTTACTTTAACTGAATTTGGTAACAATTCACACTGATACAAAAGGGAGGCAGTGTCAGTCTAGTAGTGTGCTAGCTGTTGTCACAGTTTTGCCCAGTCAAGTTTCCAGTCCATCCAGAAGAGCAGTATCTTCCTTCCAAGAGATACTTTTATATTGTATTTGACATAAAGAGCAAACCCTGTTCTGATATGTGGAAAGTGTTGGCTTTCCAAAAGAAAGTCTCAGTGTGTTTTCTCCTGGGGTTGCCAACAAGCTCTGAATATGGGATCCAGAAGGGCAACTGTTCCTTCGATTTCTAGAAAGTAAAGAAAGTGATCCACACAGGAGGGTTAGTAGATGTACTTTGCCATCACAAGTGGAGGTGTGGAGAAGCAAAGCCATAACACTGTTTGTCACTGGGAGGAGAAAGCCAGCCAAGAATTCAGATAATAAAGGCTCTCAGAGAGGCCCAAAACAAACCAAACATCCAGCTGAGCACACTAGAAAAATAAATTTTACAGCATAGCATTTGGTTCTTGGACTTGTTGGTTTGCTTTGTGAATGTCCTCAAGTTAGAAGCTTGATGTTGGAAGAACCCCACAGAGATGACATCAGGTAGGAGCAAAGCAGGGCTGGAGCAGTGATCAGCTGTTCATCACCAGCCAGTCCTCAGCACTTACAAACAGCCTTTATTTCAGAGGCCCTAATGTATTTTGTAGCATTATGGAATTTGCTTGGAGGGTCTAATAAAGGTGCTTACAATAAAGGCAATCAAATCAGTGTAATAATTGCTATGGAATAAAATCAGGAAGACGTCCCAGAGGTCTTCAGATCTCATTTTACAGTTTTTCTAGAGCTCTTTTCTTCAAAAATCTTGAAGGAATTAAAAAAATACAAATACATTAAACAGTGTAACTTTCACCTCCATTGTTTCCTGGCAGCTCTCTTAGAGACGTGCTAATAAACAATAAAATTTTCCCTAAGCAGGAATCTGGAAAGAGAGAGAAGAAAACCCAGGAACCAGGGCAACCCAAAGCCAGTTAACCACCTAGAATCAACTGTAGATTATAATCATAGTGGCCTTCTACAATGTCACCTGCAATATTAGTTTTTTCTCAAGCCACTTGTCAAATGGCATCACAGTGCTAACATTTTCATGAGGCATTCCTCAGCAGAAAATTTTCTAGGTCATAGCTTCTTTCTTTTTCTGTTTCTTTTTTTTTTTTCTAAAGAAATGGAAAACATAGAATTCATATTTTTCTTAAAAGACAAACATACCACTGTGCTGTCTCTAAAATAGCTGTGGCTCAGGATGTGGACACCATTCCACTCATTGTCATCACAATATTCTTGAAGTAGCCACTTTCAGGTGCAGAACTGCAGAACGATGTGACAGCCAGGTCATGTGGTGGTTTCAGTTTACCCTCTCTAACATGCAATTCCAATTACCAAAATATAAGTGACTCTTAATGATGGGTTCAATAACAGTGGATGTGGAAGCACTTACAGATTCAGGACAGTTCAGGTTTTGCACCAAGAAATTAAATCATTGAAATGACATTTTATTTTTTTAATAAGAAGTGGGCAAATAGAAATGACTCACTATGTTTTCTAATTTCACTCACAACCTGGTTTTTCTGTGTGAGCAGGAAGTGAAAGAGTTTGTAGAGACTGTAGAATTTGATGAGTCTTATGAGTTTCTCATGGAGTCAATTTTCTGAAAACCAAAAGAGCTTGTATTCTACAAAGTTTCACTGTGATATAAAATTAAAGCTATTCACTACTGGCCTTCATAGAGCATTGAGTCCCGAAGCTAAATACCCTTTGACTTCACTACGATATCAGTGGGCATTTGGCCAAGGAAGGCCAGTTAAAATTGGGCCTCTTGCAGTGAGTTATAGATGAGGCATTCATCCTGTCATTCTTCATTACAAATATAGCATGAGGAATGGAGTTCAAGTGGAGCAGGAACTATCTGGAATTTGGGCAAGGGGTCACACACTAGTCCTGGACATAATTGGGACACATGAACATTTCCAACTTGATATCCCCAGTTCGGGGAAGGTTCTAGAATCTTCACAGATGGTTTAACTCAAAATCTCCTGTTGAATTTCCACTTATCTTTCAAAACTCAGCTCAAGTAGCTCTTCTATGAAGCATTCTTTTTGAATTCTTCCCCTTCTTGCATCAAGGCATTCTTTCCTTTCTGCATTTATTGTGCTCTATACATAACTCCATTACAGAACTCATCCCATTAAAAGAAAACTGTGTGCTTACTTGTCTGTCTCTTCCAGTAGACTGTGAACTCGTGGTGGTCGGAGGTTTTCTCATTTGTCTTTGTACCTCCAGGATCTAGCACCATGCCATGTGCTTTAGGAGACTAATTGAAATCTGATGCTGACGACAACATAGTCAACTTTTCCAGAATATGGAAATTGTGAACATACTCCTGCATATCTCCCCTGAAAACAATGAATACCAAGAATTCATAATGCTTTCACTCATACCACTGCAATATACCAACTATTAATTATAACAAAGACTTATCTAGAAAGTAAGAAAAAATGTATGTGTCTCAATCAGGAAGAATAAGATGAGACATGAAATTGAGAGACAGGGGATGGTGACTTTTTTTAACAGGTATTTCCAGTATTTACGGCAGACTATGCTTATCTGGATTTCTCATCTGTTACAGATTTGGCTGGTGATCATATGAGTATCTGGAAGCCGCTGGCCTCTTCAGGAAATCCATCCATTCTTTCAATCTGTTAGGTCCCTGATAACTCTGCTATCTTGGAAGGATCTGGCTACTGAGGCACTAGGAATGCTCTTATGAGTTCTCCTGCTATAATTTTTAAAAATCCCACCTCTAGAACAGGCATAACCATACATCGTTACTGCAGTATCAGTGAAAGAGTGGGTTCATTTCACTACGTTTAGGTATCGGTTTACATCTCTTTGTTTTAATTGTCTTTTAGTATTAAGTATTAAGAGCCACCAGTGAACAGCCAATGGAAAAGATTCAGGGAAATAGAGCAAAGGGGAAGGCAGAGTAAGATAAAAGCGTGAAGGTCATTGTAGAATAAAGAGGCTGCCAAATTACACAGAACAAATGTAGAAACTATGAAAAATGTTTCAACAAAAGAAAAGGAAGTAAAAGAGAACAGTATCTACTTCAGAAAAATGTCATTTATTGATAGATTTCTCATTTCATTTTATTAAAAGAATAACTTAAGTAGAGAAGATAGGATCGATTCTATTTTCTTTAATATTTTTCATTTTGAACACTGTTTCCTAAATGTAGTATATTTTACTATTGTGAACTGTTAGCCCCTGAATGTATTAAAATAAATTTTACTTAGCATCTCTTGTTATAATGTAAACTTTATAAGGCAGGAATTTTGCTCTGTCTTGTGTGCTGCTCTCTTTCTCATGATTTGAATAGTGTCTGGTGCATAGTAGGCACTCAATAAATATTTAATGATGGATACACAAATCTTATTCATTTTATTACTTCTAATTCATCCTCTACACTACTGTCAAACTAATCTGTCTAGAACACAAATCAGATCATATCATTACTCTGACTAAACCCTTCAAAGGCTCTTCATCATTCTCGGGTGAAAATTCAAACTCCTTAACATGCCACATAAAGTCTTTCATGATCTGGCCCTTGCTTGACTCTTCAGCCTGCTCACTTTTAATTAATCAATTAACTAGCTAATTCATTCCTTCAACACATATTTATTAAGCGCTTACTATGTTCCAGCATTTTGTTAGATACTACGGACACAATGGCAAGCAAAAGAAGATAGCTCTCTCACTTCTCATTATCCCACTACTGAAGAAACTAGACTTCTACTGTGCTTGAAAATGAATCTGACTCATGGATCAAAGAAGAGACCACAATGGAAACTAGAAAATATTTACAGCTTGTTGATAATGAAGATACCAAAACTTGTGGGATACAGCTAAAGTGGTGCTTAAAGGAAAATTTATATTTTTAAAATGTATATGTTAGAAAAGAAGAAAGGCACTCAACTTTATCAATTATCAGACAGATGAAATCTAAAACCACAGTGAGATATACTTCATACTAACCAGAATATCTAAAATGAAAAATAGGATAACATCCAATGTTGGTGAAGATAAGGAGCACCTTGAATTCTAACACATTGCTGGTGGAGGTCTGATTTGTTATAACTACTTTGACAAACTGTTTGGCAGTATCCACTCAAACTTGTGGTATAGTCATTGGCCAAGGGCTCACAAGTGCCCATTTCTTGCTCTCTGCTTTAGCTGGACCAAACTTTAGTAAGGCTTCTCTCTTCCCTGCAGGCCCCTAAACTTTGGCTCATCCCCAAGTTTAAACAAGCACCAAAGCACTAAGGTGCAGAACATCTCCCCTTAACAGATCATTCTGAAAATTGGCTGACCACAGAGAAAAAGAGTTCCTGTTGATGCACCCTGATTTTGCCAACTTCTCACCCTCACCTTGTGTCTGCCTCCAACACAAAGTTCCTTTTCATACTTCTTCCATATCAAAGAAAAGCCTTTTTCTGTTTGATTCTGAGACACTTGTAGATTTCTGAGATCAGAGCTTTGTTCTCATAGCGATAATCTTTTTGGATGAAGTCTTTTCTTATTTAAGTCCAGCTTTGTTTTCATTTGCTATCATACAATGGAACAGTATATAAAAATGAGAATAAATGAGCCAGCTATATGTGACAACGTGGATGGATCTCACAAGTATAATGTAGAGTCAAAAAAGCAAGACGTAAATGGCTAAAAACTGTATGATTTCATTTACATAGAGTTTAAAACAAGAAAAACTAATCTATGTTGTTGCAAGTCAGGGTAGTGGCTCCCTTAAGGGAGGTGGTTGCTAGAAGGGGACAGAAAGGAATCTCTTAGGACACTGATAACTTTCTGTTTCTTGACCAGTATCATCATTATATGGAATGTGTTCAATTTGTAAAGTTCCATCTAGTGATAGACTTATAATTTGGAAAATTTTCTATGTGTTTTACTTCAATTAAAATTTTACTTAAAAATTGAATCATTTAAAATCACCATTTATTTTTCTCAAACTTGTATGAAGCAAAGACAAAAGGGCCTTAATGCTTTCTAATGAGCAAATGAACACATATCACTTATATATGCAACTTAGTAATGGAGTTAGAGAATAAAATAAGTTATCCCACAGGTAATAAGTTAATTGTCAAGATACTGGTGTGTTTGTTACCACTTAAGAGACTAAATTCAACTTCCTATTAAACATAGTCTAAGATATAAAATATCTGAAATGATTAATTTTGCAATAATCACACCTTTTTATGCACTGTGGAAAAAATGTTAATAGAAGAATATCAGGAGAAATCTTCTTATCATTATCAGAAAAAAAGAAGAAAAAAGAAACTTTCATGATAACAAAATATGACAATACAGATGTGTACATATTTAACTTAAACAAGAACTTCATTCCACCTTGCTGGTCCTCTGATGTTTTGTGTTTTATGGTCACAAGAATGTAAATGTCCTCTGGCCTCTATTTATCTTGTATAGTAACAAAGAACAGTAACTAGTCCAGTTACATTTTCAAGAGACCTTTCTTAATGGCCTTATTCTTCATTAAAGAAGAATAAGGGTTTGGTATTTGAGATGGACAGAGTGGAAAATTTTGAGGCATTTGGAAGGTAAAAATCTCTTATTGTATCTCACACTGTAGCTACATAAAACTCTTTGCAGGTCCCAGCATATGCCAGCTTTGTATCTGTTTCTCCCCTGGACCATATTTTCTTTAATGTTTCATATAGCTACATCCCACTCATCCTTCTAAACTCAGCTCTTCCATGCACTCCCATGGTTCCCTGTTTTTGCCACTGTTGTCAAACTTGTCACACTGTCTTTTAGTCATCTGCTTACTTGTTGGTTTCTCTCCTAGACTATGATCTATTTGAGGTCAGTGCTTGTCTATTTTGTTTCTGTAGCTCCAGGGCTATAGCCATGACTGGAACAGAGCAGGAAATAAGAATCTGTTAAATTACTAAGTGAATAATAGATCCTTTTGGCAATCTAAATGACTCAAACTGTTCTTTCACTTAAAACAATAGAATGAAACAAATCTAAAGCAGACACCAACTCCTGGACATGTTCATTTTTCAGAGAAGAGGAGGCTATAATTGGCAAGAGGAGAAAGCAATACTAATGATTATAATGAGACAATGGACAAAGAAAACCAAAGGAACTGGCCAGTGCATCTTACTGCTGTAACTGTGAACTGTGTTGTTAACTAGATGTTTTACCATCATGAAGTCTGCTTAAGGAGAGAGAGGGATTTTCAGTTGACTATTGACTTAAATGCTTCTTTTGGGATATCAGTATCATCATTTTACATGCAAACTTGAGGGACTGGTTTTTTATCGTAAATTTTGGCATAATATTTCCAGGTGAATGATAAGGCCTTAGTTATGGCCTTCGGGTCTGAGTAGCTAGCCTTCTAGCTACTCTTATTTGCCTCTGGCCCTCTCTGAAATCAGACTGGAATGGGGAGCTGGGTTAATTATTATTATTAGTTTCTATTTATTGAGCACTAAATATGGGCCAGGCACTGTTATAGCTACTTTCACATATAATTTCATACACTCATTACAACAAACCTGTGAGGAGGCTATTGTTATTCATCTCAATTTTACTGAGAAAACCGAGGCTTGAGTAGGTTAACTAATGGGCCCAAAGTTATTCACACAGTAAATGGTGCAGCCGGAAATTACTCATTTCAAAGTCAGTTAGTTCTCTCTCTCTTTTTTTTTTAAATATTTATTGTTGCTTTTATTCACCTTTTGGCAAAGAAACAAAAGATATATTAAAAAGTGTACTTGAGTTGTAGTTCTGTGAATAAGGGAAATCAGCTACAAATAAGATCTTCATGTTTGATCAATAAAATATCTGTGGTTTTTTAGTAAATTTTGGCATTTGTCTTGAGTGCTAATAATTTTTTTTAACATCTTTATTGGGGTATAATTGCTTTACAATGATGTGTTAGTTTCTGCTTTATAACAAAGTGAATCAGCTATAGATAATATATATCCCCATATCTCCTCCCTCTTGGGTCTCCCTCCCATTCTCCCTATCCCACCCCTCTAGATACTGTTGCCTCTTCTGCCTTCCAAATTGCCTTCCAGCTCCAGATGTGGGTAGAGAGAAGTAGGAACACCAAACTGTGTATGTGTATAGGGAAGCAAGGAGAGAGGGAGACATGTTGAGGGCTTTTGTTTGTACAAGTCCTGTCCTTGGCTTGGTCCCAGCAAGATCCCCTTCATTTATATTTGATGCTCTGGATGAGTTTAAAATATTAAAATCTCAGAGATGACCAAATTACAAAAAAAAGACAGCAACAAAAATAATCTGAGAACCTGAGAACTGAGAAAATATTCTGTAGTGAAAAGAATAGGAACTAACAGCATGTGAAAAGTTCTAATATCGATTTACATCAAAGAAAAATAAGTTTTAAAAAATCAAGTGGTCTTTTTCTCCTCAATGAAATGAAATAGGTTATTATTTCTATTAAATAAGATTAGGCCAAAATAAAATAGGAGACTAACAGAATAAAACATTCAAAGAGATAACATTTTTCAAAGATGGCCATAAGAAGACTTGAAATTGAAGAAAACAGAACCAGTAATTTGTAGAAACGTTTAGATAGCTATTCTAAAAGTGAAGAAGGTTAATAAAAAACTGAAAAATAATAAAGAAGATAACCATCATTGTGGAGAGATTACAGATTTCCAATCTGTGAAGTTATACATAATACCCTCTTATTATATTTTAAATGTGTATAGGATCTATAGCGACATCACCCTCTACAATCCTGATGTTATTAATTTGTGCCTTACTTGTTTTTCATAAGTTTTGCCCAGAGTTTATTAATCTTATTAGTCTTTTCAAAAAATTAATTTTTACTTTGTTGATCCTAATATGTTAGTTTTCTTTACCATCAGTTTCTGCTCCTTTCTTCATTAGTTCTTCTATTTGTGAGGGATTTAAGTTGCTATTCTTTAACTAACTTCTTGAGATGGATGCTTAGATCATCGACTCCCAGTCTTTATTCTTTCCTAATATATGTGTTTAAGGCTATATATCTCCCTCTAAAGCATGACTTTAGTTGAATTCCACATATATTTTCATTAAGTTCAAAATATTTTCTAATTTCCATTCTAATCTCTTCTTTGACCCAGAGGTTATTTAGAAGTATATTTTGCATTTTCCAAACATATGGGAATTTTCTAGTTATCTTTTTATTATACATTGGTCTGTGGTCATCTAATATATGCTATGTGATGTCATTCCTTTGAAATTTGTTGAGTTGCTTTATGGTCCAGCAATTTAAAAAATTTTCCACATGTATTTGAAAAGAATGTGTGGTTTGTAGCTGTTGGGTATACAATTACATACATTTTAACTGGGTTGTTCAAATATTTTATATCACTTTTTGGTCTTCTTGTTCTATCAGTTACACAGAGGTATTTTAAAAATCTTCCAGCATGAATGTGCTATTATGAATTTGCTATTATTGTGAATTTGCCTATTACTTCTATAATTTTATCAGTTTTTACTTTAAATGTTTTCAGGGTATATTATTAGGTGACACAAATTTATAATTATTATGTCTATAAAATCAAACCATTTTCCATAATGGCTCTCTTTTTTGCCTTAAAGTATATATATATTTTCTCATTAATGTAGCTATACCAGTGCTCAGTACCCCCAAAACTTAGTAGTTTAAAACAACAAAATTTATTGTTTCTAACAGTTTAAGGGAGTCAGGAATATAGGAGCAACTTCGTCTCTCATGACATTGCAGTCAAAATGTCAAGTGGGGTTGTAACTTCATTAGACGTTTGAATGGGACTGGACAATCTACTTCTAAGATGACTCACTTACATGGTTGTTGGCTGGAGGCCTCAGTTTCTTTACTGGCTGTTCACAGAAGCCTTGGTGTCTCATCACATGGACCTCTCCATAAGGCTGCCTGAGTGTCCTCATGATATGGAAGCTAGCTTCCCACAGAGCAAGAAATCTGAGGGAGTGAGGTCAAGGAGGAAGCCACAAAGTATTTTATGACCTACTCTCAGAAGTTACACACTTCTGCCACATTCTATGCATTAGAAGTGAGTCACTAAGTGCAACCCACTCTCAAGAAGAGGGGAATTAGGCTCTGCCTTTTAAGGGAGAAGTATCAAAGAATTTGTGGGCCTATTTTAAAACCATCACAATTAGTATTTGCATGGTATATTTTTTTCATAATTTTACTTCCAGACTTTATATTTCCTTATGTTTTAGGTTTGGCCAATCATAAGCAAAATATACATATATTGTATGCCACTCTACCATTCTTTGTCTTTTAATTGGAGCATTTATTTCATTTTTACTCAATGTAATTATTGATACATTGAGTTTAAATCTCTGGTATTGTGACTTGATTTCTCTTGTTCCTACCTGTGTGTGCCTATTTACTCTCCTTTCTTACCTTATTAAGATGACTTGAAGCTAGGCTTTAGTCCCTGTGATGACTGGTCTACTTCTGATTTACCACTGTTCCTAAGGAGCTGCCTTTCAGGATCTCTACTGAAAACACTCTAGACTCCAACTATTTTCTCATGTGGGTCAGTTGAAAGTTCTGCTTACCTCTAGGCTCCTCAGTATCCTCTTCCAGAACCAGCAGATACTGGTGAGGAAAGAGTCCTCAAGCTGAGCTTACTTCTATAGGTTTCTTTCTTTTCTGAGATTTTTGTCTCTTTAAATCTTCACTGTCTTATTGGCTCTCCAGAGCTTTTAAGCAGAATACTTTAAAAACTATTTTCTAGTTTTTTGTTTGAAAAGGTTGGTCTGAATTTCTTAGTTTGCCTTCATTAGAAGTGAGAGAAGTCATTTAATTTTTACAAATGGTAGAGTATTATTATTATTCCATTTTGTTGGTGAGGAAACTGGTCTCAGAAAAGCCAAGTAAATTGCTCAAGGTTACATTTAGAAAGTGGCAAACTTAGAATTTGAACATATATCTTTCTGTCTCAAAAACAAAACAAAACAAAAAACCTCATGCTATTTACATTAGCTAAAAGCAATTTTGGCTAATATCCCCTAAGTGGAACACACTATAAGAAGATTTATTACTGACAATCATACTTATACTTTTCATCAAGTATAAATGCATGTTTGCAAATTGGAAGACCTTCTGTTTTATAGCAGTCTTTAATTAATTTTACTAAAATATAGTTAGTTTCAGTTTCCTAAGTATTTTGATTTACAGTTTTATAATTCCTTACTGGTATTGACTAGCAATCAGTATTTTATAAAATAATGGTACTTTAACATGAAAGTCTAATATAATCCAATAAGTGGTTATTTTTAAGGCATAAGTAAAAGTTGAATCTTAATTTTTTTTAATCTCCTGCTATTTCTTAATTCCTTATCCAGAAGTCATTTTAAATAAATTCAGTTTTGCTTACAATTTCATTTATCATCCATTAAACTTCCACTGCAAAACAATGAATTCCTTTCCATAAAGCCATATAATTAGTAAATCCCACCATATATTATTTGCCTTTCATGGATGACATATTTTGGAAATCTATATAGATCTTTAAATAGTAAACAAATATATATTATATGACATACATTATTATCAAGATGACTAAGCTTTAAAATATTATTAAATACTGAAGAAGAGTTCTTCTTTCCTTAACCACAAGACATATGTGTATTTAGAAAAACAATTTCTCTGCTTATTTTTGCTGATAAGAAACTTGAATACTTTCTCTAGCAGAAAAATCAGAATATTTCCATCTGCATTTGCAGTGATGAGCTAAATTAAAATGGAAATCAATATTATAGGAAAGGTAAAATAGCAAAAGCTAAAAAGAAGGGCTTCCCTGGTGGTGCAGTGGTTGAGAGTCCGCCTGCCGATGCAGGGGACACGGGTTCATGCCCCGATCTGGGAAGATCCCACATGCTGCGGAGCAGCTGGGCCCGTGAGCCATGGCCGCTGAGCCTGCGCATCCAGAGCCTGTGCTCCGCAACGGGAGAGGCCACAACAGTGAGAGGCCCGCGTACCGGGAAAAAAAAAAAAAAAAAAAGATAAAAAGAAGACATTTCTTCGACAAAATGGACTATGGCTTTATGGTCTGAAAAGCAGGGTTTCTGAGGTTACGGAAGTGTTTTTGCATCAAGAGTGCCCTTGAGCCCATCTGGCTTTTAATAGACTTGACTTTTTTTCTCATGTGTTGTTGCTACCCAGGAGAAAAGGAAATTAGAAAGAGGGGGTCTCTTAGGTCAACTGGTGTAAGTTTTAAGACAGAATAAATGGAATGGTCTCTAGATTAGATAGTTTACTCTTACCAGGGTAGGGAGATAGGGACTTGGAGCAGGGACTCAGATTTGACTAAGAACGTGCATTTTGCTGAACCAAAGCTCTGCGCTTGGTAGTTGGAAAGGGAAGATATAGCCTTTGAGGCAGTGAAAAAACCTTCACACTGAGGAAAAGGGTAGAATATTACCTGGGGTTCACTGAACTCAGTCTAACATGCTCTGGATCCATTGGGTGAAGGCCATAGGTTGGTACAAGTTCTGGAAAGTCAAAATTACATGCTATATTCTTTATGGTTTCAAATACCAAGTGTACAGGAAGAGGAAAAAGAGAGAGGGGATTTTATGGAGAAGTATCTCAATAACTGCAGAGATATCCCTTTTTAGCAGAGCTTTTGTCCCAAAGTCATAAATTTCTTAGATTCTAGAAGCTTGAGGTGGTAGAGAAGAGGAATGCAGGCTGCATTGGGTAACTGCCTTTTGGGGGGCTGCACAGGCAGATAACATGAGAGCTTACTTTGGACTTGATGGAGACCCTTTGGGAGAGAGTTGCCCTAGAGGTAGCTTAAACGGATTTTGTCCAGTAGAGCCACTGGTGAGACAATGGACCCTATGTGTGGTGACTGCGTGTGTGTGTGTGTGTGTGTGTGTGTGACTGCTGGGTTTCCAGGGCTGGAGGGCTGATTCTTTAGCAGTCAGTCAGAATTGCTATTAAGAATTGCTCTTAATAGAATTGCTCTTAAGAATTGCTATTTCTTGTTCCTAGTGGGAGAATGTTTGAGAAAGCCAGAAGAAAACTGCTCATGAGAAAAAGAATCAGTATTGGGAATTTGCCATGCACTGAAGGCACCAGTGTCAGATATGTCTTCCAGTCAGTAAAAACTTTCCCTTAGCTATTCCTACCTCCATAACTAACCCTGGAGGGTTTAGGGTGGGTGGGGGAAGGAGGAAAGTGCAAGGGTGGGAAATAGAAAGGTGGATCCTGTCCCCTTTCCCCACTGTAGGAGTCTCAGCCAGAAGTGGCACTAAACCAGAGGAAGGTAGAAGCTTTACCCTTAAATAAAGTATGAAATTGTGATTATAATAGGGGACCGGGCATTTAAGTACTGGATTAAGACTGATCAGAGAACTTTATTTATTTTTTATCCACCCAAGAAAAAGTTATAATATTGCCTATATGTCAACAGGCCATTAAATATTGACTTTATATCTACTATGTGTAAAACATTGTGCTGGGTTTTTTTTTTAATTTTATTTTACAATTTTTATACAGCAGGTTCTTATTAGTTGTCTATTTTATACATATTAGTGTATATATGTCAATCCCAATTGCCCAATTCATCCCCCCACCCACCCCACCCCCCGCCACTTTCCCCCCTTGGTGTCAATACGTTTGTTCTCTACATCTGTGTCTCTATTTCTGCCTTGCAAACCGGTTCATCTGTACCATTTTTCTAGATTCCACATATATGTGTTAGTATATGCTATTTGTTTTTCTCTTTCTGACTTACTTCATTCTGTATGACAGTCTCTAGGTCCATCCACGTCTCTACAAATGACCCAATTTTGTTTCTTTTTATGGCTGAGTAATATTCCATTGCATATATGTACCACATCTTCACTATCCATTCATCTGTTGATGGGCGTTTAGGTTGCTTCCATGACCTGGCTATTGTAAACAGTGCTGCAATGAACATTGGGGCGCATGTGTCTTTTTGAATTATGGTTTTCTCTGGGTATATGCCCAGAAGTGGGATTGCTGGGTCATATGGTAGTTCTATTTTTAGTTTTTTAAGGCACCTCCATACTGTTCTCCATAGTGGCTGTATCAATTTACATTCCCACCAACAGTGCAAGAGGGTTCCCTTTTCTCTACACCTTCTCCAGCATTTATTGTTTGTAGATTTTCTGATGATGCCCATTCTGACTGGTGTGAGGTGATACTTCACTGTAGTTTTGATTTACATTTCTCTAATAATTAGTGATGTTGAGCAGCTTTTCATGTGCCTCTTGGCCATCTGGCCTTCTTTTGAGAAATGTCTGTTTAGGTCTTCTGCCCATTTATTGACTGGGATGTTTGTTTTTCTAATATTGAGATGCATGAGCTCTTTTTATATTTTGGAGATTAATCCTTTGTCCATTGATTTGTTTGCAAATACTTACTCTCATTCTGAGGGTTGTCTTTTCATCTTGTTTATAGTTTCCTTTGCTGTGCAAAAGCTTTTAAGTTTCATTAGGTCCATTTGTTTATTTTTATTAGGTCCATTTGTTTATTTTTATTAGGTCCATTTGTTTATTTTGTTTTTATTGTTTCCATTACTCTAGGAGGTGGGATCAAAAAAGATCTTGCTGTGATTTATGTCCAAGAGTGTTCTTCCTATGTTTTCCTCTAAGAGTTTCATAGTTTCTGGTCTTACATTTAGGTCTCTAATCCATTTTGAGTTTATTTTTGTGTATGGTGTTAGGGAGTGTTCTAATTTCATTTTTTTACATGTAGCTGTCCAGTTTTCCCAGCACCACTTATTGAAGAGCCTGTTTTTCCTCCATTGTATATTCTTGCCTCCTTCGTTGTAGATTAGGTGACCACAGGTGTGTGGGTTTAACTCTAGACTTTCTATCCTGTTCCATTGATCTATATCTCTGTTTTTGTGCCAGTACCATATTGTCTTGATGACTGTAGCTTTGTAGTGTAGTCTGAAGTCAGGGAGTCTGATTCCCCCAGCTCCATTTTTCCCTCAAGATTGCTTTGGCTATTCGGGGTCTTTTGTGTCTCCATATAAATTTTAAGATTTTTTGTTCTAGTTCTCTAAAAAATGCTACTGGTAGTTTGATAGGGATTGCATTGTATCTGTAGATTGCATTGGGTAGTATAGTCATTTTCACAATATTAATTCTTCCAATCCAAGAACATGGCATATCTCTTCATCTGTTTATGTCATCTTTGATTTCTTTCATCAGTATCTAATAGTTTTCTGAGTACAGGTCTTTTACCTCCTTAGGTAGGTTTATTCTTAGGTATTTTATTTGTTTGTTGCAATGGTGAATGGGATTCTTTCCTTAATTTCTCTTTCTGATCTATCATTAGTATATAGGAATGCAAGAGGTTTCTATGCATTAATTTTGTATTCTGCAACTTTACCAAGTTCATTGATTAGCTCTAGTAGTTTTCTGGTGGCATCTTTAGGATTATCTATGTGTAGTATCATGTCATCTGCAAACAGTGACAGTTTTACTTCTTCTTTTCCAATTTGTATTCCTTTCATTTCTTTCTTTCCACTGATTGCTGTGGCTAGGACTTCCAAAACTATGTTAAATAAGAGTGGCAAGAGTGGATATCCTTGTCTTGTTCCTGACCTTAGAGGAAATGCTTCCAGTTTTTCACCATTGAGAACTATGTTTGCTGTGGGTTTGTCACATATGGCCTTTATTATGTTGAGGTAGGTTTCCCCTATGTCCACTTTCTGGAGAGTTTTTTTTTTTTATCATAAATGGGTGTTGAATTTTGTCAAAAGCTTTTGCTGCATCTATTGAGAAGATCATGTGGTTTTTATTCTTCAATTTGTTATTATGGTGTATCATATGGATTGATTTGCATATATTCAAGAATCCTTGCATCCCTGGGATAAATCCCACTTGATCATGGTGTATGATCCTTTTAATGTGTTGCTGGATTCTATTTGCTAGTACTTGTTGAGGAGTTTTGCATCTATATTCATCAGTGATATTGGTCTGCAATTTTCATTTTTTGTAGTATCTTTGTTTTTGGTATCAGGGTGATGGTGGCCTTGTAGAATGAGTTTGGGAGTGTTCCTTCCTCTGCAATTTTTTGGAAGAGTTTGAGAAGGATGGGTGTTAGATCTTCTCTTAATGTTTCATAGAATTCACCTGTGAACCCATCAGGTCTTGGACTTTTGTTTGTTGGAAGATTTTTAATCATAGTTTCAATTTCAGTGATTGTGGTTGGTCTGTTTATATATTCTATTTCTTCCTGGTTCAGTCTTGGAAGACTATACTTTCTAAGAATTTGTCCATTTCTTCCAGGTTGTTCATTTTATTGGCATAGAGTTGCTTGTAGTAGTCTCTTATGATGCTTTGTATTTCTGCAGTGTCCATTGTAACTTCTCCTTTTTCAATTCTAATTTTATTGATTTGAGTCCTCTCCCTCTTTTTCCTGATGAGCCTGGCTAAAGGTTTGTCAATTTTGTTATCTCCTCAAAGAAACAGCTTTTAGTTTTATTGATTTTTTCTACTGTTTTTTTTCCTTCTATTTCATTTACTTCTGCTCTGATCTTTATGATTTCTTTCCTTCTACTAACTTTGGGTTTTGTTTGTTCTTCTTTTTCTAGTTCCTTTAGGTGTAAGGTTAGATTGTTTATTTGAGATTTTTCTTGTTTTTTGAGGTAGGATTGTATTGCTATAAACTTCCTTCTTAGAGCTGCTTTTGCTGCAACCCATAGGTTTTGGATTGTCGTGTTTTCATTGTCATTTGTCTCTAGGTATTTTTTGATTTCTTCAGTGATCTCTTGGTTATTTAGTGATGTATTGTTTAGTGCCCATGTGTTTCTTTTTTTTATGTTTTTTTTTTCCTGTAATTTATTTCTAATCTCATAGTGTAGTGGTCGGAAAAGATGCTTGAGATGATTTCAATTTTCTTAAATTTACTGAGGCTTGATTTATGACCCAAGGTGTGATCAATCCTGGAGAATGTTCTGTGTGACTTGAGAAGAAAGTGTAATCTGCTGTTTTCTGATGGAGTGTCCTATCAATTAAGTCTATCTGGTCTACTGTGTCATTTAAAGCTTGTGCTTCCTTATTTATTTTCTGTCTGGATGATCTGTCCATTGGTGTAAGAGAGGTGTTAAAGTCCCCCACTATTATTGTGTTACTGTCAATTTCCTCTTTTGTAGCTGTTAGCATTTGTCTTATGTATTGAGGTGTTCCTATGTTGGGTACATATATATTAATAATTGTTATCTCTTCTTCTTGGATTGATCCCTTTATCATTATGTAGTGTCCTTTCTTGTCTCTTGTAACATTCTTTATTTTAAAGTCTATTTTGTCTGATATGAGTACTGCTGCTCCAGCTTTCTTTTCATTTCCATTTGCATGGAATATCTTTTTCCATTCCCTCACTTTCAGTCTGTATGTGTCTGTAGGCCTGAAGTGGGTCTCTTGTAAACAGCATATATATGGGTCTTGTTTTGTATCCATTCAGCGAGGCTGTGTCTTTTGGTTGGAGTGTTTAATCCATTCACATTTAAGGTAATTATTGTTATGTATGCTCCTATTACCATTTTCTTAATTGTTTTGGGGTTTTTTGTGGGTCCTTTTCTTCTCTTGTGTTTCCCACTTAGAGAAGTTCCTTTAGCATTTGTTGTAGAGCTGGTTTGGTGGTGCTGAATTCTCTTAGCTTTCGCGTGTCTGTAAAGCTTTTAATTTCTTTGTCGAATCTGAATGAGATCCTTGCTAGGTAGGGTAATCTTGGTTGTAGGTTCTTTCCTTTCATCACTTTAAATATATCATGCCACTCCTTTCTGGCTTGTAGAGTTTCTGCTGAGAAATCAGCTGTTAACCTTATGGGAGTTCCCTTGTATGTTATTTGTTGTTTTTCCTTTTTTGCTTTTAATAATTTTTCTTTGTCTTTAATTTTTGTCAATTTGATTACTACGTGTCTCAGCATGTTTCTCCTTGGTTATCCTGCCTGGGACTCTCTGAACTTCCTGGACTTGGGTGGCTATTTCCTTTCCCATGTTAGGGCAGTTTTTGACAATAATTTCCTCAAATATATATTCGGGTCCTTTCTCTCTTTCTGCTCCTTCTTGGACCCCTATAATGCGAATATTGGTGCATTTAATGTTGTCCCAGAGGTCTCTTAGGCTGTCTTCATTTCTTTTCATTCTTTTTTCTTTATTCTGTTCTGCAGCAGTGAATTCCACCATTCTGTCTTCCAGGTCACTTATCCATTCTTCTGCCTCAGTTATTGTGCTATTGATTCCTTCTAGTGTATTCTTCATTTCAGTTATTGTATTGTTTATCTCTGTTTGTTTGTTCTTTAATTCTTTGAGATATTTGTTAAACATTTCTTGCATCTTCTCAATCTTTGCCTCCATTCTTTTTCCAAGGTCCTAGGTCATCTTCACTATGATTATTCTGAATTCTTTTTCTGGAAAATTGCCTATCTCCACTTCATTTAGTTGTTTTTCTGGGGTCTTATCTTGTTCCTTCATCTGGTACATAGTCTTCTTCCTTTTCATTTTGTCTGTCTTTCTGTGAATGTGGTTTTCGTTTCACAGTCTGCAGGACTCTAGTTCCTCTTGCTTCTGCTCTCTGTCCTCTGGTGGATGAGGCTATCTAAGAGGGCTGTGCAAGCTTCCTGATGGGAAGGACTGGTGATGGGTAAAGCTGGGTGTTGTTCTGGTGGGAAGAGCTCAGTAAAACTTTAATCTGCTTGTCTGCTGATAAGTGGGGCTGAGTTCCCTCCCTGTTGGTTGTTTGGCCTGAGGTAACCCAATACTGGAGGCTATATGCCCTTTGGTGGGGCCAATGGCAGACTCTGGGAGGGCTCACACCAAGGAGTCTTCCCACTACTTCTGCTGCCAGTGTCCTTGTCCCCACGGTGAGCCACAGCCACTCCCTGCCTCTGCAGGAGACCCTCCAACACTAGCAGGTAAGTCTGGTTCAGTCTCCTGTGGGGTCACTGCTCCTTTCCCCGGGTCCTGATGCACACACTACTTTGTGTGTGCCCTCCAATAGTGGTGCCTCTGTTTCCCCAGTCCTGTCGAAGTCCTGCAATCAAACCCCACTAGCCTTCAAAATCTGATTCTCTGGGAATTCCTCCTCCTGTTGCTGGACCCCCAGGTTGGGAAAACTGATGTGGGGTTCAGAACCTTCATTCCAGTGGGTGGACTTCTGTGGTATAATTATTCTCCAGTTTGTGAGTAGCCCATCCAGCGGTTATGGGATTTGAGTTTATTGTGGTTGCACCCCTACCATCTCATTGCAGCTTCTTCTTTGTCTTTGGATATGGGGTATGTTTTTTGGTGAGTTCCAGTGTCTTCCTGTTGATGATTGTTCAGCAGTTAGTTGTGATTCCAGTGCTCTTGCAAGAGCGAGTGAGTGCACGTCCTTCTACTGAACCACCTAACGATCAGAGGACTTTAAATATTCAAAAAGGATCAGAAAATTAGGGGACCTGCCTGAGTTCTTTCCCAGGTTGGGAAAGAAATGCTAACTATTAACCAATTTAGCTAGTGTGAAGAGGAGCACTGAAGAAAATTAAGTTGCTTTACGAGTACACCTTTTTGCATTTTGCCCCATTAAATACTGGTTCCAGCTCATCCAAATATCTCAGCCTCTACCAGTCTGTGTGACTCTGTTTAACCACATGAAGTTCAAGTTCCAAATTGCCATGGCTCTTAGCTCACACCTGCTTCTGCAGGTTATCACCTACCCACCCACTCAATCAAGGTTTCTGTGGGTCACAGTCAGGAGTTTTCCATGGTCAAAGAGATTTCCAGGTTCAAAGAGATTCTCTGGGCCTCACAGACTGCTCTTCTCCTTCTGTTTGTACTTCCTCTGGGAAGTATATGGCTTGTGGGTCCTGAGTGAAGCTTTCATCTACTACCTTGGAAGACAGAAATCCTGCATGTGGTAGGCTAGTCCCCAGAGATATTCACTTCATAATTCCTGGAACCTGTGAACATTATATTATGTGGAAATACGGTCATATTTTATTAAGATGATCGGATTGACTAAGTTGGGAGATTGTCTTAGATTAACATAGTGGACCCTAAACACAATCACATGTATCTTTATGAGAAAGAGAGATAGGCAGATTTGACACAGAAGAGGAGAAGGTGATGTGAAGACAGAGGCAGAGAGAGATTTGAAGATGCTGGCTTTGAAGATTGGAGTGATGTGGATGCCAGCCAAGGGATACTAGCAGCCACCAGCAATTGGAAGAGACAAGGAACAGATCCTGCCCTAGAGTCTCCAGAGGGAAAGCTGCCCTGTCAACACCTTGATTTTGGCCCCGTGGTACTGATCTCAAACTTCGGGTTTCCCAGAGGCATGAGAGAATAAATTTCTGTTGTTTTAAGCCACTAAGTTTAAGGTAATTTTTTACAACAGCTTTAGGAAACTAGTACACTGGGAGAGCAGTGTTCCCTCCTTCTCTGCAGGGCACAAACAGACACTATGGGGCATGCTCCATTCTGGATTCAATTTGGTCATCTGAGTCCCAATTCAGCACTGTTTACGCCCTGACTCTTACACGGAATTTCATGGAAGAAATTCTAATTCTTCCTATTTTGGGCCCGAAAACCAAGCAATCAGGCTTAAGGTGGGGGTGGGGAGAGGTGAATGGATGAAAGGAGGCCAGTTCTTCCCCTCCATTTTTCTAGTTTGCTCTGTCCCCTTAGGCACCTGCCCCAAATTCTTCTCAATCTTCCAGTAAAACACAAAACAAAACACAACTCTATACTACCCCAGAAATGCTTCCCATGCAGAGACCAACTGATATTGGGGGTGAAGCTGTCACTCTTCACTTCCCAGAGAAGGATTAGAGTTTGCTCAAATCCAGGCATATCACTTGAACCATCTATATATATTCAACTGCCTATTCCTGGGGCATACTAAGTGTTCAGAAAATGGTGGCTACTGTAGAAGGAAAACTCTATATTAATATGAGTTAGTAGAACTGGATCTGAATGCCCATTTTTGCCTCTTACTGGAACTGGTACTTTTCCGCATCTGTAAAATAGGGGTAAAAATGTATGTCTCAAAGAATAGTTTTAAGAATTTAGTGAGCATAGAGCCTGGTACATAGTCAATACTCAATAGATGTGTATTCCCACTCACCAATCCCTTCACATCTTGACTATTCCCCTACTTCTCCATGGCATTTTACATGTAAAGATTTTACCATGTTATTGCAGAAAAATATAAATGTTATTATTAATAATGAAGATAGAAATAATCTTTAAATAGTAATTGTGTAGCAATCCTACTCATTAGACTCAGTTCATAGAGGACACAGACTGTCTTTTTCATCTCTACCTCTATTGCCTAGCACATAGTAGGCTTCACAAATGCCTGCTAATTGAATAATTAAAACATCTTCAGCAGCGGGACTGCCTTTCATTAGTAGTTCTAATCAGAAAAGGAAATTCAAGTTAGATTCAGATACAAAGTAACATGTTTGTCTTCCTATGAGAATGGAAGAGAACAGGACCCTGGAACAGACTTCGAAAAAAAAATAGAACTGGTTACCTGAGCAGATGTACACCTAGATAAGGTGAGAACAAAATGCTTGAGAAAAACCAAAAGCCCTCAGTGACCCAGCTCTGACCTGTGCTCATTTCATGGGGTGATATTCAAGTGAACCTTTAAGACTGTTGACTCAATCCTCTACAGAGACACACGGATTTTGAAAAAATTCAACCCATTGAAATCAAAACCTACTGATACATGAGGTAATTACCCCTGTTTCAAAAGGAATTTTCTCTTTACAAAATTATTACGTTCATATAGAGAGGTTCCTTAGAGCATTTAAAATATATTTCCAGAAGCTCTGCAACTTTTGAGCACACATCCATGGTGTGATACTCTGCAATTTGGTATAGTTTGTTCTTCTAATTCATCCACTCATTCAATTTCCTATTTGTTTAAAAATCTGTTCAACAAATTTGATACTTATCAAACATGACCACGAGAAAGGCTTAGTAAAGACTACATGATTATAGCAGTCTCAAGCAGCCCCAAGTAACAAATGAGCTGAATCTCTAAGCCCATGTGGCATCATATGCCATACAAAATGTTCACATGTTTTAAGGAAAAAATTTGAGTTTGACTCCAGCACTACCAGTTGTAACGCTTATGCTACCATGGAGAAATTAACTACCTTGAGTCTCAGTTTCTCTATCTATAAAAAGGGATAATTCGTAGGTTGCCATGAGGATTCCTGAGATAAAGCATGCAATGTTTAATTTATAGCTGCCATTAAAAAATGTTAGCTTCTTCTTTACTTCATGATCCAGATATCCTTCCCATCTCTATTACTTCATCTCCTACAACCCACAGTTAGCTCTCTAACTCAGACTGAACATTTTGAAATTTGCATTTTATCTGCATTCCATCAGAAAGTATTCTAATGGTGAGAAACAGCAATAGCAATAGCAACAACAATTGCTAATATTTTATTGAGACCTCACTAAATACCTGCGTTACCTCATTTAACTGTCATGATAACTCTTGAATCTAAACAACAATTTTTATCCTTATTTTAGAGAGAGGTTAGAGTAATTTGCTCAAGTGAGATGCAAACCTAAGTAATACATGCTATTAACGCATACTGATGTTATTTTGCTGCCTGTAAGTACACAAGGTAATAGAATTTTCATCAATTATAGGTATCAGGAAAACTCTAAACTCTCTAACTAGCCCCCTACTCAGAAATGCTGTCAAGGATAAGGAGAGGATGTTTCTTCTATGGAAAACCTGTACTGTGACAGCTCACAGCTAGAATGTGAAGGTGACATTTGACTTAGCGGCCTTCTCTGAACTACTTTCCATTTCAGGAACCCCCATTCTCACAGAACCTGGAATTTTCATTCTACCCAGAGACTTCTGAGTAGAAGAATATTAATGTGATCCCCCAAATGTTAGTTAATTATTATCCAGAGGAATTTTATAAGTGAACATTATTTTTTAAAAGTCTCAGTTATCCAGGAAGATGAATTTAAAAAAATGTAAGTAATAGACTTTACTGCAGAGAGTTCCCATTCACCTCTTTTCTTCCCTGCCTGCCCCTGTTTTCCCTATAAATAACATCTTGTATTAGTGTGGTACATTTGTTACAACTGATAAACAAATATTAATATATTATTATTAACTAAAGTCCATAGTTTATATTAGGTTTCACTCTTCGTGTTGTAGAGTTCTATGGGTTTTGACAAATGTATAATGCTGTGTATCTACTATTGCCGTTTCATACAGAATAGTTTTTTAACTCCAAAATTCCCCTGTGCTCCACCTATTCATTCCTCCCTCCCCTCAAACCTTTGGCAATCACTGATCCTTTCACTGTCTCCGAGGCTTTGCCTTTTCCAGTGTCTTAATAGTTTAGGAATCAAATAGTAGGTAGCTTTATCAGACTGGCTCCTTTCATTTAGCATTATGCATTTAAAGTTCCTCCATGTGTTTTTGTGGTTTGATAGTTAATTTCCTTTTATTGCTGAATAATGTTCCTCTGTAAGATGTATCACAGTTTGTTTATCCCTTCACCATTAACCTTGGTTATTTCCAAGTGTTGGCAGCTATGAATAAAGCTGCTATAAACATTTTTTATAGTAGGTTTTTGTGTGAACATGAGTTTTCATCTAATTTGGGTAAATGTTAAGAAGTGAGATTTCTGGGTTATATGGCAAGATTATGTTTAGTTTTGTAAGAAATTGCCGAACTGTCTTCCAAAGTGACTGTACAATTTTGTATTCCCACCAGATATGAATGAGAGTTCCTGTCGCTTCATATTCTCACGAGCACTTGGTGCTGTCAGTACTTTGGATTTTAGTTAGTTGAATTGGTGTGTAGTGCTAACTCATTGGTTTAATATGCAATTTCCTAACAATATGCAATGTTGAGCATCTTTTTATATGCTTAGTTGTCATTTGTACATCTTCTTTGGTAAATTTTCTGTTCATATTTTTTGCCCATTTAAAAATGGATTTGTTTTCTTATTGTTAAGTTTTAAGAATGCTTTGTATATTTCGGATAACAGTCCTTTAATCAGATATGTGTTTTGCAAATATTTTCTCCTAGTTCCTGGCTTGTCTCCTCATTCTCTTCACAATGTCTTTTGTAGAGCAGAACCTTTTATTTTTAATGAAGTTGCACTTATTAATTTTTTCTTTCATGCATGGTGCTTTTGCACGTAAGAAGTCATTGCTAACCCTAAGGTTAATTAGATTTTATTCTATGTTATCTTCTAGGAGTTTTTAAACTTTTGCATATTGCATTTAGGGCTATTATTCATTTTGAGTTAATTTTTGTGAAAGGTGTAAGGTCTGTATCTAGATTCATCTCCTTGGATGTGCATGTTTAGTTGTTACCACATCACTGTTAAAAGAACTATTCTGGGCTTCCCTGGTGGTGCAGTGGTTGAGAGTCCACCTGCCAATGCAGGGGACACGGGTTCGTGCCCCGGTCTGGGAAGATCCCACATGCCGCGGAGCGGCTGGGCATGTGAACCATGGTCACTGAGCCTGCGTGTCCGGAGCACTTTTGTCATTGAATTGCCTTTACTCCTTTGTCAAAGAGCAATTCACTGTATCTGTGTGGATCTATTTCTTGGCTCTCTGTTCTGTTCCATTGATCCATTTGTCTATTCTTTTGCCTATACCATACTGTCTTGATTATTGTAGCTTTATAGTAACTCTTGAAGTTGGGTAGTGTCAGTCCTCTTACTTTGTTCTTCAGTATTGTGTTGACTATTCTCAGTCTTTTGTATTTTGATATAAACTTTAGAATATGTTTGTCCATATCCACAAAATAACCCACTGGAATTTTTATTGGGATTGCATTGAATCTACATATCAGTTTGGGAAAAGCTGAAATCTTAATAATATTGAGTCTTTCTATACATGAATATGGAATATCTCTCCAATTTTTAAGTTATTCTGTTGATTGTGTACTTTTCCTCATATAGATCTTGTACATAGTTTGTTAGAGTTATACCTAAGTATTTCATTTTAAGGTACTAATGTAAATAGTATTGTTTTAAATTTTCAATTCCAGTTGTTCATTGCTAGTGTATAGGAAAGCAATTGGCTTTTGTATATTCACCTGGTATCCTACAATCTTGCTATAACTGTTAATTAGTTCCAGGAATTTTCATTCATAGAAAAATTCTACATAGAGAATTGTGTCATCTGTGAACAAAGATAGTTTTATTTCTTCCTTTCCAGTATGCATACCTTTAACTTTCTTTCTTGACTTATTGTGTCAGGTAGGGCTTCCAGTATGTTGTTAAATAGGAGTGGTGATAGTGGACATCCTTGCCTTGTTCCTGGTCTTAGTGGGAATCATCTATCTTCTTACCACTAAGTAGGATGTTAGGTGTAGGGTTTTTGAGATTTTTTTTTCAAATTGAAGGAAAATTGTATTTTAAATCACAGGTTTCAGGCATCAGTGAAGGATGTTTTGGGGAGCAGGGTGACTCTCAAATCATTCTTCACAGGGCTTCTGTTACATATGAGAATGATGAGGCACTGTAAAAAACATCTCTCCTAGATAAAATAAAAAATGTCCCAATCCTCCTTAAGGTTTCTCTTCTTCAACAAAGATAGATCCACTAGTCTACACAGTGAGTTCTGTTTCATGAATTCAACTCAAAAGCCTCTACTGAAACCTTTACAGAACTTTTCTACTGCAAAAATGCAAAGATAAGCAGAAAAAAATTCCAGTACTCTAAGAGCTTACAGTAGAATGGGACATTTTAGGATGGGGCAGGGTTTTTAAATTGGGAATAAGATATGAGTACATATACCTAAAGTGCAAGGAAGAGTATTTTAGACTTGGAAATAGCACGTACAAAGTGCTTTTAAAAGGGAACCCTCTTATAATGTTGGTGGGAATGTAAACTGGTGCAGCCACTATCAAAAACAGTATAGAGGTTCCTTAAAAAACTAAAAATAGAACCTCCATATGATCCAGCAATCCCACTCCTGGGCATATATCCAGAGAATACTATAATCCAAAAAGATACATGCACCCCAATTTCATAACAGCACTATTTACAATAGCCAAGACATGGAAGCAACCTAAATGTCCATCAACAGATAAATGGATAAAGAAGATGTGGTATATATATACAGTGGAATACTACTCAGCCATAAAAAAGAATGAAATAATGCCATTTGCAGCAACACAGATGGATCTAGAGATGATCATACAAAGTGAAGTCAGAAAGAAAAAGACAAATACTGTATGATATCACTTATATGTGGAATCTAAAATATGACACAAATGAACTTATTTATGAAACAGAAATAGACTCACAGACATAGAAAACAAACTTATGGTTACCAAAGGGGAAAAGGGGTGGGGGAGAGATAAATTATGAGTTTGGGATTAGCAGATACAAACTACTATATATAAAATAGATAAACAGCAAGGACCTACTGTTTAGCACAGGGAACTATATTCAATATCCTGTAATAATGGAAAAGAATATGAAAAAGAATATGTATAACTGAATCACTTTGCTGTACACAAGAAACTAACACAACATTGTAAATCAACTATACTTTAATAAAAAATTTTTTTTCTTCCTGGTTACTTCTTAGAGCAAACTAAGGGATAATTAATACTTTTATTTCCATCAGATATGGATGGATGCAATAAATTTGCTGAACATATTCTCTTGAATGCAGTCTCTTTAGTAGGATTTTAAGGAAAGACTGATTCTTGCTATGAGCCCTCTTCTTGAATAAACTGCTGCAATCAGAGAGGTAAAAGACAGCAACATCCAGAGAAAAGAAAGAGAATGGGATTCTGGAGGCTAAGAAAAAAAATAATCCAAAATATCTCAGCTTTTAAAATTGAAAGAAAAATTAGCTCCATTCAGGCTTAGGAATTTTGTAGTCACCTGTTCTCTAAACCATTTTAAAAATGAATTAACCAGAGTCCCAGAGATCAACTGCTGAACTAAAGATTATTACTTAAAAAAAAGTAATTTTGTTTTGTTTGTTTTCTGAGCAAGGAACTAAGAGTCCCTCACATCTTGGAAACTGTCAGGGGAAAAATTCCCTGTGAGGAAAAAATGCAAAAAGAAAATATTGGAGTGGAGTCTTTCTGTAAATTGAATATGTTTGCATTTGTTGAAGTTGATGAGATTTTTCAGAGTGATAGATAAGTTAGAACTGTTTGTTCTAAGAGAAGAGGAAGTGGTAAGATGTCCTCAAAATAATTCCATATGTTAACATGTGAGTCCTTGGAAAATTCAAAATATGTCCTATCATCTCAAAAGCAACCCCACTGGGAAATGGTCTATAAGGGCATAAAAGAAACAGATACCAGTGAAAAAGCTGAAATGTGTATTTTTAAACATAGAGACCTAAAGATTAATAAAAATACCAAACTAGGCATTTGAATATTTTCTTCTCACCAAGAACTAGAAGTGTACATGTTGGGAGTGGGGGCATGTGTAAAAATCATCTACATTCCTTAGGAGAAAAATTTCCTGAACCATATTGCAAAGGAAAGATAACTAGAAGTGGATGTTAGAGAGGTAAAGCTAGTCCTGAATGTATCAAATATGATCTATATACTTTATACTTTATTTCCCTTGACTTCATTTCTATATATTTTCTGGGGATTGTTCACTGCAGAGCCCAGTGATCATCTGAGTTGAGTAGACAGAGCTGGGAGTCTGGGAAAACCAAAGCAGTCATAGTTCACAGGGCAGAGTGCCTTAGAGAAGCAAGTTGCACAGAAAGAGAAGGAGCTCTGAATCTCTGCAGAATGTCCCATTAAATTGTTCATTAGAATACTAATCAGCATATGCATGTGAGAAAACTACACAAAGCTGAGGAAAGGACTACCTGAAATGAGCAGAGGGAACAATTTACATATCTTATACTGGAAATAGTTCATTTCTAAACCAGCCAGAGTATAAAACCTCATCATTCACAAGGAAATGGATAAGTTACTCAGAAGATTGTTGAGTCAGTAATGTGGCAGAATTACCTCTACAATGAATGCTGTCATGGTGTCATATAACAAAGCTTAAAAGCAAGTCTCAGATACCTGTGGGACACCATCTAGCCTACTAACATGGAGAAAGAGAAAAGAGAGAGAAAAAGTATAAACAATACTTGAAGAAATAATAGCCCTAAACTTCCTAAATGTGATTTAAAAAACCCATTAATCTACACATTCAAGAAAATTAACAAACTTCAGATCAAATGAACTCAACAAGATCCGCATCTAGATACGTTAGAGTAGGACTGTCAAAAGACAAAGACAAAAGAAATCTTGAAAGCAGCAAAAGCAAAACCACACATCATGTTCAAGGAGTCTTCAAAAAGATTAACAGTTGATTTTTCATCAGAAACCATGAGGTCCAGAAGGCAGTAGGATGACATATTGAAAGGGATAAAAAAAAAAAAAAAAAAAAAGACAGTCAACAAAGAATTCTATATCCAGCAAAACTACCCTTCAAAAATGAAGGAGAAATTAGGACATTTGTAGATTAAAAAAAAGAAAAAGAAAAACGTATAGAATTAATCACTAGAAGACTTGCCCTATTAGAAAAACTAGAGTCTTTTAGTCTTAAATGAAACATTAGCCAATGAGTAAAATGCACATGAAAAAAATAAAGAGCACAGATAAAGGTAACTATACAGGTAAATATAAAAAACAGTATAAATATACCTTTTTTGGTAATTCTTTTCTTCTCAATCTGATAAAAAAATATGGTTGCATAAGCAATAGTTTCAACACTGTATTGATGGGCTTATAATGTATAAAGATTTTGTTTGATTGGCAATAATAGCACAGAAAAGAGGGGAGGTGTCAGAGGTCTACCAGAGTAAAGTTTTTATATACTATTAAAATTAAGTTGGAATTCATCTTAATTTGATTATTTTAAGCTAAGATGTTATTTTTAATCTCCTAGGAAACCACTAATAAATAACTAAAAAATGTAGTGAAAGGAACAATAAGGGAATTAAAATGGTAAACTAGAAAATATGTGCTGACACAAAAGAAGGCAGTAGTGGAGAACAAAAAAGACATAAGACATACAGAAAATGATAGTGAAATGGCAGACTTAAAACTACCTGATCAGTTAGTAAATTAAATATGAATGGACTACACACTCCAATCAGAAGGGAGAAACTGGCAAAATGGAAAAAATACATATCCAACTACATAGATATTACAATAGACAGGTGTAAGATTCAGAGCCATAAATAGGTTGAAAGTAAAAGGATGGATAAAGATTTACCATGAAAACCCTAACCCAAAGAGAGTAGGAGTGGTTCATGATATGGTCAACTAATCTATGACAAAGGAGGCAAGGATATACAGTGGAGAAAAGACAGTCTCTTCAATAAGTGGTGCTGGTAAAACTGGACAGCTACATGTGAAAGAATGAAATTAGAACACTCCCTAACACCATACACAAAAATAAACTCCAAATGGATTAAAGACCTAAATGTAAGACCAGACACTATAAAATTAGAGGAAAACATAGGAAGAACACTCTTTGACATAAATCACAGCAAGATCTTTTTTGACCCACCTCCTAGAGTAATGGAAATAAAAACAAATAAACAAATGGGACCTAATGAAACTAAAAATCTTTTGCACAGCAAAGGAAACTATAAACAAGACAAAAAGACAACCCTCAGAATGGGAGAAAATATTTGCAAATGAATCAATAGACAAAGGATTAATCTCCAAAGTATATAAACAGTTCATGTAGCTCAATATAAAAAAAAAAAAACCCAACAACCTAATCCAAACATGGACAGAAGACCTAAATAGACATTTCTCCAAGAAGATATACATATTGCCATCAAACAGATGAAAGGATGCTCGACATCACTAATCATTAGAGAAATACAAATCAAAACCATGATGAGGTATCACCTCACACTGGTCAGAATGTCCATTATCAAAAAATCTACAAACAATAAATGCTGGAGAGGGTGTGGAGAAAAGGGAACCCTCTTGCACTGTTGGTGGGAATGTAAATTAATACAGCCACTATGGAGAACAGTATGGAGGTTCCTTAAAACACTAAAAATAGAACTAGCATATGACCCAGCAATCCCACTACTGGGCATATACCCTGAGAAAACCATAATTCAAAAAGAGACATGTACCACAATGTTCATTGCAGCACTGTTTACAATAGCCAGGACATGGAAGCAACCCAAGTGTCCATCGACAGATGAATAGATAAAGAAGAAGTGGCACATATATACAATGGAACATTACTCAGCCATAAAAAGAAACGAAATTTGTATTTGTAGTGAGGTGGATGAACCTAGAGACTGTCATACAGAGTGAAGTAAGTCAGAAAGAGAAAAACAAATACGTATGCTAACACATATATATGGAATCTAAAAAAAAATGGTTCTGGCGAACCTAAGGGCAGGACAGGAATAAAGACACAGACATAGAGAATGGACTTGAGGACATGGGAGGGGGGGAAGGGTAAGCTAGAAAGAAGTGAGAGAGTAGCATTGACATATATACACTACCAAATGTAAAATATAGAGCTAGTGGGAAGCAGCTGCATAGCACAGGGAGATCAGCTTGGTGTTTGTGACCACCTAGAGGGGTGGGATAGGGAGGATGTGAGGGAGGCGCAAGAGGGAGGGAATATGGGGATATATGTATACATATAGCTGATTCACTTTGTTATACACAAACACAACATATAGCTAATTCACTTTGTTATACACAAACACAACATTGTAAAGCAATTATACTCCAATAAAGTTGTTTAAAAAAAAAGACACATGCACCCCAATGTTCATTGCAGCACTATTTACATAGCGAGATCACAGAAGGAACCTAAACGTCCATCGACAGACGAATGGATAAAGAAGATGTGGTATATGTATACAATGGAATATTATTCAGCCATAAATAAAAAATTTTGTTCCATAAAAAGGAACAAAATTGGGTTATTTGTAGAGACATGGATAGACCTAGAGACTGTCATACAGAGTGAAATAAGTCAGAAAGAGAAAAACAAATATCATATATTAATGCATATATGTGGAATCTAGAAAAATGGTACAGATGAACTGGTTTACAAGGCAGAAATAGAGACACAGGTGTAGAGAACAAACTTATGGACACCAAGGGGGAAAGTGGGGGTGGCGGTAGTGGTGGTGGGATGAATTGGGAGATTGGGATTGACATATATACACTAACATGTATAAAATAGATAACTGATAAGAACCTGCTGTATAAAAATAAAATAAAATTCAAATAAAAAAATTTTAAAAAGAGAGTAGGAGTGGTTAACTTAATATCAGCAACATAGGCTTTAAGACTAGAACAGTTACTAGAGGCAATGAAGGACATTTAATAATGATAAAGGGTCAACACATCATGAAGACAAAATAATTATAAATATATATTCAGCTTTCAACAGAGCCACAAAATACATGTAGCAAAAACTGAAGGAACTCAAGGAGGAAACAGAAAATTCTGCAAAATAGTTGGAGACATTAATATCCCACTTTCAAAAATAGATAGAACAGCTAGGCAGAACATGGACCAGAAAACAGAAGACTTGAATAAGAATATAATCCAGCTGAATCTATAGAAGAGTCAATGCAACAACAGAAGAATAGCAATTTTACTCAAATGACCATGGAAAATTTGCCAGAACAGGTCATCTGTTAGGAAATAAAATAAGCCTCAATAAATTTGAAAGGATTTAAATAACATGAAATATGTTCTTTGAACACATGGAATTGAATTAGAGATCAATAACAGAGAAATTTGGGAAACTCACAAATATATAGTACTAGATAACAAATGGATCAAAGAGGAAATCACATGGGAAATTAGAAAATACATTGAGATGAATGAAAATAAAAACATAGCATAACAAAACATATGGTATGAGGCTAAAGTCGTGCTCAGAAGGAAATTTATAGCTGTAAATGTCTGCATTAAAAAAACAGTGATTCCAAATAAATAACCTAGCCTTTTATCCCAAGAAACTTGAAAAAGAATCCAAACCTAACAGAAGGAAGGAAATAAAAAGATTAGAGCAAAAATAGAGAATAGAAAAGCAATAGGGAAAAATTAATGCAACTAAAAGCTGGTTCTTTGAAAAGATAACAAAATGAACAAATCCAACTAGACTTGCAAAGAAAAAAGGAATTACTAAAATCAGGAATGAAAGAAGGGAAATCACTACTGGAATTACAGAAATAAAAGCAAATATAAGAAAATGCTATAAATAATTATTTGCCAACAAATGGGAAGACCTGAATGTGAAGGACAAATTCTTAAAAAGACACAAACCACAGAAACTGACTGAAGAAAAAATAGAAAGTCTGAATATACCTATAATAATGAAAGGTTGAATGAGTTCTTTAAAAGTTTCCACAAAGAAAACCCAGACCAAGATGGCTTCCCTGGTGAATTCTGCCCAGCCTTTAACAGAGATTCATTATTATGAATCTTTCACAAAATTTTCCCCAAAATATGAGGCCAGTATCCCTGATATCAAAACCAGACAAAGACATCACAAATAAGGAAAACTACAAATCAGTATCCCTTATGGTTACAGACACAAAAGTCATCAACAAAATACTAGCAGACCAGATCCAAACATATCAATATAAAAGGAATTATCCACCATGACCAAGTGGGACTTAGCCCAAGTTGCAAGATTGGTTTAACATCTGAAAGTCAACCAGTGTAATACACCATATTAATAGAATAAAGTACAAAACATGAATATCCAAATAGATGCAGAAGCAAAATCCAACTCCTTCTCATTACAAAGCATTTATCAAACTAGGAATGGAAGGGAACTTCCTCAACCTA
The DNA here is from genome assembly GCF_003676395.1 of Aethalodelphis obliquidens. Classification (NCBI taxonomy): domain Eukaryota; kingdom Metazoa; phylum Chordata; class Mammalia; order Artiodactyla; family Delphinidae; genus Aethalodelphis; species Aethalodelphis obliquidens. The sequence goes on along the minus strand of NW_020838024.1, from coordinate 5,105,545 downwards.
ATAAAGGCAACCAGGAAGAAACATACAGTTAACATCATACTTACTGGTGAAAGACAATGGTTTCCTCTTAGATCAAAAAAATGTTTTTTGCTCTTGACACATATTCAACATTGCATTGGAAGGTCTAGCCATGGAAATGAGTCTAGAAAAGGATATGGAAGTCATCTAGATTAGGACTTTCCATATATATCTCTATGTTCAGGGGACATAATCTTACATATAGAAAACCTTAAATAATTTATTTAAAAAATCCCTAAAAGTATCAAGTGAGTTTAGCAAGGTTGCAGGGTGCAAAATCAATATGCAAAAAATCAACTGTATTTCTATAAACTAGCAATGAACAACCTGAAAATGAAATTATAAGACCATTTCATTTATCAAAGTATTAAAAAATACTTATGGAATAAATTCAACAAAATAAGCAAAAGAGTTCTACACTGAAAAATACAAAACATTGTTGAAAGTAAAGAAAATTTAAGTAAATGGAAAGAAATCCCATGTTCATGGATTGGAGAACATAATTTTGTCAAGATGGCAATATTCCCCAATTGGTCTAAATGTTCTTATATTGAATGTAATGTCTATCACAACTCCAGCTTCCTTTTTTTCCCCCAGAAACTGGCAAGATGATCCTAAAATTCATATAGAAATTTAAGGGTCCTAAATTTGCTGAACAATTTTAAAGAAGAAAAAAAATGTTGGAAAACTCATAGTTCCCAACTTTTAACTTAATACAAAGCTACAGTAATCAAGACAGTGTGGTCCTGGCATAAGGACAGGCATATTGCCAAGACCTGTTGATGGAGAAAAACAGTATTTCAAGAAATGGTGCTGGGACAACTGGATATCCACATGCACAGGAATGAATTGAACCTCTTCCTCATATCATACACAAAAATTAATTCAAAATGGATAATACATGTAAATGTAAGAGCTAAAACTATAAAACTCTTAGAAGAAAACAGTATGCTTGATATTGTTCCAGAGGTCTCTTAAACTGTCCTCATTTCTTCTTATTCTTTTTTCTTTTTCTGTTCCACTACTCTGTCTCCCAGCTCCTGGATCTGTTCCTCTGTATCATTTAGTCTACGGTTACTTCTTTCTAGGGCATTTTTCATTTCAGTTTTACTCTTCATTTATGTTTGGTTGTTTTTTATATTTTGTAACTCTTTATTAAAAACTTCAAACTTCTTGCTCTCTTCATCCATTCTTCTCCCACATTCTTTGATCATCTTTACAATCACTACTTTGAACTCTTTCTTGAGTAGATTGCCTACTTCCATCTCACTTAGTTTTTCTTCTGGGGTTTTACATTGTTCCTTCAAATGGAATATATTCCTCTGTTGCCTCATTTTGCCTAACTTGCTGTTTTTATTTCTAAGTATCTGGTAGGTTGGCTACATTTTCTGACCTTGGAGAAGTGGCCTTTTGAAGGAGAAATCCTATGTGTCACAGCAGCACACTCCTCTCCGGTAACTAAAGCTATATGCTCTAGGGGTGCCCCTTATGTTAGCTGCATGCGTCCTGCTGTGGTGGCTGACTAATGTTGGTGGTCTGGTAGGTGTGGTTGGTCTTTGGTCCTGTTCGTTGCCAGGCCCTACCTTGTGTGGAGGCTGCTGGCACTGATTGGCAGGGCCAGGTCATGAGGCAGCTATCTGCAGAACCCTGGGGGCCCTGGGGCTAGTGCTGATTCATTTGTAGATGGAGTCGGGAGTCCAGGAGATCCTGGGGCTGGTGCCCACCCACCGGTGGGTGAGGCCAGGTCCTGGGGATAGGGCTGGCCCACTAGTGGGCAGAGGTGTATCCTGGGGTCTTGGCTGCAGGACCCAGGGGTCCCAGAGCTGGTGCTGGACTACTGGTGGGTGCAGCTGGTTCCTGACACATCTGGCCATAGGGTCCAGGATGTCCTGTAGCTTGTGTTGGCCTGCTGGTTCAGTCCCAGCTGGTCCCAGGGCTGGTACTGGCCTGCTAAGGGGTGAGCTGAGTCCTGCCAAGGAGGGTTGTGGGCCTCTGGTGGTCCTGGGGCTGTTGTCTGTCTGCTGGTAGGTGAGGCTGGTCCAGAGGCTAGAGCAAGCTTGCTGGTGGGTGGGGCTGAGGCCCAGAGGATTCTGGGGCTGTTGCCTGCCCACTGGTGGGTAAAGCTGGGTTCCGGAGTCTCTGGTTGCAGAGCCCTTGGGTTTCTGGGACTGGTGCCTGTGCACTGGAGTGTGGAGCTAGGTCCTGGGCTCTCTGGAGGACAGGGCTGTGTCCACGGGCAGCTGTGGGTTCAGGGGGTGTTAAAGCATCCTGTCTGCTGGTGGGTGGAGCTGTGTCCCCACCCAACTAATTAGTGGCTTGGCCTGAGGTGTCCCAGTACTGGTGCCTCTAGGCTGGTGGATGGGGGCGGGCTGGGTCCTGAGGCTAGTAAGCTGGAGGGAGGATTCCACAACAGTCCTTGTCAGCACCAGTGTCCACGTGGTAGAATGAGTGCCCCCAGATGGCTGCTGCCAGTGTCTGTTCCCCAGGGTGAGCTCTAGTTGCCTCTTGTCTCTCCAGGAGACTCTCCAAGATCAGCGGGTACGTCTGACCCAGGATCCTTTCAAATTACTGCTCCTGCCCTGGGTCTGAAGCATGTGAGATTTTGTGTGCACTCTTTTTAAGAGTAGGGTCTTTGAGTTTCCCAAAAGTAAGCCCCGCTGGCCTTCAAAGCCAAATTCTCTGGGGGCTCATTTTCCAGGCACAGGACTCCTGGGCTGGGGAGTCAATGTGGGGCTCAGACCCCTTGCTCCTTGGGAAGAACCTCTGCAATTGTAATTAATCTCCTATTTGTGGATTGCCCACTCGGGGCGTATGGGCCTTGACTATATCACCACTCGGTCCCTCCTACCTGTCTTGTTGTGGTTCCTTCTTTATACCTTTAATTGTAGAATATCTTTTCTGGTAGGTTCCAATCTTTTTCATTGATAGTTTTTCTGTACATAGTGGTAATTTTGATGTGACCATGAGAGTAGGTAAGCTCAGGATCTTTCTACTCTGCTATCTTGGGAACTCCCCCTAAAATATATTTCTTACGTAGCCTGCAGAAAAAAAAAGTTTTAAAAGCACTGTACTAGTGCTTCATTCCCAAAGATATGTATGAAAACATATAGCTTAGTTCAGACCAGGTGCAACAAACTAATACTTAATGCATATTTACTGGATACTGCCCAATAAAAGGGAACTTCTTAAGTGGTACTCTGGAAGATCTAATGTAAAAGACATGAGAAATATGTTAAGAGCTCATTGCAGAGCTATCTTGTCTTCCATGGCATTCAACATCTTCATGAAAACTGAAATATTTGTCCATAAAATCCCAAATATGCAATAGGCAGTAAGGCAATATAGATTATAGTGTGACTAAAATTCTAAATGACTGATACCGTTTTTCCCCCTTCATATAAACATTGGTTTCCTGCAGTAAAGATATTGCCACACATAAACTGATACTCTTTTGACACTTGCTCTCTCATTCCAAACAATGCCAGAATTTCATTATTTTTTCCTCTTAGATTTGCAAAAGGCATCCATTCCAATCCTCCTGGGCTCATTGTATAAAACATAATGTGCTGCTCATGAGTGATAGGAAAAAAATTAATTCTATATTTGGAATTAATTCATCTCCCTCTTCCTGCCAACTCACCTTGACTTGCGGGGAAAGAGTAAAGAACTAGAGAGAGATATGCAGTGGAACCTGCCTTCAAGGGGATAATTAATTCCTGGTCTTTGATTCCTAACTTCCTGCCCATAATCAAAGGCAGAGAAAACACTCTTGGGTGCTCTGAGTACCCCACACCTGTTCTACATGTGAGCTCATGTTTCTAATTAACTTTAAAGATGCTTTAACATATCCCTTTGCTACAGTAGACGCCATGCAAAATTTGTCTTCTCATGCCCTTCTCAGTCACTCTAATCATCTGCTCTCCAACATTCAGAACCTCCACATGGTCCACCTTCACTATCTCAGGCATTCTGTTGAACATCCTCTATCATCTGCTCTTATTTACAGTATCAGATTCTCTAGAGACCTTTCCATCTCTTATAAAAACTGACCGGTCCCATGTGTCATTATTCTTCGACCACTGTTTTCTGTTGGGTGATAATGAGTGGTAATTGGTTTTCCAGATAAATGAGCAATGAATATGATAATTAATGAGAATAAACCTGCTCAATTCCAAGTGCACTGCTCAAGTGATTGGTGCTATTATTAACTATTGCTGTTATCTACTAGTTCTTCAACAATGAGAGCTAAAAGTGTTCTTATTGCCAGAGCTGGCAGAAAATGTAGAGGGCATTTCATGGGAGGCTGGGGAAGAGCACTGATTCTAGGAGGGGAAGTGATTAAGCCCAGATATTCCTTCTATTGGGTCCTTAGCCACACAACTTACAGTTGAGCCTCAGAAACTACCCAAGTGACAGCTTGATGTAGCTGAGTCAGGACTCCTGGATTCTGTCTCTATTTTGTAAGGAACCTACATGAATCCCTAATTGCTTTTCACTTCCTCATCTGGTTGAACAGATGACTACACTGTCCCTTCCAGCTCTCAATTTCTGTGTTCAAAGTAGTCTCAGGTGGCAAACTTCATCTTCCTGGCCCTCCACTTATGTGACTCTGTACTTGCTGTCATGCTCTGTCTGCAGATGCCATGCTGATTTAGTTTCTTTGCTTGAAAAGGGAATTTTGCCCATGATTAGGTTGATTATTCATGCTAGTTCGCTTGTTCAGACCTGGTTTATACATTGTCCCAATGTAGATAATAATGGCACTCTCTTATGCTTTCTAAGTGTCTAGCTTGTATGATAAATTGTATGGCCACCTTACAGAGGCTAGGCTGGTAGACAAACTCTTAAGAATTATACACTGGTACCTATGTTGTCATCATTTTCATAGTCTGGAAGTTTTCAGAATTGCCAATAAGGTGATAAATACACATAAACAACTTTCTTTATCAAAGCAGGACTCTCAGCACATCTATACTAAAGTATATTTTCGTCTTGTTTATGTATAAACTTCCTGAATTGAAGTTCAGTTTAAGGTAAACTAACTCCTATGCTCTGATACAAATTCATTTCATGCCGGAGCCCCTTGAAGCTGGGCTCCTTCCTCCTGGGCAAAGCACAGACACATTTTCTACAGCTCCAGTAACCAGCCTGTCTTGGGACTTATGGTATTTAGTCTACAACTCAGTAAGCTATAAGCTTTATTCCTGGAAAGAAGGGAAAAAAGTCTCAAAAAAGTAAGTAAAGCATTTCATTTGATTTTTCCCTAAGTGTTCCAAACTTAAAATGCAAATTCTTGTCTTGGGAAGAAGGTAGAAATATCATTTGCTTTCAATACTAAGGTCTAAGACCACAAGCAGGGAGGCAGAGATTAAAATAAAACCCGAACACAGTCTTCTATCTGTCTGTGCATTTCTATCTTAAAGAGGTCAGTGGAGTCTGGCTGAGTATTTTGAAAACCTGATTATTATTATACCTGGCATGTGGTAGAAACTCACTATTCGCCCAAACACACCAGACTTTTGCTCACAGTACATTTTTGGTTAATGGAAGTTCAGTCTTAGATTTTTCATATTTCCCTACCCCAAGCCCTGACACTTCTAAACAAGGACCCCGAAGTTGCTATTCTAGGGAATGTCTTACCTTTTTTTAAGAAGTTACTTTGAGAATCATCAGCCTCTGACAGAGCACTAAGAAAAACAGACACTTACTTGGGGTCTTAGGAGTTAGACTTTAATGTTAATCTGGGAATCATAACACCTTGATTCAATCCTCACCTGGTGTTTAGCCAGGGAAATTTAGCAAAGTCACAGTGGCAGGATGCACAGCAGTTAAGAGGATGAACACTGGATGGTACACTCCTGGCTCTGCCACTTCCTGATGTGTTACTCAGACATGGTACTTAACATTTTCTGTCCCCGGGTTTTCTCATCTCTAAAATGGAGAGGACAATAGTCTCTACCTCATAGGGTTGTATGAGGCATGAAGGAGTTCTTAAATATGGGGCACTTGGAGCACAGCTTGACCCAGAATAGGAAGAAGAAACACTCAGCATCAAGTACCTGCATCTTTCTAGGTGTCCTTTTCTATATCGGCCCTCCCTGGTCCCCACAGGCAGATGGGGACCCTTCTTCTGGGCTTCTTTTGCACTCGAATCGCATTGTTTAGGACTTATTTATGTGTTTCCTTTTCCTGAAAGGATGTGACCTTGGTAACTAGCCCAAAGCCTGGCATGCAGTAGATACTAAATATATATTTCTTGAAAACTTGAATGAATTAATATATAACATAAAAGAGTTGGACTAGATAATTCTTTAATCCATTTTAGCTTTATATTTTTATGACTCTGTGACTCAGTCTTGTGATTTTAATGGAATTCAGAAGCTTTCTAAATCAAAAAGAAAATTAACTTTAAAAAATGAGGTGGGGCTTCCCTGGTGGCACAGTGTTTGAGAGTCCGCCTGCCGATGCAGAGGACGCGGGTTCGTGCCCCAGTCCGGGAAGATCCCACATGCCGCGGAGCGGCTGGGCCCGTGAGCCATGGCCGCTGAGCCTGTGCGCCTGGAGCCTGTGCTCCGCAACAGGAGAGGCCACAACAGTGAGAGGCCCGCGTACAGAAAAAAAAAAAAAAAAAAGAGATGAAAATGATTCTTACAGTAACCAAAAGACTAACTGAAACTGTAATAACTCCCGCTATGTCAGGGCCCAGGGGGAGGACAGAGGTAGAGGAGGGTATCTCAGGAACAGTATAAATAAGTAAATTAATTAATTAATTTAAAAATGCAGGTAGGCAGGTGTGCCTGCAGGAATTCTTATGAAACCACCCAAAGAACATGATGTTTGATTTCATTGAATTCCCTTAGATGTTGAAGGGATCAATTCCACATCTAATCCCCTGTGAAAAACAGGCACTTGGATGAGTTCCATCAAAATACAACAGAAAGACCTTGGACTCTTGAATAATGAGATGCTAGCACTGGGTCTTTGTGCTGGTGATAAGAAGTTTTGGAAAGATGAAATATGAAGAAAGAGGCAGAGGGTAAACAGGAGAGACAGAGAGAGATCTCAATGTGATCCGAGGGTGATTGTTAAGTATCTTGCTACCAAATCATTGCTACTTTATTGTTTCTAAAAATCTAAGACAGAATGAAACCCGCTTCCACTACTGAAGTCAAAGAAGGTGAAAGAAGGTGCTTAAAGCCACTATGAAGGCCTGGCTGGGTTGTCTAGCCTCTAAGTACTGACACTTTCACCTCTTACAGGGGAGGAGGCTTCTTGAGTTCAGCAAACATCTATTGAGTATGGACTCTGGACAAAGACATTTGAGACAGGATCTCTGCCTATAAAGAGATTTTCCTTCTTTCTTAAGAGGAAAAGGAAAAGGAAACCTAAAGGAAGCCAATCTAGGAGAATCAAAATGACAGACTCCAACACAGGACCAAGAAAGAGCCAAAACAAGATTTAAATAGGTTGATATCCTTTACCCATACTGCTTCTCCTGAATTCTTCCTTATTTCTCTCATGTTACTAATTCCTAAAGAAAGCAAATGCTATGAAAGAGGGATTTAGAGTAATAGAAGAAGTTATTTGAAATTGTCTACAAAGTGTAATCCCTTTTAATTTGGTTGATTTGCTTAAGGCTTTTTGTCCCTTGGGCTACTACGTAGAACACTCTAACGTGGATTCTCTTAAGTGCAGATTGCTGTGGCCTGGCATTAAATCTTAGTGTGCTTCTGGAAGAATATGTTAGTGAAAAAATATACTAGTGAATAATATTATTAATAATATTTGTACGTTAATACTATGAACATATTCATAATATAATATTCTGGCAGAGTATTCCAGCTTGCAAAGGCTACTGTCTCTGAATGACTGGCTGAAGCATCACTGTAGTAGGTTTCCTACAGAGGGTCTGGGGGAGAGGGACTCAGCTGGGCCAACAGACAATCAAAAATGACTTCGCTGTGGCTAGAAAATAAACAAAAATTCAGTATGTAAGATGTATTGAGTCTTTTCAATGTAAAGACAAACATAATGTGTATCATATTTTTGCTGCACATGTTGGTAGACCTGGAATTTGCAACTATCTATGCATATGGATGTGGTGACTACATATTTTTTTAATCCAATGTTGCTGATATATGGTCTGGAAGGGATTAAATTAACCATAGGGGAACTCAATAGAATCTCTGAAATCAGGTCTGATCCTCAAGTCCTGGACAAATGGTTGCCATATGTGTGGAGTAAAGATGAGATGCAGGCTAACTCACTGGATACAGCAAGGACCTTCCTGCAATCTTCTTTTTCTCAGCTCAGATTCCCCTAACCCACTCCTCTCCCCTGTTACACAGATGCAACCCTGAACAAATTACTTTTGCTTAAAAATTCCATGACACCAGCATTTATTCATTTAATCATTCAACAAATGTTTGAGTGCTTTCTTTGTGTCAGGTACTACTCTTAAGCATGAGGGAAGCAGCTCTGCAGAAAAACTCCTTGCCTTTGTAGAGTATTCCTTTTTGTGGAGGGGGGAGTCAATAACAAGTATCCAATATGTCGGATGGGATAAATACCATGGAGAAGAGCAAAGCTGAGGAAGGTAGATAGGAAAAGTTGATGGGGAGTAAGTGGGGTGCAGGAGATAAGGTGGGCTGTTATTTGATGGGATGTCATCAGGGGTGTCTTTCTGCTGAGGTGACATTTGTGTAGAGACACAGGGAAGTGAAAGAGGTAGCCGAGCAGACATCTGCAGGACAGCATTTCCAGGAAGGGCAATAGCAGGAGCTGAGAACTTGAGCCAGAGCACTTGGTGAGGGTACCTGAAGAGAGACTCCTCTGACTACCAAGCCAAGGCAGCTACTGACATGTCCCAAGAAAAAGGAATCAGGCCCAGAAAAGGAGGGCTCCTCTGTCCAGCTGGCTGCAGAACTCCCTCTCAGTTCAATTGGACTACACTGGGATAAATCAAATGGCTGGGATTGTGTTCCAGTTCCTCTGTTCCAGATATTCATAGATGTAGTCACAAAGTAAGGAAGAGAGACTACATTTTATGAGAGGTCCTTTCTATAACAGTGTCCTGGAGCAGGGGCTTTTCAAATACATATATTTCAAAAATATATATTTGAAAAAATATGTGTATTTTGGCTACAGAACACTTGCTTCAAAGGAACTCTTATGATGAATCATAGACTAACAGATTATATCAAAGTGGCTCCCTCTGAGGTAGCCTGGGAGCCAGAACCCCCTGGCTTGACCTTCTTTCTCGCTTGTGATTAGACTGAAAGGGCCTCTCTGTGAAATACTATTTACAAACCAGTGGTTTAAGCAGGGGTTTCATTACCATGCTGAGTAGAGCTCAGGGGTTCTTGGAAAGGGCATCTCAAGCAGCAGTGATGGGGGGTGAGGAGACAGGAGGCCTAGCAGCTGATATTAGGTCTCCATATGTCCACTTCACCTACCATGCCAGCTGTGCCTTAGGCCTGCCTCTGCTTCAGTAAGGGTTTAACTTGAAGAAAGGAGTCAATGGCTTAAAAATATTTGAAAACCACTAGTCTGGAGAGATGGAATAATCACTTGGAAATTATCATTGGAAAATTCTTTGGAGTACTTATAACCTAGATATTTCTTCTCAAACAGGATACTTTGTATTGAGAAGTGATTCCTTCAGAAGAAATCTTATCATACAATGTAAAGCTTAGTCTAGGAGCCGGAACTCCTGGCTTCCAGTCCTAGCTTTGGCATGAATGATACACACCCAAGTCTCTGGTCCTCTATACCGATCCCTGAATTCTCCCAGTGGTGGTGTGAGGCACCAGTGAACGACGTAGTGGGTGGGAAAGGGCTTTGTGCCCTGAGACTGGGATGTAGGTGTGACTCCTCCCAGTGAAGGAGAGAGGGAAGGAGGGAGGGTTGGGGTTCAGAGTGTACCTCGGTTCTAAGAAAGTTTCTGCCAGCCCATGGGGAGTCCTTCAGCCAAAGTCATGTATCCGAGGAGTCCTGCATCTTGACAGAACGGACCTGCCTTGTCACTCCTGCTGTGTGCAGTCGTGGCCTGGGCGTGGGTTCATGGGGCCATAGCTCAGTCTTCTCTCAGCCACACTCCTGCAGTAGGACATGTGAGGAGCACATTTTTATGGCTGCCACGGGCTTGCACACTATTTCCTGATTTACTGTCCTAGCCAAGTTATAGTCTAATGCAATAATTCCTGAAATTTAGACTAGACAGTGGTGAAATTAAAAAACAAACGAACATAACCAAAGCAAACCAAAAAAGGATACATAATGAGTTTTTCAGAAAACTTACTAAGACAACTGTTCCTTGTTCTTAGTTTATGTCCTTCCTTACCTTTTTTTGAGCATTAAAATACCCTTTGATTTTTAATGAAATGAAAGTGATATTAGAACTGGCACATTTAAAAGTGGGCATTTCTATGGAAGTCCCAACAGTTTATTGGGTAGGTCAAAGAGACAAGGATTCACAGCTCTAAGAAAATTGCAAGCCATAAAGCACAGTTCAAATGAAAAAGGTTTATTGTCAATATTTTTTTTTTTTCTTCTCAGACATAAGAGGGAAATAATCAGTATCAAATATTCACATCCATTGTAGCCTGACGCTGACCAGACACCTTAGAGCCCCTAGAGCTATGGGGAGTCTGGAGGAGCTGTCTTTAGTCTGTCTGTTCACAGCTTGCCTGACCCAAGCTCTGGCTCCTGCATTACCCTCTGGCTCTCTCCCTGCAGCCAGTTTCTGTGACCTGCAAATCCACACTCTGGCTCCACAAGGGAGAGTCAGTGAATATGGAACAAGATAATCTTATGAAAACTGGTGAGTCCAGTTCCCTCATATTAGAGATAAAAACACTGATTCTTATTTTAGGAGAAAAGAAAAAGTTGATTATTTTTGGAGTAGAGTCTGAAATGCTCTAGATTAACTTCGCTTCTCCCCTTTGCTTTGTGTGTTAAGGCTCTAGACTCTGAAACCACGAGGAAGGAGGCAAATGCAGAGGGATGCTTTTGCCACTGGCATAAAGCAGAGCTAACAGCTTGACTTGACTGATGTGGCATTCTTTCACTGAGCCCCAGCACTGGCTCACAGAAAAGTAAAAAATCCACTCAAGGATACATATTATTTTTGTATTTCAGGACAAAGGCAGCCAAACAGCAAGTTTTCCTAAGTGCACTGATACTCCACAAGCCCAGGCATATTTCTGCTTGAGTAGAAAAACAACATCAAATAGACTGCTCTTATAAATCCACATATAGGTATTTTAACAGCATGACCAAGAATTAGTAATTAGTTGGAAGTACCTGGTCAAAATCAAATAGAATCAAGTCAACTAGCTCCTTGAATTCATTTAGTCTTTTTCAAACTTTATACTATTAAATTGCTTACGCAAAGTTGCTCATAATAAAACAAAATAAAGGATGGCTTGAGGACATCTTGTCAGACTTTAATCATTGTAGATTAATTCCATTTTTCAGAAACAAAACACATTGTTTGAGATGTCTCCGAGCTTGGCAACACCCAAGCCGGCATGTCAAAAGGAAGATCGGTTTAGGCAGGTAAATGTTTTCAGGTTACTTGTGGTTGAAGGGTTGCCAGACTCTGTTCTCAGCAAATAGAAATTCTGATTCATGGGGCCAACACTGCTCTACTGGGAAGGAGGCACTGACAGATACCATCAACAGGAAAGTTTGTGTAAAGATGAAGAAAGCCACCAGGGGAATACTTCTAAGTGTTTACCCACAAAATTTTACTTGGCACTGCCGAGCTGCTAGTCACCGGCTATTTCTGAGCAGGATACTATGCATTTTTTGGATGGTATGGTTTGGATACCATGGGATTTCTTTTCCTAGTAACCTGGTAAGAGGGGATGAGGCAGCAGAGAGAAATCTAGAAAGCCACATCTCGGAGGGATATTTAAGTATCCATGACTGATAAGGTCTAAACTGATCACAGGTTAACAGAATTTATGAAAGTAATTTCTTTAGAAACTTGATTTGAATATGGGCTGTTATTCACCGTTTCTCAGAGAAACTGTTGTGTGGAGAGGTTAGGGACATGTTAAAGTACTCCTATGATAAAGCATCTAGTTAAGCGTGTGGAACTTGCTACTTGGAGAGTTAGGACAGGAAGAAAATATAAACAAACTAGAGAAAGGGCTAGATTCGTGTTGTGAATCACAAGAAAAGTAATGCATATTCAGAATCACCTCTAACTTTTTCATAAGGGTACCAAGAACATCAGACCAGGGAGGAGGATAAGATGAGCAAAGGTGAGGCTGTATAGGGTAAAGCAGAGAGACACTACAATACAGCATTCTTCCAAAAATTTCTTTCAGTATCCAAACAGAGACACAGGTCTAAGACTGCAGACCACTGATTTCATAGAACCTCATCATTTTTATCCTTAGAGAGGCTGAAAGTGCAAGTAATTCCTTAGTCCAGGGTCTCTTATGTCCTGGACTGTGCACAGAATGCAGGAGATGGTGAAGGTCTGTGTGTCCTATGAACTTGGATGAGAACAATGTACAACTGTTTTTCACTTCTAACTGAAATTTAACTTTCCTTAAATTATGAAGGGAGGCAACAAACCACAGCAGTATTAATACTTGTGACTTTCAACAAATAGAGATAAAAATTATTCCACATCATATTTCAGTAGGTGCAGGTATCTTGAATTATCATTTACACTCATCACATTTCCAAATTATAGTCAGAAACCTGTCACTAGATCTCGTATTTGATGCACTAATGACAACACACATATTAGTATATCACAAACTTGTTTTTTACCATTATAACTATAATTATAATGTATTTTGAAAGCAGTTATTTCCTTTGTAATCCTTTTTCTTTTAGGCAGTTATGCTTCTCAGACTGCCAAACATTTCCAAGACAGAAACAGATTACAAACTCCTATCTGTGGGAAAAGCAAGGAGGGCTGGGAATCAAGAGGCTTGGATTTACCCCAGAATAGTCATTATTCATTTTTTTAAAACTTCACCTTTATAGGACATTTTAGATTTACCGAAAAATCGCAAAGATAGTACAGAGAGTTCCCACATACTCAGCACCCAGTTCCATCTATAAATAACACATTATAGTACAGGTACATTTGTTTTAATGAATGAACCAATATTGATATATTATTTACTGAAGTCCATACTTGATTCGGATTCCCTTAGTTTTTATCTAATGCCCTTTTGCTGTTCCAGGATCCCATACAGGATGCCACATTACATGTAGTCAACATGGCTCTTGGCTGTGAAACAACTTATTTTTCAACCCAAGTTATTTAATCTCTTGATTCTTATGTGCTTTATCTACTCTGCCAGTTCTTCCCCCAAGCAAGTAAATGTTTGGTCAATACATACTGCTTAATTCACTGGTGGCCTAGTCTTCAAGGAACGTAATTAAGGACAGAGATCACATCTGACAACTTATTTTGTTCAGCAGGTATGAGCTTTTTTTTTTTTTCTTTCAATTCTTAAGGTCTTTTATTATTAGCATTATTGTAGTTGTTATTCTGGTTGATACACAGAAGCAGAAGAACTAAGTAAAAACCCACTGTATTATGTACAATATGTGAGTGTTAAATTCACTGTTTCTAAATTCACTACCAGCAGTAGTCTGTTTATCAAAATGCCTTGTATTGAGAGATACTTTAAAGCCTATATTTAGGGAAAAGAAGTCCATAATCAACTGTGCAATGAGTTATGAATTTTACTTTAAAATTTTCTTTGTTTTGTTTTAGTTTGGTTTGGCTTTTAATATAAATTTGAATTCTTTTAGGCAGAGTGAGCATGTTCCAGTTTGACCACAGCTCTGCCCTAACTCCACCCTTCTCTGCAAGTCCCTACTATATTATATACTGCCCTGCTTTACTCACTTCTGTAACCGGCCCTCGTGTGCTTTTGAGTTTTCAACTCGTTGTGTAATTTTCTGTGCTTTAGAGGTTACTGAATAAAATTCTAAGTTGTACGTTACAAATAAATGTCACATATCCAGAGAAGGGTCTTTGTGGGGATTGGGAGGAGGCGCAGCTGGACTAGCTGTTTCGTTTCTTATTACTGTGTCTTGTCTTCCTAACTAGAAAATGATTGCTTAGGACATAAATCATCTATTTCCCTTTGCATTTATAACTCCTTTCCTTCCCTTCCCCCTACTATGTCTGCCAGGGTTCTTGCTACATATTAGGGGCTCAGTATATTTCATAAATTGTCCTTGGTATTTTTTAATAGACTATTTTTAAGAGCAGTTGTGGGTTTACAGAAAAATTGAGCAGAAGGTACAGAGATTTCCCATATATTCCTTACCCCCACATATGCACAACCTCCCTCACTAGCAAAATCCACTGGAGTGGTAGATTTGTTACAATTGCTGAACCTCCATTGACACATCATTATCACTCAAAGTCCACAGTTTACATTACATTACATTACATTACACAGTTTACATTACATTACTCTTGGTGTTGTACATTTTATGGGTTTATATACTGAGTTGGCCAAAAAGTTCCTTTGGTTTTTAAGTAGAAATAAAAGACACATTTTTTATTTTCACCAAGATCTTTATTGAACAACATATTCACCGTTTTGTTCTATTACCTTCTGCCATTTTTCAGGCAACTTCATAATTCCATCTTCCCCAAACTTTTTATCTTTTTGAGCAAAGAACTGTTCTAGGTGCCTTTTACAGTCTTCCAGGGAATTGAAATTTTTTCCATTAAGAGAATTTTGTAAAGACCGAAATAAATGGAAATCCAAAGGTGCGATGTCTGATGAATATGGTGGATAAATTGGAACTGTCCAGACAAGCTGTAACAGTTTTTGCCTGGCCATCAAAGAAACATGTGGTCTTGCATTATCCTGATGGAAGATTATGCGTTTTCTGTTGACTAATTCTGGACACTTTTTGTCGAGTTCTGCTTTCAGTTGGTCTAATTGGGAGCAGTACTTGTTGGAATCATTTGGTTTTCTGGAAGGAGCTCATCATAGAGGACTCCCTTCCAATCCCACCATGTATATGACATTACTTTCTTTGGATGATGACCGGCCTTTTGTGTGGTTGGTGGTGGTTCATTTCACCTACTCTACGATCTCTTCCACTCCACATTGTTGTACAGTATCCACTTTTCATCGTCCATCACAATTTGTTTTTAAAAGGAATGTTTTCATTACATTTCAGTAGAGAATCACATGCAGAAATATGGTCAGGTTTTTTCACTTAACTTATGTGGTACCCAAACATCAAAGTGATTCACATAACCATGGTGCAAATGATTTTCAACGCTTGATTTGGATATTTTGAGTATGTCGCTATCTCCCACGTGGTATAACGTTGATTATTCTCAACTAGTGTTTTGATTCGATTGATATCAACTTCAGCTGGTCTACCCGACCATGGAGCATTGTCCAGCGAGAACTCTCTGGCACGAAACTTCACAACCACTTTTGACACGTTCGAACAGTCACAGCACCTTCTCCATACACTGCACAAAACTTTTTTTTGCATTTCAGTTGCATTTTTACCTTCCTTGAAATAATAAAGCATAATATGCCGAAAATGTTGCCTTTTTTCTTCCGTCTTCAGTATTAAGATGGCTACACAAAAATTCACCAATTTTGATAAGTTTTTAAAAAATGCACGCTTATATGACAGCTGTCACAATACAATCTAACAAAATTGTTTCAAATGAGGTTAAAGACAACTAAGTGTTACTAGAGCCATCTCACGGAAAAAACCAAAAGAATGTTTTGGCCCACCCAGTATTAATATGTATCCACCATTACAGTATCATACAGAGTAGTTTCACTGCCAACCCTTGGTAATCATTGATCCTTTTTCTGTCTCCATAGTTTTGCATTTTCTAGAATGTCATAGAGTTGATATCATATGTTGTAATCTTTTCAAATTGGCTTCTTTCACGTAGTTAATATCCATTTAAGTTTCCTCCGTGATTTTCTTGGCTTAATGGCTCATTTCTTTTTAGTGCTGAATAATACACCATTGTCTGTATGTACCATAGTTTATCTGTTCACCTACTGAAGGACATTTTGGTTGCTTTCCAAGTTTGGGCAATTATGAATAAAGCTTCTGTAAACATCCTTGTGCATGTTTTGTATGTATCGTATGATCCAGCAATCCACAATTGCTGGATCATACGATAAGAGTATGTTTAGTTTTGTAAGAAACCGCCAAACTGTCATCCAAAGTGGCTGCACCATTTTGTAGTCCACTACCAAAGAATGAGAGCTCCTGTTGCTCTACAGCCCTGTCATCATTTGGTATTGTTAGTGTTTTGAATTTTGCTGTGTAGTGTTATCTCACTGTTGGTTTAATTTGCAATTATCTAATGACATATGATGTTGGGCATCTTTTTATATGATTATTTTCCATCTGCATACCTTCTTTGGTGAGGTGTCTGTTCAGATCTTTTGCCCATTTTTAAATTGGGTTGTTTGATTTCTTATTTTGGAGTTTTATGAGTTTTTGTATATTTTGGATACCAGTCCTTTACCAGATGTGTCCTCTGCAAATTCTTTCTCCCAGTCTGTGGTTTGTCTTCTCATTCTCTTGACAGTATTTTTCACAGAGAAGCTTTTAATTTTAATGAAATCTACCTTTTTATCAACTATTTCTTTCATGTATTGTACTTCTAGCGTACAAAAAAAAAGTCATTCTAGTGTACATAAAAAGTCATTGCAGTATGCAAGGTCATCTAGGTTTTCTATGTTATCTTCTAGGAGTTTTATAATTTTGCATTTTACATTTAGGTCTGATCCATTTTGAGTTAATTTTTGTGAAAGATGTAAGATCTGAGTCTAGATTCATTTTTTTGCATGTGGATGTCCAGTTATTCTAGCACCATTTGAAAACTATCTTTGTTCCATTGCATTGTCTTTGCTCCTTTGCCAAAGATCAGTTGACTATATTTTTGTGGGTCTATTTCTAGATTCTGTTCTGTTCCATTGATCCATTTGTCTATTCTTTCACCAATACCACACTGTCTTGATTACTGTAGCTTTACAGTACGTCTTGAAATTGGGTAGAGTCAGTCCTCTGACTTTGTTCTTCTCCTTCAATATTCTGTTGACTATTCTGAGTTTGCTGATATCCACAAAATAACTTGCTGAGATTTTGATTGGGATTCTGTTGAATCTTTAGATCAAGCCATGATTATTAAGCTTTTCTTGTGTCACATTTGTCAATATCTCACTGACCAAAAGCAAGTCAAATGCCAAACCCAAATGCCAAACTCCATTAGCCTACGGAGAGGGCCACACAAGGATGTAGACACCAAACATATGATTCATTGAGGTGCATTAATGGACAATCTACCAAAGTATTGTAACATTACTCCCCTCTATCAATGACAGAGAGGTTTTACTAGATTTGCTTTTCAGATATAGAAATTAAGATTCAGAAATATATAAGCTCCTAGGGCCATTTGGCTAGTTAATAATAGTAAAAAACATCATATAATATTTACTATGTGCCATGCACTCTTCTAAGCACTTAGCAAATATCACTCAGTTAACCTTCACTATCGAAGGTTGGTAATACTATTATTACTTTTTTTTATGGTAGGATATATGACTTTTTTTTTAAACGTCTTTATTGGAGTATAATTGCTTTACAATGGTATGTTAGTTTCTGCTTTATAACAAAGTGAATCAGTTATACATACACATATGTCCTCATATCTCTTCCCTCTTGCATCTCCCTCCCTCCCACCCTCCCTATCCCACCCCTCTAGATGGTCACAAAGCACTGAGCTGATCTCCGTGTGCTATGAGGCTGCTTCTCAGTAGCTATTTATTTTGTTTGGTAGTGTATACATGTCCATGCCACTCTCTCACTTTGTCCCAGCTTACACTTCCCCCTTTCCGTATCCTCAAGTCCATTCTCTAGTAGGTCTGTGTCTTAATTCTCGTCTTGCCCCTAGGTTCTTCATGACCATTTTTTTTTTTTTTAGATTCCCTATATATGTGTTAGCATACAGTATTTGTTGTTCTCTTTCTGACTTACTTGACTCTGTACGACAGACTCTAGGTCCATCTACCTCACTACAAATAACTCAATTTCATTTCTTTTTATGGCTGAGTAATATTCCATTGCATATACGTGCCACATCTTCTCTATCCATTCATCTGTTGATGGACACTTAGGTTGCTTCCATGTCCTGGCTATTGTAAATAGAGCTGCAATGAACATTTTGGTACATGACCCTTTTTGAATTATGGCTTTCTCAGGGTATTTGCCCAGTAGTGAGATTGCTTGGTCATATGGTAGTTCTATTTTTAGTTTTTTAAGGAACCTCCATAAAGTTCTCCATAGTGGCTGTATCAATTTACATTCCTACCAACAGGGCAAGAGGGTTCCCTTTTCTCAGTACCCTCTCCAGCATTTATTGTTTGTAGATGTTTTGATGATGGCCATTCTGACCAGTGTGAGATGATATCTCATTGTAGTTTTGATTTGCATTTCTCTAATGATTAGTGATGTTGAGCATTCTTTCATGTGTTAATTGGAAATCTGTATATCTTCTTTGGAGGAATGTCTATTTAGGTCTTCTGCCCATTTTTGGATTGGGTTGTTTGTTTTTTTGTTATTGAGCTGCATGAGCTGCTTATAAATTTTGGAGATTAATCCTTTGTTAGTTGCTTCATTTGCAAATATTTTCTCCCATTCTGAGGGTTGTCTTTTCAGTTTGTTTATGGTTTCCTTGCTGTGCAAAAGCTTTGAAGTTTCATTAGGTCCCATTTATTTATTTTTGTTTTTATTTCCATTTCTCTAGGAGGTGGGTCAAAAAGGATCTTGCTGTGATTTGTGCTGTAGAGTGTTCTGCCTATGCTTTCCTCTAAGAGTTTGATAGTGTCTGGCCTTACATTTAGGTCTTTAATCCATTTTGAGTTTATTTCTGTGTATGGTGTTAGGGAGTCTTCTAATTTCATTCCTTTAAATGTAGCTGTCCAGTTTTCCCAGCACCATTTATCGAAGAGGCTGTCATTTCTCCATTGTATATTCTTGCCTCCTTTATCTAAGATAAGATGACCACAGGTGCATGGGTTTTTCTCTGGGCTTTCTATCTTGTTCCATTGATCTATGTTTCTGTTTTTGTGCCACTACCGTACTGTCTTGATTACTGTAGCTTTGTAGTATAGTCTGAAGGCAGGGAGACTGAGGCCTCCAGCTCTGATTTTCTTTCTCAAGATTGCTTTGGCTATTCAGGGTCTTTTGTGCTTCCATAAAAATGGTGAAATTTTCTGTTTTAGTTCTGTGAAAAATACCAGTGGTAGTTTGATAGGGATTGCACTGAATCTGTAGATTCCTTTGAGTAGTATAGTCATTTTCACAATGTTGATTCTTCTAATCCAAGAACATGGTATATCTCTCCATCTATTGGTATCATCTTTAATTTCCTTCATCACTGTCTTATAATTTTCTGCATACAGGTCATTTGTCTCCTTAGGTAGGTTTATTCCTAGATATTTTATTCTTTTTGTTGCAATGGTAAATGGGAGTGTTTTCTTAATTTCACTTTCAGATTTTTCATCATTAGTGTATGGAATGCAAGAGATTTCTGTGCATTAATTTTGTATCCTGCTACTTTACCAAATTCACTGATTAGCTCTGGTAGTTTTCTGGTAGCATCTTTAGGATTCTCTATGTACAGTATCATGTCATCTGCAAACAGTGACAGCTTTACTTCTTCTTTTCTGATTTGGATTCCTTTTATTACTTTTTCTTCTCTGATTGCTGTGGATAAAACTTCCAAAACTATGTTGAATAATAACGGTGAGAGTGGACAACCTTGTGTTGTTCCTGATCTTAGTGGAAATGGTTTCAGTTTTTCACCATTCAGGATGATGTTGGCTGTGCGTTTGTCATATATGGCCTTTATTATATTGAGGACAATTCCCTCTATGCCTACTTTCTGGAGGGTTTTGATCATAAATGGGTGTTGAATTTTGTTGAAAGCTTTCTCTGCATCTATTGAGACGATCATATGGTTTTTCTCCTTCAATTTGTTAGTATGGTTTATCACATTGATTGATTTACACATATTGAAGAATCCTTGCATTCCTGGGATAAACCCCACTTGATCATTGTGTATGATCCTTTTAATGTGCTGTTGGATTCTGTTTGCTAGTATTCTGTTGAGGATTTTTGCAACTATGTTCATCAGTGATATTGGCCTGTAATTTTCTTTCTTTGTGACATCTTTGTCTGGTTTTGGCGTCAGGGTGATGGTGGCCTCGTAGAATGAGTTTGGGAGTGTTCCTCCCTCTGCCGTATTTTGGAAGAGTTTGAGACGGATACGTGTTAGCTCTTCTCTAAATGTCTGATAGAATTCGTCTGTGAAGCCATCTGGTTCTGGGCTTTTGTTTGTTGAAAGATTTTAAATCACAGTTTCACTTTTAGTGCTTGTGATTGGTCTGTTCATATTTTCTATTTCTTCCTGGTTCAGTCTTGGCAGTTGTGCATTTCTAAGAGTTTGTCCATTTATTCCAAGTTGTCCATTTTATTGGCATATAGTTGCTTGTAGAAATCTCTCATTATCCTTTGTATTTCTGCAGTGTCAGTTGTTACTTCTTTTTCATTTCTAATTCTATTGATTTGAGTCTTCTCCCTTTGTTTTTCCTGATGAGTCTGGCTAATGGTTTATCAATTTTGTTTATCTTCTCAAAGAACCAGCTTTTAGTTTTATTGATCTTTGCTATTGTTTCCTTCATTTCTTTTTCATTTTTTTCTGATCTGATCTTTAAGATTACTTTCCTTCTGCTAACTTTGGGGTTGTTTTGTTCTTCTTTCTCTAATTGCTCTAGGTGTAAAGTTAGATTGTATATTTGAGATGTTTCTTGTTTCTTAAGGTAGGATTGTATTGCTATAAACTTCACTCTTAAAACTGCTTTTCCTGTATCCCATAGGTTTTGGGTCATCCTGTTTTCATTGTCATTTATTTTTAGGTATTTTTTGATTTCCTCAGTGATCTCTTGGTTATTAAGTAGTGTACTGTTTAGCCCCCATGTGTTTGCATTTTTTATAGACTTTTTCCTGTAATTGATATCTAGTCTCATAGTGTTGTGGTTGGAAAAGGTACTTGACACGATTTCAATTTTCTTAAAGTTACCAAGGCTTGATTTGTGTCCCAAGATATGATCTATCCTGGAGAATGTTCCATGAGCACTTGAGAAGAATGTGTATTCTGTTGTTTTTGGATGGAATGTCCTATAAATATCAATTAAGTCCATCTTGTTTAATGTATCATTTAAAGCTTGTGTTTCCTTATTTATTTTCATTTTGGATGATCTGTCCATTGGTGAAAGTGGGGTGTTAAAGTCTCCTACTATGATTGTGTTACTGTTGATTTCCCTTCTTATGGCTGTTAGTATTTGCCTTATGTATTGAGGTGTTCCTATGTTGGGTGCATAAACATTTACAATTGTTATATCTTCTTCTTGGATTGATCCCTTGATCATTATGTAGTGTTCTTCTTTGTCTGTAGTAATAGTCTTTGTTTTAAAGTCTATTTTCTCTGATAGGAGAATTGCTACTCCAGCTTTCTTTTTTTTTTTAATTAATTTATTTTTGGCTGTGTTGGGTCTTTGTTTCTGTGCGAGGGCTTTCTCTAGCTGTGGCAAGCAGGGGCCACTCTTCATTGCAGTGCACAGGTCTCTCACTATCGTGGCCTCTCTTGTTGTGGAGCACAGGCTCCAGACGCGCAGGTTCAGTAGCTGTGGCTCATGGGCCTAGTTGCTCCGTGGCACGTGGGATCTTCCCAGACCAGGGCTCGGACCCGTGTCCCCTGCATTAGCAGGCCGACTCTCAACAACTGCACCACCAGGGAAGCCCCTCTCCAGCTTTCTTTTGATTTCCATTTGCATGGAATATCTTTTTCCATCCCCTCACTTTCAGTGTATGTGTCCTTAGGTCTGAAGTGGGTCTCTTGTAGACAGTATATCTATGTGTCTTGTTTTTGTATCCATTCAGCCAGTCTATGTCTTTTGGTTGGAGCATTTAATCCATTTACATTTAAGGTAATTATCAATATGTATGTTCCTATTACCATTTTCTTAATTGTTTTGGATTTGTTATTGTGTGTCTTTTCCTTCTCTTGTGTTTCCTGCCTAGAGAAGTTCCTTTAGCATTTGTTGTAAAGCTGGTTTGGTGTTGCTGAATTCTCTTAACTTTTGCTTGTCTGTAAAGGTTTTAATTTCCCCGTCAAATCTGAATGAGATCCTTGCTGGGTAGAGTAATCTTGGTTGTAGGTTTTTCTCCTTCCTCACTTTAAATATATCTTGCCACTCACTTCTGGTGTTCAGAAATTCTGCTGAAAGGTCAGCTGTTAACCTTATGGGGATTCCCTTGTGTGTTATTTGTTGTTTTTCCCTTGCTGCTTTTAATATTTTTTGTTTGTATTTAATTTTTGATAGTTTGATTAATAATTGTCTTGGCATGCTTCTCCTTGGATTTATCCTGTATGGGACTCTCTGTGCTTCCTGGACGTGATTAGCTATTTCCTTTCCCATATTAGGGAAGTTTTCAACTATAATCCCTTGAAATATTTTCTCAGTCCCTTTCTTTTTCTCTTCTTCTTCTGGGACCCCTATAATTCGAATGTTGGTGCATTTAATGTTGTCCCAGAGGTCTCTGAGACTGTCCTCAATTCTTTTCATTCTTTTTTCTTTATTCTGCAATGGAGAAAAAAAAAGAAAGAAAGAAGAAGATAAAATAAAATAACGTTATTAAAATAAAAAATAAGTATTAAAAATTTTTTTAAAAAATAAAAAAAAAGAGAGAAAGAAGAGTGCAACCAAACCAAAAAACAAATCCACCAATGATAACAAACGCTAAGAACTATAGTTAAAAAGCAAACAAACAAATGGACAGGCAGAACCCTAGGACAAATGGTAAAAGCAAAGCTATACAGACAAAATCACACACAGAAGCATATGCATACAGAAAAAGAGAAAAAGGGGAAAAAAAATATCTTTGCTCCCCAATTCCACCTCCTCAGTTTGGGATGATTTGTTGTCTACTGAGGTATTCCACAGATGCAGGGTACATCAAGTTGACTGTGGAGATTTAATCTGCTGCTCCTGAGGCTGCTGGGAGAAATTTCCCTTTCTCTTCTTTGTTCGCACAGCTCCTGGGGTTCAGCTTTGGATTTGGCCCTGCCTCTGCGTGTAGGTTGTCTGAGGGCGTCTGTTCTTCACTCAGACAGGACGGGGTTAAAGGAGGAGCTGATTAGGGGGCTCTGGCTCACTCAGGCTGGGGGGAGGGAGGGTGATGGAGTGCGGGGCGAGCCTGTGGCAGCAGAGGCTAGCATGACCTTGCTCCAGCCTGAGGCATACTGTGCGTTCTCCCGGGGAAGTTGTCCCTGGATCACGGGACCCTGGCAGTAGTGGGCTGCACAGGCTCCCAGAAAGGGAGGTGTGGAGAGTGACCTGTGCTTGCACACGGGCTTCTTGGTGGCTGCAGTAGCAGCCTTAGTGTCTCCTGCACGGCTCTGGGGTCCGCGCTGATAGCTGCGAGCCGTCTCTGGAGCTCCTTTAAGCGGTGCTCTTAATCCCCTCTCCTCGCGCACCAGGAAACAAAGAGGGAAGAAAAAGTCTCCTGCCTCTTCGGCAGGTCCAGACTTTTTCCCAGACTCCCTCCCAGCTAGCCGTGGCGCACTAGACCCTTCAGGCTGTGTTCACGCCGCCAGTCCTCTCCCTGGGATCGGACCAAAGCCTGAGCCTCAGCTCCCAGCCCCCCCCGCCCCAGAGGACAAGCCTCTCGGGCTGGTGAGTGCTGGTCAGCACCGATCCTCTGTGCGAGAATCTCTCTGCTTTGCCCTCCGCACCCCTGTGGTTGTGCTCTCCTCCGCGGCTCCGAAGCTTCCCCCCTCCACCACCTGTAGTCTCTGCCCATGAAGGGGCTTGTACTGGGTGGAAACCTTTCCTCCTTCACAGCTCCCTCCCACTGGTGCAGGTCCCGTCCCTATTCTTTTGTCTCTGTTTATTCTTTTTTCTTTTGCCCTACCCAGGTACGTGGGGAGTTTCTTGCCTTTTGGGAGGTCTGAGGTCTTCTGCCAGCATTCAGTAGATGTTCTGTAAGAGTTGTTCCACATGTAGATGTATTTCTGATGTATTTGTGGGAAGGAAGGTGATATCCACGTCTTACCCTTCCGCCATCTTGAAACTCCTCCCAGTACTATTATTTTTTTTCATTTTGCAGAGAAGAAAACCAAGGCACAGAGGTGCTAAACCAGATGCCCAAGATAAGATGATTAATAAGTGGCATGATCACAATTCAAGCCACATACCAGAGTCTCAACTTGAAGCCCAATTCTTAAGACTAATGCTGTTCCTGTGTTACTCCCAATCTGCAGATCTGACATTGTATAGTGTGACTTCTAGCCTCTTCTGTGGGTCTCTGGAGGTTTTATTTGAGAGCATTAATAACTGAAGGATAAGATATCATTCCCTACTAAGCAGGCCTCATCACACATTGTGATTTTGGCTCAAGAGTCCACGAATGAGGGAATCTCTTTACCCAAATATGATGTATGTTTTTCTTTTTTTAAACAGCTTTGTTAACCAGCTTTAAATAATACTAGCTGCTGAAATAAACAAACACCAAATCTCAGTGCTTGACCCAGCAAAGGTTTATTTCTCACTTATAATCCAATGAGGGTCTGTAGTGGGGCTCTGTTCTCCCTATGCTGTGGTCATATTACCTTCAATTTTTGGCTTATTTAGGTTGCCTTAGTGTCATCTAACCAGCAGATGGAGGGAAAAGAAAACAAATATGGTAAAGTTACAGTCTTAATTTCTTCACTTTTATTCATTCCACGAGTAAGAATTAGATAGTCTAGAATGTTAATGGTCTGGTAAATGTAATTTAGCTGTGTGCCTAGGAGAATAAACAGATTTGGTGAGTATTTGGTCAGTCTCTGCTAACTAAATTTTTTCTATTTATTTAAATATGTATAAAAATATACTTCATGTATAATATGAAGAACTGCTTTTCCTCAGCAGCCTTTTAAGACCTCTGCTCCCTTAATGTAAACTATGTTTTGAAGTAGTTTTGGTTTGAAATTATGTCTGGATGAGTTTAACAGACTTACAAAGACTCAGGAAAATGCTGAAGAGGGAGAAGTTTTTCCATCTAATAAGATCTATAGGAACTGCATATGACTTTTTTCACATAAACTTTGAAAGTGATTATAAAGCAAGCATGCATATATCCAGAGTTATCATTAGCAAAATCATGAGGGAAGTGAAGTTTCACAATGCTTTCTTTCCCCTTTTAAAGAGACTACTCCCTCTTTATCCTCCCATTTCTAGGTACCAGCACCCTCATGCTGGCTGTCAACCACCACTTCCCCCCTTCTCTCAGAATTTGCCAGCCTTATGTCCTGTGAGGGCTTTGTATGGTGCCTAATTGGAGAAACTACTTCATAGTCAGATATTGACAGCTGATTTAGCTAAATGTGATATCACTTCCAGGAATATTTGCCATTCAACCTTTCTTGGCAATATAACACTTAAGAACAATGAAATCTCTGTCTATTCTGTTGGACTTGGAGGACTGCAGCAAGCTACAGGGCTTTTTAGTGTGGCTTCCAATTCATAGCATAGGCATTTGCCAAGAGGAGATATAAAGGGAGTCTACCCTGACTTTCATAAAGGCCTATAACACTACTGTGTGACTAGCGCTATGGCTGGTGGTTTTCAATATCCTGCTTTCTAAATAATTCTATTATGATAGTGTCTCACTTGTCAGTCATCTTTCATTCCTAGCTATTTCTAACAAGTACCTGAAAAGAAGGGGAAAGACCTCTGAGCTACTGAAGTAGCTTCTAGCAACACAAACTGAGGCCCTCAACTCCATTGAAGAGATCTTCTGACATGCAGCCAGGGTCAACTTTTATTTTATATAGAATTTTAATAAGGTAAGTGGTCTGATTTCCAACCCAAGAGTACACTGGAGGAAACAAATTAGAGGACACAAAAAGAGAGCTTTTATAAGTCAAGAACAATTTGGGCAACCCGCAGTGACAAATAACATGGACTTGGAAGGAAGAGACAACAAAATAGAACAAACAAAACAAAACAAAACAGGCAGTCTGGAGGCATTTAAGGTGGAGGCAAACATCCTAATAACCTCTTACAGCAGTGACATAATAGCTGTTTAACAACATTTAGAATAGATGGAGATATGATTAGTATGTTCTAGTTAAAAAGGCATTGTTTTTCATCAAACAAATTAAAGTTTAAAAATTTGTGTAGGACAGCAGTATCTGTTGAAAGGAACAAAAATCCTCTGGGAGTGGGGAAAGTGTGAGGCAATACTGTGAAACTGAAGGTGGAGAGTTCCCTTCTATATTCTCTTGGACAGCCCTGAGTTACTGTACAAAATATGCAACTGTTAATCTGGCCTTTTTGTGTTTTTGCATATTCTCCATTCTTTCTGATGGAGAAAGTATAGTGCAGGGCTGTCCAGAATGTATGTTAAAATAAAAATACTTCTCTCAAAGCTAGTATTTTAGCAGTGTCTGGGGGTGCTGAGTCTTCAAAACATAACCTATTAAAGAAGATCAAAGATTGTGCTGACCCAAAGAATATTACATCAGAGGCCATATGCTGTGACCACAACACTTACCAAGGCCATAGTGATGGAAAAGGCCAACATAGACAAGCAAGCTGAGCCCCACTTCAGTGTTTATTATCAGAAATCTTAAATATTTGCCTTAAAAATAGTGACGGGGATTGCATTGAATGTACAGATTAATTTGGGAGAACTGATATGTTAACAATATTGATATCTTAACAGTATCTTAATTGGTATTTTAACAATCTTCCAATCCATGAACAGGTACATTTAGGTTTTCTTAAGTTTCTCTCAGAAATGTTTTACAGTTTTCTGCACTAAGGTCTTGTACAATATTGGGCAGATGTATACCTAAATGTTTCATGTTTTTATGCACGTATAAATGATATTTTTTATTTCAACTTTAAACTGTTCATTGTTAGTATACAGAACTACAATTGATTTTTATATATTGATTATGCATACTGAAATCTTGCTAAATTAACTTTTTAGTTCTATTAGTTTTTTTGTAGAGTTTATTGGATTTTCTACATAGATGATCACTTATCTAGGAAAAAAGACAATTTTACTTCTTTCTTTCAATATAGATGGCTGTTTTCTTTCTTAATACACTGGTCAGATCCTCCAGTATAATGCTGAATAGCAAGGGGTGGGAATGAATATCCATGTCCTGTTCCTAAATTTAGGGAAACAAATTTAGTCTTTCAGTATTAAAGTATGCTGCCAGTGATAGCTTTTTTGTAGATGCCCTTTATCATACTGAAGAAGTTCCCTTCTATTCCTAGTTTACTGAGAGTTTTTAGCAGGAATGAATATTTGATTTGTTAAACGTTTTTTCTTCATCTATTCAGATGAACTGTTTTTTTATCTTTCAGTTTTTTTAATACATTGAATTACATTCATTGGTGTTCAAATGCTAAACTAACTCTGTATTCCTAGGATAAAACCCACTTGGCCATGATTTGATTTGCTAAAAATTTGTAAACAATTTTTATGCCTATGTTCATGATATTGGTCGGAAGATTTATTTTCTTATAATGCCTTATTAGGTTTTAGTACTAGGGCAATTATGGCTTCATGGAATGATTTGGGAAATATTCCCTTCTCTTAATGTTTTTTGAAGAGTTTATGTGGAATTGTTATTTCTTCCATAAAAGTTTAGTAGAGTTCTCCAGTGGAATCACAGGGCTTGAAGTTCTCTTTATAGGAAAGTTTAACTACAAATTCAGTTCCTTATTAGACAGGGCTATTTGATTTATCTATTTTTTCTTCATTTTTTGTAGTTTGTACTTTCAAGTAATTTGCCTATTTTATCTGTTGTAGAATTCACTGACATCAAGTTGTTCATAATATTCCCTTATTTTTTTTAAAAAACATCTTTACTGGAGTATAATTGCTTTACAATGGTGTGTTAGTTTCTGCTTTATAACAAAGTGAATCAGCTATATATATACATATATCCTCATATCTCCTCCTTCTTGCATCTCCCTCCCACCATCCTTATCCCACCCCTCTAGGTGGTCCTAAAGCACCGAGTTGATTTCCTGGTGCTATGTGGCTGCTTCCCACTAGCTATCTATTTTACATTTAGTAGTGTATATATGTTGATGCTACTCTCTCACTTCGTCCAACCTTACCTATCCCCCTCCCTGTGTCCTCAAGTCCATTCTCTACATCTTTGTCTTTATTCCTGTGCTGTCCCTAGGTTCGTCAGAACAATTTTTTTTTTCTTTTTAGATTCCATATAAATGTGTTAGAATATGGTATTTGTTTTTCTCTTATGACTTACTTCACTCTGTATGACAGACACGAGGTCCATCCACCTCACTACAAATAACTCAATTGGGTTTCTTTTTATGGCTAATATTCCATTGTATATATGTGCCACATCTTCTTTATCCATTCATCTGTTGATGGACACTTAGGTTGCTTCCATGTCTTGGCTATTGTAAATAGAGCTGTAATGAACACTGTGGTACATGACTCTTTTTGAATTATGGTTTTCTCAAGGTATATGCACAGTAGTGGGATTGCTGGGTTGTATGGTAGTTCTAATTTTAGTTTTTTTGAGAAACCTCTATACTCTTCTGCATAGTGGCTACATCAATTTACATTCCCACCAACAGTGCAAGAGGGCTCCCTTTTCTCCACACCCTCTCCAGCATTTATTGTATCTAGATTTTTTGATGATGGCCATTCTGACCAGTGTGAGGTGATATCTCATTGTAGTTTTGTTTTTTTTTTTTTTTTTTAATTTTGCACTATGGTGTCATGTTGTATGTAATCTTCTGTGGCTTTCTTTTCTCCACTCAACATTATGGTTTTGAAAATTGTTCACGCTTAAGTGCAATAATTCATCTTTTTTTTTTTTTTTTTTGGCGGTACGCGGGCCTCTCACTGTTGTGGCCTCTCCCGTTGCAGAGCACAGGCTCCAGATGCGCAGGCTCAGCGGCCATGGCTCACGGGTCCAGCCGCTCCGTGGCATGTGGGATCTTCCCGGACCGGGGCATGAACCCGTGTCACCTGCATCAGCAGGCAGACTCTCAACCACTGTGCCACCAGGCAAGCCCATCATTGTAGTTTTGATTTGCATTTCTCTAATGATTAATGATGTTGAGCATTCTTTCATGTGTTAGTTGGCAATCTGTATATCTTCTTTGGAGAAATGTCTATTTAGGTCTTCTGCCCATTTTTGGATTGGGTTGTTTGTTTTTTTGATATTGAGCTGCATGAACTGCTTGTCTATTTCAGAGATTAATCCTTTGTCAGTTGCTTCATTTGCAAATATTAACTCACAATATGAGGGCTGTCTTTTCATCTTGTTTATGGTTTCCTTTGCTGTGCAAAAGCTTTGAAGTTTCATTAGGTTCCATTTATTTATTTTTGTTTTTATTTCCATTTTTCTAGGAGGTGGGTCAAAAAGGATCTTGCTGTGATTTATGTCAAAGAGTGTTCTTCCTATGTTATCCTCTAAGAGTTTTATAGTGTCTGGCCTTACATTTAGGTCTTTACTCCATTCTGAGTTTATTTTTGTGTATGGTGTTAGGAAGTGTTCTAATTTCATTCTTTTACATGTAGCTGTTCAGTTTTCCCAGCATCACTTATTGAAGAGGCTGTCTTTTCTCCATTCCATATTCTTGCTTCCTTTATCAAAGATAAGGTGACCATAGGTGCGTGCGTTTATCTCTGGGCTTTCTATCTTGTTCCATTGATCTATGTTTCTGTTTTTGTGCCACTACCATACTGTCTTGATTACTGTAGCTTTGTAGTATAGTCTGAAGTCAGGGAGACTGAGGCCTCCAGCTCCGATTTTCTTTCTCAAGATTCCTTTGGCTATTTGGGGTCTTTTGTGTTTCCATACAAATTGTGAACTTTTTTGTTCTACTTCTGTGAAAAATGCCATTTGTAGTTTGATAGGGATTGCACTGAATCTGTAGATTGCTTTGGGTATTAGAGTCATTTTTACAATATTGAGTCTTCCAATCCAAGAACATGGTATATCTCTCCATCTCTGTGTATCATCTCTAATTTCTTTCATCAGTGTCTTATAGTTTTCTGCACACAGGTGTTTTGTCTCCACAGGTAGGTTTATTTTGAGGTATTTTATTCTTTTTGTTGCAGTGGTAAATGGGAGTGTTTTCTTAATTTCTCTTTCAGATTTTTCATCATTAGTGTATAGGAATGCAAGAGATTTTGGGGCATTAATTTTATATCCTGCTATTTTACCAGATTCATTGATTAGCTCTAGTAGTTTTCTGGTAACATCTTTGGGATTCTCTATGTATAATATCATGTCATCTACAAACAGTGACAGCTTTACTTCTTCTTTTCCGATTTGGATTCCTTTTATTTCTTTTTCCTCTATGATTGCTGTGACTAAAACCTCCAAACCTATGTTGAATAATAGAGGTGAGAGTGGACATCCTTGTCTTTTTTGTGATCTTACTGGAAATGGTTTCAGTTTTTCACCATTGAGAACGATGTCGGCTGTGGGTTTGTCACATATGACCTTTATTATGTTGAGGTAAGTACCCTCTATGCCTACTCTCTGGAGGGTTTTTATCATAAATTGGTGTTGAATTTTCTCCAAAGCTTTTTCTGCATCTATTGAGACGATCATGTGGTTTTTTTCCTTCAGTTTGTTAGTATGGTTTATCACATTGATTGATTTACACATATTGAAGAATCCTTGCATTCCTGGGATAAACCCCACTTGATCATGATGTATGATCCTTTTAGTGTGCTGTTGGATTCTGTTTGCTGGTATTTTGTTGAGGATTTTTGCATCTATGTTCATCAGTGATATTGGCCTGTAGTTTTCTTTTCTTGTGACATCTTTGTCTGGTTTTGGTATCAGCGTGATGGTGGCCAAATCAGAGTTTGGGAGCGTTCCTCATTCTGCTGTATTTTGGAAGAATTTGAGATGGATAGGTGTTAGCTCTTCTCCAAATGTTTGATAGAATTCGCCTGTGATGCCTTCTGGTCCTTTGTTTGTTGGAAGATTGTTAATCACAGTCTCAATTTCAGTACTTTTGATTGGTCTGTTCATATTTTCTATTTCTTCCTGGTTCAGTCTTGGAAGGTTGTACTCTTCTAAGAATTTGGCCATTTCTTCCAAATTGTCCATTTTATTGGCATATAGTTGCTTTTAGTAATCTCTCTTGATCCTTTGTATTTCTGCAGTGTCAGTTGTTACTTCTCCTTTTTCTTTTCTCATTCTATTGATTTGAGTCTTCTCCCTTTTTTTTTGGATGAGTCTTGATAGTGGTTTATCAATTTTGTTTGTCTTCTCAAAGAACTGGCTTTTAGTTTTATTGATCTTTGCTATCGTATCCTTCCTTTCTTTTTCATTTATTTCTGATCTGATCTTTAAGATTTCTTTCCTTCTGCTAACTTTAGGGGTCTTTTTGTTCTTCTTTCTCTAATTGCTTTAGGTGTAAGGTTAGGTTATTTATTTGAGATGTTTCTTGTTTCCTGCAGTAGAACTGTATTACTCTGAAATTCCCTCTTAGAACTGCTTTTGCTGTATCCCATAGGTTTTGGGTCATCGTGTTTTCATTGTCATTTGTTTCTAGGTATTTTTTGAATTCCTCTGATTTCTTCAGTGATCTCTTGGATATTTAGTAGTGTATTGTTTAGCCTCCATGTATTTGTATTTTTTATAGACTTTTTCCTCTAATTGATATCTAGTCTCATAGCGTTGTGGTCAGAAAAGATACTTGATACGATTTCAATTTTCTTAAAGTTACCAAGGCTTGATTTGTGACCCAAGATATGATCTATCCTGGAGAATGTTCCATGAGCCCTTGAGAAGAAAGTGTATTCTGTTGTTTTTGGATGGAATGTCCTATAAATATCAATTAATCCATCTTCTTTAATGTGTCATTTAAAGCTTGTGTTTCCTTATTTATTTTCATTTTGGATGATCTCTCCATTGGTGAAAGTGGGGTGTTAAAGTCCCTTACTATGACTGTATTACTGTTGATTTCCCCTTTTATGGCTGTTAGCAATTGCCTTATATATTGAGGTGTACCTATATTGGGTGCATAAATATTTACAATTTTTATATCTTTTTCCTGGATTGATCCCTTGATCATTAGGTAGTGTCCTTTGTTGTCTCTTTTAGTAGTCTTTATTTTAAAGTCTGCTTTGCTTGATATGAGAATTGCTACTCCAGCTTTCTTTTGATTTCCATTTGCATGGAGTATCTTTTTCCATCCCCTCACTTTCAGTCTGTAAGTGTCTCTAGGTCTGAAGTGGGTCTCTTGTAGACAGCATATGTATGTGTCTTGTTTTTGTATCCATTCAGCCAGTCTACATCTTTTGGTTGGAGCATTTAATCCAGTTACATTTAAGGTAGTTACTGCTATGTATGTTCTTATTACCATTTTCTTAATTGTTTTGGGTTTGATTTTGTAGGTCTTTTCCTTCTCTCGTGTTTCCTGCCTAGAGGAGTTCCTATAGCATTTGTTGTATAGCTGGTTTGGTGGTGCTGAATTCTCTTAGCTTTTGCTTGTCTATAAAGGTTTTAATTTTGTTGTGAAATCTGAATGAGATCCTTGCTGTGCAGAGTAATCTTGGCTGTAGGTTTTTCCCTTTCATCACTTTTAATAAGTCCTGCCACTCCCTTCTGGCTTGCAGAGTTTCTGCTGAAAGATAGCAGTTAACCTTACGGGGATTCCCTTGTGTGTTATTTGTTGTTTTTCCCTTGCTGCTTTTAATATTTTTTCTTTGTATTTATTTTTTGGTAGTTTGATTAATATGTATCTAGGCGTGTTTCTCCTTGGATTTATCCTGTATGAGATTCTGCACTTCCTGGACTTGATTGCCTATTTCCTTTCCCATATTAGAGAAGTTTTCAACTATAATCTCTTCAAATATTTTCTCAGTCCCTTTCTTTTTCTCTTCCTGTTCTGGGACTCGTATAATTCAAATGTTGGTGCATTTTACATTGTCCCAGAGTTTTTTAAGACTGTCCTCAATTCTTTTCATTCTTTCTTCTTCGTTCTGCTCTGCAGTAGTTATTTCCACTATTTTATCTTTTGTTTTTATCCGTTCTTCTGCCTCAGTTATTATGCTATTGATTCCTTCTAGAGAATTTTAAATTTCATTTATTGTATTGTCCATCATTGTTTTTTTGCTCTTATTTCTTCTAGGTCCTCGTTAAACATCTCTTATATTTTCTCCATTCTATTTCCAAGATTTTGGATCATATTTACTATCATTACTCTGAATTCTTTTTCAGGTACACTGTCTATTTCTTCTTCATTTGTTTGGTCTGGTGGGTTTTTACCTTGCTCCTTCAGCTGCTGTGTGTTTCTTTGTCTTCTCATTTTGCTTAGCTTACTGTGTTTGGGGGCTCCTTTTTGCAGGCTGCTGGTTCGTAGTTCTAGTTGTTTTTAGTGTCTGCCCCCAGTGGCTAAGGTTGGTTCAGTGGGTTATGTAGGCTTCCTGATGGAGGGGACTGTTGCCTGTGTTTTGGTGGATGAGGTTGCATCTTGTCTTTCTGCTGGGCAGGACCACGTCTGGTGGTGTTTTTTGGGGTGTCTGTGACCTTGTCATGATTTTAGGCAGCCTTTCTGCTAATGGTTGGGTTTGTGTTCCTGTCTTGCTAGTTGTTTGGCCTAGGGTGTCCAGCACTGTAGCTTGCTGGTCATTGAGTGGAGCTAGGTCTTAGCTTTGAGATGGAGATCTCTGGGTGAGCTTTTGCCATTTGATATTACATGGAGCTGGGAGGTCTCTGGTGGACCAATTTCCTGAACTCGGCTCTCCCACCTCAGAGGCACAAGGCATGACACCCAGCTGGAGCACCAAGACCCTGTCAGCTACATGGCTCAGAAGAAAATGGAGAAGAAAAGAAAGAAAGCAAGAAAAAAATGAAATAAAATTATTAAAATAAAAAATTATTAAAAATAAAAAAAATTAAGGGCTTCCCTGGTGGAGCAGTGGTTGAGAGTCCACCTGCCAATGCAGGGGACACAGGTTCGTGCCCTGGTCCAGGAAGATATCACATGCCATGGAGCGGCTAGGCCCGTGAGCCATGGCCGCTGAGCCTGCACGTCCGGAGCCTGTGCTCCACAATAGGAGAGGCCACAACAGTGAGAGGCCCGTGTATGGCCAAAAAAAAAAAAAGTAAGAAGAGAGCAACCAAACCATAAAACAAATCCACCAATAATAACTAAAAACTATATAGAAAAAAAAGTACAGACAGAACCCTAGGACAAACGGTAAAAGCAAAGCTATACAGACAAAATCACAGAAAGAAGCATACACATACACACTCACAAAAAGAGAAAAAGGAAAAACATATATTCAACTATATAAAAAAAAAAAAGGAAGAGAGCAACCAAATCAATAAACAAATCTACCAATGATAATAAACTGTAAATACTAAACTAAGATAAACATAAAACCAGAAACAAATTAGATGTAGAAAGCAAACCCCAAGTCGTACAGTTGCTCCCAAAGTCTACTGTCTCAGTTTTGGGATGTTTCATTGTCTATTCAGGTTTCCAGGGATGCAGGGTACATCAGGTTGATTGTGGAGATTTAATCTGCTGCTCCTGAGGCTGCTGGGAGAGATTTCCCTTTCTCTTCTTTGTTCGCACAGCTCCTGGGGTTCAGTTTTGGATTTGGCCCCGCCTCTACATGTAGGTTGCCTGAGGGCGTTTGTTCTTCGCTCAGACAGGAGGGGGTTAAAGAAGCAGCTGATTAGGGGGCTCTGGCTCACTCAGTCCATGGGGAGGGAGGGGTACGGAGTGTGGGGCGAGCCTGCAGCAGCAGAGGCCAGCGTGACATTGCAACAGCCTGAGGCATGATGTATGTTCTTCCAGGGAAGTTGTCCCTGGATCACAGGACACTGGCAGTGGCAGGCTGCACAGGCTCCCGAGAGGGGAGGTGTGGAGAGTGACCTGTGCTCGCACACAGGCTTCTTGGTGGCGGCAGCAGCAGCCTTAGCGTCTCATGCCCATCGCTGGTGTCTGCGCTGATAGCTGTGGCTCACGCCTGTCTCTGGAGCTCGTTTAGGCGGTGCTCTGAACCTCTTCTCCTCGTGCACCCTGAAACAATGGTCTCTTGCCTCTTAGGCAGGTCCAGACTTTTTCCCGGACTCCCTCCCGGCTAGCTGTGGCCCACTAGCCCCCTTCAGGCTGTGTTCATGCAGCCAACCCCAGTCCTCTCCCTGGGATCTGAACTCCAAAGCCCTAGCCTCAGCTCCCAGCCACCACTCGCCCTGGCGGGTGAGCAGACAAGCCTCTAGGGCTGGTGAGTGCTGGTCGGCACTGATCCTCTGTGTGGGAATCTCTCCGCTTTGCCCTTTGCATCCCTGTTGCTGTGCTCTCCTCCGTTGCTCTGAAGCTTCCCCCCGCCCCCCGCCATCTCCACCAGTGAAGGGGCTTCCTAGTGTGTGGAAACTTTTCCTCCTTTAAGCTCCCTCCCCGAGGTGCAGGTCCCATCCCTATTCTTTTGTCTCTGTTTTTTTTTTTTTTTTTTTTTGCCCTACCCAGGCACATGGGGAGTTTCTTGCCTTTTGTGAAGTCTGAGGTCTTCTGCCAGTGTTCAGTAGGTGTTCTGTAGGAGTTGTTCCACATGTAGATGTATTTCTGATGTATTTGTGGGGAGGAAGGTGATGTCCATGTCTTACTCCTCTGCCATCTTGAAGGTCTCTCCTCCCTTATGTTTTTAATATCGGTAGAGACTGAATCTACAGTGATATCATCTCTCATTCTTCAAATTAGCAATTTATGCCTTCTTTCCTTTTTCCTGGTCAGTCTGGGTAGAGTTTTCTCAATTTTGTTGGTCTTCTCAAAAACCAGCTATTGGTTTCATTGATATTCTCCATTGTTTTTCTTTTAACTTACTTTCATTATAATATTTATTATTTCCTTAGTTTGTTCTTCATCTAGTTTCTTAAGGTAGAAGCTGAGGTTATGGATTTAAGACCTTTCTTATATTCTACAATAGGCCATTAATGCTATAAATTCTTCTCTAATAGGTGCTTTAGCAACATATTCAATGACTGTGTTTTTTATTTTCATTCAGTTCACAATATTATCTAATTCCCCTTTTGGTTTCTTCTTTCACCCATGAGTTAAATAATAGTGTCATATAGATTCTACTGTTTTTTCTTTTTTCTTTAGAGAGTTTCCAGATCTCTTTCTTTTATTGATTTCTAATTTATTTCCACTGTGGTCAGAGAACATACTTTATATGACTTGAATCTTGTTTTTTTTGGGGGGGTCTCATTTTACTTATTAACATCTTTATTGGAGTATAATTGCTTTACAATGGTGTGTTAGTTTCTGCTTTATAACAAAGTGTATCAGTTATACATATACATATGTCCCCACATCTCTTCCCTCTTGCATCTCCCTCCCTCCCACCCTCCCTATCCCACCCCTCTAGGTGGTCACAAAGCACCAAGCTGATGTCCCTGTGCTATGCGGCTGCTTCCCACTAGCTATCTATTTTATGTTTGGTAGTGCATATATGTCCATGCCACTCTCTCACTTTGTATATGACTTGAATCTTTATGAATTTATTGAGACTTGATTTTATGGCCCAGAATATGGTCTATCTTGGTAAATGTTCTGGGTGGACTTGAAAAGAATGATGTTGTTGAGTAGAGTGTTTTAAAATGTCAGTTAAGTCAAGTTGGTTGTTAATATTATGAAAATCTTCTGTATCTTTGTTGACTTTCTGTCTACTTGTTCTATCCATTACTGAGAGAACAGTATTGAAATCTCTATTTGTGAATATGTCTGTTTCTACATTTATTTTGTAGCTCTTTTATTAGGCAGATACATGTTTAGAATTGTTGTGTCCTCTTGATGTTCTGACTACTTTAATATTATAAAATGACCTTTCTTTATCCATGGAAATAGTCTTTGCTTTAAAATCTACTTTCTCTGATATAATTATAGCCATTCTAGCTTTCTTTTGACTACTTTTAGTGTGGTATATCATTTTTCATCCTTTTACTTTTAACTATTTGTGTCTTTATATTTAAAATAATTTTTTTGTAAGCAGTATATAGTTGAGTATTGACTTTTTTAAAATCCAGTATGAAAGCCTTTGTCTTTTAATTAATGGTGTTTTTATTAAGTTTTTTAAAATGATTCCATTTTATCTCTTTTGCTTGCTTATTAACTATAACTCTTTGTTTCATCATATAGGTGGTTGCTTTAGGGTTTATAGCATACATCTTTAATCTATCACAATCTACTTTCAAGTGATATTATACCACATCACATATATTATAAGAACTATTCTGTAGTATACTTTCATTTTTATCCTCTTGGCTTTAATGCTAGTTTTTTGTTCTGTATTTTATTTATACATATGCATCACACAAACATCGTTATTATTGTATTTAATAAGATATTTAAATAATAAGAAAAATCTTACTTATTTACCAATTGGTTTGTCATGTAGTTACCACTATGCTCTTCATTCATTTCTTTGTGTAGATTTAGTTTTCTATCAAGTATTATTTTTGATTATCTGAAGATCTGCTAGTGATTAATATTTATTTTATTTTATTTATTTTTTTGCGGTATGCGGGCCTCTCACTGTTGTGGCCTCTCCTGTTGTGGAGCACAGGCTCCGGACGCGCAGGCTCAGCAGCCATGGCTCACGGGCCCAGCACTCTGCGGCATGTGGGATCTTCCCGGACCGGGGCATGAACCTGTGTCCCCTGCATCGGCAGGCGTACTCTCAATCACTGCACCACCAGGGAAGCCCTGAATATTTATTCTAAAAGATATTTTTGCTGGGTTTAAATTTGTAGTTTGACAGTTCTTTTTTTCCTTTTCGTACTTTAAAGATGTAGCTCTCTTCTCATATTGTTTCTAATGAGAAATCTGATGTCATCATTATCTGTGTTTCTCTGTGCATAACATGTTGTTTATTCTTCTGACTGACTTTAGGATTTTCTCTTTCTCACTGGTATTCTTACTGGTTTTAAGCAACTTGATTATGATATACCTTGGTGTAGTGTTTTTCATGTTTCTTGTGCTTAGGGCTCAGGAAGATTCTTGCTTCTATGGGTTTATAGTTTTTGCATCACATTTGGAACATTTTTGGACATTATTTCTTCAACTGTATCTTGTGCCCCATTCAGACTCAAGTTATGCATATATTAGGCTGCTTGAACTTGTGCCAAATCCCACTGAGAATTTTTTAAATTTTTAAGAATTTCTCTGTTTTTCATTTGGATAGTTTCCATTACTTTCTCTTCAAGTTCACTAATCTTTTCTAAAATGCCAATCCTAAACAGTGTAATTTTCATCTCAGACATTGTTATTTTCACCTCTATCAGTTTGCTTTAGGTTTTTTTTATTTCTTCCCTGTCTCTACTTAATTTTTTTAAACATCTGGAATACAGTTATAATAATCACCTTGTAATGCCCATCTGCTAATTCTAACAGCTGTGTCATTCTGATTTGGTTTGAGTTGAGTTTTGTCCTCATTATGGGATGTATTTTTCTGCTTCTTTCTATGCCTAGTAATCTTTAATTATATGCCAACTTAATTGGCATTGTGATTTTACCTTCTTGGGTTCTGAATATTTTGTATTCTTAAGCTTTGCATTTAAATTACTTGGAAACAGCTTGATCCTTTTGAGTTAGCTTTTAAGAGTTGTTAGGTGGAATCAGAGTAGCATTTAATCTAAGGCTAATTTTAAATTTCTTTCCTTCTACTGAAGCAACTTCATTTTGAATTATTTCCCATGTCTTGTGAATCATCAGGTTTACCAGTCTGGCTAGTGCAAAAAGGCACTATTTCTGACCTTGTGTAAGGGCTGAGCACTGTATCCTGTAATAGTCTCTCTTCTTGAATTCAGGTGGTTTCCTCATATTCATACACCAATCAGCACTCAGTTAAATACTTATCTCTAAAATTATTTCTCTGTACAGCTCTGTCCTCTTCAGTACTCTGTCCTGTTAACTTTAACTTCCTTGGCCTCCTGGACACTTAGTTCTGTCTCCTCAACTCAGGGAGTCTTCTAGGCTCCACTTGGGTTCCCCCAACTTGAATTGAAGACTGTAAACTCTCTCAAGGGAGTAAGCCAGGGTAATAATAGGGCTTGCTTCATTTGCTCTCCATTTCTCAGGGATCACTACCCTTTGTGTCTTGATTTCTAGTGTCTCAAGAATGGTAGTTTCATATATTTTGTCTGTTTTCTGTTTTTTTTTCTTTCTTTTTTTTTTGTTATTTCAATTGGGAGTATAAATCTTGTCCCTGCTACTCAATCTATTCCAGAAGCAGAAGTCACTATGCTTTTATTATGTTGTTTTTACTTTATTAAAGATTTATAGATTATACTTTTTTTAATGGTTAGTGCTTTTAGTGTCCTGTTTAAGCAATCTTTGACTCTTCCAAGGGAACAAAGATATTGTCTTTATTTTCACTTAAAAGGCTTTATTTGTTTTACCTTTCACATTTAGATCTGCAATCAATCTGAAATTAATTTTTGTGTATGGTGTAAAGTAGGGGTCAAGAAACATTTTTATTTTTTTGGTATGGATATGTAATTGACCCAGCACTATATATTGAAAAGGCCATACTTTCTGCACTTCACTGCAGCATCACCTTTGCCATAAATCAGGTGAATGTATATATATTTCTTTGTTTATGGACTCTCTGTTCTGTTTCATTTCTCAGGTTGCCTATAATTTCATCAACACCACACTTTTATAATGAGTATAGTTTATAGTGAGTCTTAATATATGATAGTAAGGCCTCTAGGTTTAAAATTTATTGTTCTTAAAGATTTACTTGTCCATTCATAAGCCTTTGCATTTACATATGAATTTTAGAATTATCTTATCAATTTCTGCAGAGAAGTCACCTGTTAGGATTTTGAGTGGATTACACTGAATTGATAGGTTAGTTTATGGGTAATAAACTTTACATATTGAATCTTCTTATCCATGAACTGGTATGTCCTTCTATTTATTTATTTAGCTCCTCTTAACTTCTCTCAATAATGTTCTATAGTTTTCAGTGTAAAGGTATTGTACATCTTTGGTCTGCTCAATATTTTAAAAGTTGTCCATATTAATAAGAACCATTATCTCATTTCTCCTCAAATATTTCCTAAGACCACACAATGGTAAGAAAAAGCAGACATGGATTTGGCCTCATGAAACATAAAGTCACTAAAACGTTTGTCATATTCACAGGTTAAATAGTAAATCTGTATCACTAAAGAAACCATATAACTCACATTAAATTAATATTGAATTTTATGGATTTCATGAGCTTATTTTTGCTCATACATTTATTTAGGTTTCATTATACAAAATCAATTTAATTAACATTATGATAAAAATATTTTAATGTTGGGGGATCCAAAAGAACTTTTTTCTCTTGCAAAATATCTATATATCTCTGAAGTTTGAAAAACTGCTTAAGGAAATGTTTTTTGCCTAATTCATGTTAATTGTCAAATTGAGTGTCAAATGTGTAGGTATATAATTGTGGACAAGATAAATCAAAGAACTTTCCAGAAACAGCCTTTAAATCTTTGGTCAAAGATTTTAGTTGCTGATGTTCTTCCTGAAGGTAGAAGAAAATATTCTCCAAAAAAACACTCTTTTATTAAATGTAAAGTGTCAGAGGAAACATTCTGACATATCAAAGACAGAGGTAAGCTCCAAGTCTATGGTCCATGAGGAATTAACTTGTGGTTTTTAGTCATTTGTATTTGGGCCATTGTTCATACCTAGCTAAAACACTGATGCTATCTTCATAGTGTCCATCTGAGAAGGAAAAAGTGTACAAGTACACGAGCTCTTTGTTTTGGACTGAGCTCAAATCCAGTGGATTTTAGAGAATTTTTGTTGAGGTTCTGTCCTTTGTTTGGTTTTGTTTTTATATTTGATTTAACAGGATCTCTGGAACATTATTCTATGAACACTTTGGGTGAGGTAATTGAAGTGTAAAGTAAGGCAAGATGCAAGGTATACCTATAGAAATACCCAATATTTGGTGAAAAATGAAGAACTTAAAATTGATTAGATTTTTCCAAAGAGGTATGTTTGACATCATGTAATTTAAACATTCAGATCTACTACCAGTTTCCCCTCTTTCCCCCAGATGTTTGGCATCAGTAACCATGGTGATAATCTCAAATACCAGGCTCTGTGTTTTAGAAATATGTGTTGAATTGAAATAGGTTTTGCTTATGAATGCAGAGAAAATCTTGTTTTTGTCAAAAAAACAAAATTACTTCTGTTAACTCTTGAGAAGAAGCCATATGAAAAATAATTTCTATAAAGGTAACAGTCATCTAACTATATCCATAAGCTCATTATGAAAGATCTAAAAATGTGATACATTTGAAATTAGGAGGAGAGGCGTTGCTTTTTTCAAGATGTTATTCCCCAACTAGTGTGTGACTAATAGGGAAGGTATGTGACTCTTGGGGCATCCCTGCAGGTAGAGTGAATGAGCAAATTCTTAGCAGCATTATGACATCACCAGAGAGCGTGACTTAGGTCAAGAGCTTGGCAGGAGACTTTGGGAACAGTAGAATCAACAGCAATCAAGACTGGCAAGCTAACTTACTGGCCACCGTAAAGCTGAAAAGGGAGCTTATTGTACCTCATGCACAGCAGCAGGTTTAACAGAAAGTAGACATGTTTATAGTCTCAGATTTACAGCACACCTTATAAACACCTTATTACTTAGAATCCAGTCTGCTGTCCTAGA
This sequence comes from Aethalodelphis obliquidens, assembly GCF_003676395.1. Taxonomy (NCBI): domain Eukaryota; kingdom Metazoa; phylum Chordata; class Mammalia; order Artiodactyla; family Delphinidae; genus Aethalodelphis; species Aethalodelphis obliquidens. The sequence continues at coordinate 5,063,707 of NW_020838024.1, read as the reverse complement.
AACTAAGAATGTGACTTTGTTAAGCAGTAGGATTTGTTGACATAAATGTCTTGACTAAGTATGCCATTGTGGTTAACCAAAATGCATTTACTCCTGGGAAAGTAAACACAAGCAAACAAAATGCCTCTTATACTACAATACAGTAAGTTTCAAACTGACCAAATTTAATGCTATGACATAAATATGCTTAATGTTTATGGAATTTTTTAGAAACATTTTGCCATGTTGGGCTTACCATCCTGTATAAGTCTTACTGAATGGGAGTGTGTTTTCAGAATTACATGTGCTTAAAGACTTCATCAGAAATATTCAGAAAACCTGCCATGAATACCAGGTCTGACCACGCAGCAAACAAAATGGTTCATGGTCTCCTTAGACATTAACGTGGACAATTCAGTTCTGCACCATGTAATAGCTACACATTGAAATAGTTAGCAACAATTAAAAATAGAGAACTAATGGAAAATAATGTTGAATAAATATTATAAAACCACATGAAAGTATGTTCAAGGAAGGCAAAGTATCTGGTTGAAACACCCACAGTTGAGAAAATTCCTAGGGAAGAATAATTCAAACTGATCTTCTGGTGCTTAAAAATTCATCTATTTAACAGTAGATAAAACCCCTGGTTTGGAGGTGGATTTTTGAAATTACATACTCATAGAACCATGGGGGTATAACCAAATCAGCTTAGCAGGTTTCCTATTCTTTCAGGCTTATAGTTGGCCCTCTCCAAACCTTAAAAATTCTATAGTAGGAAAGTTCTTTATGTCAGACATAAATGGGTAGCCATGATTATATAGTTTGAACCTGAAATAATAAATCTTTTTACAACAAAATTTATACCAACAAAGATCTATAGGACATTACTAAGAAGATGGTGTCTGTGTGACTGACAGAATAAAATGTGAACAAATATACAGTCATAAATTTACCAAATCCCATAAACTAGATCCTATAAATGACAAGGATCTGGAAATCTTTCTAACAAAATTGTGTGACTGACATTATGAACCAGAGCAAAGGAAAACGACCACATGAAACCATAAAAACATTTTTTACAAGTTTGAAACATAAGACATGTTGCTCTGTAGTAGTCTATTCAAGATTATTGGGGTTTTGGTGACTAAGCTCTATGAGTCTCCTCCAAATCAAATGCAATTATAGGCCACATTAACAGAAACAGAATGTTCAAAATGAAAAAGTTGATGGTTGCAGTCAAGATAGGAATTACTGTTCACAGTCCTGGGCATACAAATTAAAACTGACATTGACAAACTGAAGCAAACCCAAAGGAAACAGATTTGAATAAAGAGATTAGTACCATATATTCTCTCATTATGAGAAATTTGAAAAAAAATCAGAGATACTTAGTTTGTAAAAAAAAAAAAAGTTTTCAGAGAAATATGATCATTGACTCAAATATGTTAAATAGAGCACAATCTAGTTTTGTTCTAGGTTCAACAAACAGAAGTTATAAGGAAACCAACAAAACATACAAATGAACTTTCTGAACAAACAACTAAAGCTGTCCAAAAATAAGATGGCCTTCCTTGGGAGGAAAGACATCACTGGGAGTGCTAAAAGGTTGAATATTGTAGAAGGGAGTGAAACACTGGAGGGAAGAGGAGGTTGGACTATACAAAGTAGTTTTCAAATGGTTTAGTGGAACCTTAGTATCTTCAAAGAAACAAGAAGACTGAGTAATATGTTAGGGTTCTGCCTCCCTCTTCAGCCAAAGCATTTTTGACTAGATCTATTTTTATATGGTGCTCTACCCATGATTTCATTTTATAAAGGGCATGTCCTATTAAAAAATCTTATAAACCATTTGGGAAGATGATTTCTGCAGTCAATTCTGATGCTATGATTCAGATCTCTGGAAAAATTCCATCTTTATGGTGTGACCCATTGTCATTTTACTAAGACTAGAGTAGCTCTGTTTAATGAAGTGCTGTTACTCAGAGGGCTTGGAGCATCATACATGAAGGAATAGCAATTAACTTGATGTCTACTGTCAAGAATGTGGCTTGGGCAGGAGAGAATAATTCACAAGATATGGGGAGAGATATGGGGAAGGTAATATGCAGAGATATGGGGAAGGTAATATCAGAGATATGGGGAAGCAGAGATATGGGGAAGGTAATATCTAGGTAAATCAGAAGAAAAAACCTGCAGTCTAGAGACGTGGGATATTGGAGTAATTTTCAGGACCACATGAATGTCGTTCACAGCAGTGTGAAAGAGGAAACACCCTTGGCCTCCAAGGGGCATCTCAATGCTGATATTACTCAAATCAAATTGCATTTCCAGTGGAGCAATAATTTTATGAGTTACTTTTAGAAAACTTAAGACTCCGAGGACAGGAAAGGAAGAAGGCTGAGTTCAATTTTTAGATATTTAGCATGTTAAGGCCTCTGGCATAATTCCAGAGGAAGTGTACATTCTTCTTTGGCCATCTTCTTCCACAGAAAAGCAGTTGATAATTTAGAAGTATTTTCCCACACATGATCTCCTTTTGTCTCTCAACGATGACCTAAGGGATATAGGACATGCATTTTCATTCTCATTTTCCAGATGAGGGAATTGGAGATCAGAAACAATATGTGACCAGCCCAGGTCACACAGCTACTAAGTAGAGGGGCCAGGGTTAAATCTGTCTTGATCCTAAGTTAAAAAGTCTTTTGCAATATCTTCAGCACGTGAATTCTTCAACTAAAGAACTCTGATAAAGCTAAGAGTGCCCCTAAACTTTGTCTTTTTTCTTACTATTTCTTTGTGTCTGATACACAGCTAACTGTTAATTTGACACAGCCTTAGCATTAGGATATATAAATGGACCAAAAAACCCCACTTGGATTCAAACAGTCACATCTCTATTAAAAATAAACAGTCCTCTAGAAATAAACAGGTCTATTTAAAAAAATCTGAATTTAGTGACTCAGCAAATTGTGCCATGATAGCTTTCAATAATCTTTTTTTTCTTTTAGCATCCTTATTGGAGTATAATTGCTTTACAATGGTGTGTTAGTTTCTGCTTTATAACAAAGCAAATCAGCTATACATATACATATATCCCCTTATCTCCCCCCTCTTGCATCTCCCTCCCACCCTCCCTATCCCACCCCTCTAGGTGGTCACAAAGCACCGAGCTGATTTCCCTGTGCTATGTGGCTGCTTCCCATTAGCTATCTACTTTACATTTGGTAGTGTATACATGTCCATGCCACTCTCTCAGTTCGTCCCAGCTTATCCTTCCCCCTTCCTGTGTCCTCAAGTCCATTCTCTACGTCTCAGTCTTTATTCCTGTCCTGCTCCTAGGTTCGTCAGAACCATTTTAATTTTTTTTGGATTCCATATATATGTGTTAGCATATGGTATTTGTTGTTCTCTTTCTGACTTACTTCACTCTGTATGACAGACTCTAGGTCCATCCACCTCACTACAAATAACTCAATTTTGTCTCTTTTAATGGCTGAGTAATATTCCATTGTATATATGTGCCACATCTTCTTTATCCATTCATCTGTCGATGGACACTGGGTTGCTTCCATGTCCTGGCTACTGTAAATAGAGCTGCAATGAAAACTTGGTACATGACTCTCTTTGAATTATGGTTTTCTCAGGGTATATGCACAGTAGTGGGATTGCTGGGTCATATGGTAGTTCTATGTTTAGTTTTTTATGGAACCTCCATACTGTTCTCCATAGTGGCTGTATCAATTTACATTCCCACCAACAGAGCAAGAGGGTTCCCTTTTCTCTACACCCTCTCCAGCATTTATTGTTTGTAGATTTTTTGATGATGGCCATTCTGACTGGTGTGAGGTGATACCTCATTGTAGTTTTGATTTGCATTTCTCTAATGATTAGTGATGTTGGGCATCCTTTTATGTGTTTGTTGGCAATCTGTATATCTTCTTTGGAGAAATGTCTATTTAGGTCTTCTGCCCATTTTTGGATTGGGTTGTTTGTTTTTTTGATATTGAGCTGCATAAGCTGCTTGTAAATTTTGGAGATTAATCCTTTGTCAGTTGCTTCATTTGCAAATATTTCTCCCATTCTGAGGATTGTCTTATCATCTTGTTTATGTTTTCCTTTGCTGTGCAAAAGCTTTTAAGTTTCATTAAGTCCCATTTGTTTATTTTTGTTTTTATTTCCATTTCTCTAGGAGGTGGTTCAAAAAGGATCTGACTGTGATTTATATCATAGAGTGTTCTGCCTATGTTTTCCTGTAAGAGTTTTCAGTAATTACTTTTTATTTTTGTTTTTGTTTTCTTAAATGTCTATGGTAAGAGAAGCATGAAGAAAAACATCAGCCTTCACGTGTTTTATTTTCATTGCCTCTTCTACCCCTTGAGAATGTCTGGCCTTCACCAGTCTTTTGAATGTCCAGTGGATGGATCAGTTTTGGTAAACCACCTTTAAATTATATTAGCTGAAAACCAGTGTAAAGAGCCCATAAGAAGCTAGACATCCCCCAAATGGTGTCCTTGAAGAGGGTCATCTTTTTGACAGTTTAATCTCTAGTTTGAGACTTCAAAGTCCAGAATGCCAGGGTCTTGGGTGCAAGGATTATTAACAAAAAGGAAATTCTAGAATGACGCCTATGGGAAGCAGAGAAAAAGGCACATGGATACTCTTATCTACTTTCATACTTGGAATGTTCTTCACTGTTTTCCCCAAGAAGAGACTAGATGGTGTCTATTAGAACATTTACTATTGCAACCAATTTCAGAGCAATTTCCACAAGATCAGTACTGTTCTCCTGGGTTAGTCTAACTGAAGATAGAAGTTCTCAAAGGGTAGTCCTTGTTCTGTGCAATACTCTGGCATGAGTTCCATTTTCAACCACATACTATACCCTTCCTGTGCAGAATCATAGTGATATGAGAAATCCTATAGTTAAGAAATCAGTGTTCTTTGTTTAACCTAGCATTTCTCAAAGCTTGTTGGCCATTGTGCTGATCCCTTGCTTGCCCTTTCTCTGCCCTCCCCCAGCTGGGGGAGAAGTGGAAGGGAGAGGGCATTCTGGCAAGCTGTTTTTTCAGGCTTCCATGGAAACTAGCTTCCTGCTGTGTTTGGCTAATGTCAGGCTATGATGGGATACTGGGAGAAAGGAAGAAAGAGAAACCAGGGTTTTCTTCCTCCCCTGCCTCAGTGGAATTTCCTGCAACAGTGGTGTTTCCTTATAGTTCCAGCTCCCTCAGGACAGGACAGACTCTCACTGGTTCCAACTTCTAATGGGTGGCCCTAGATCCACTTCTTTCCTTTGCACTAAGGGTAGTTAGGGATTCCTGCTATTGGTAACCTATGAGTTGCTTTGCAAGTGGTGGGCCAGGTGGTTTTTCAGAAGTGTCCATAGCATTCTACTTGCCAGGACTCACAGAACATGCTCACCTGTCCTGGCAGCAGGGCACTAGCTGCATAGAGGTCAGTACTGTAGAAATATTGTTTTGAACTCTAAATGACAGAGATATTATGGAAATATTTTAGTGGTTTCTTTGTACCTGGACTAAACTTATAAGCAATATATGTAGTTGTATGTATGCATGCATATAAACATATTTATATATTTATTTTTACAGAGACACTTGAAATTCTCATTTTTAAAACAGATTTATTCACAAACATTCAAATTCAGCACTACCAAGAAAATAGCCGTCTAATTTTCTAAGACTATAATAACATGAATTTCCTAAATATGAAGTCATTTAGATAAGCTTCTACATTAGAGAATCAAAATAATTATTAATTTATTCACCAATTTTATAAGTGCTCTACCTAATTGATAATACAAGTTTTCTATGACACATATCGTTGAGATGGTAGCTCTTAAAATATTTAAAAATCTGTAATGGTCATCATAAAACCACTACCTCAGATAAAAGAGAAAAGTAGAAAGAGAGAGAATTTAAACTGTATTAAAAAATCTTGGGTTGGTTATGAAAAAAATACTTTGGAGATGGTAACCTCTGCAATCTTAATAAGGTGAAAATAGGAAGAAAGTTGAGTCAGGCTAATAGGAAGAATTTCCTGATAGAAATTCTTTGTAGATCTGATTTAAGAAACAGCTCTCATGATTGTATATTATCATTGATAATATTGTTATTGATATTGTTACTTGAGGAGATTAAGATATTTAAAAATGTGTCACCTTGGATGCTTTAACTAATTTTCTTTTGACATTGTTTATATTATTATTTCCCTAAAAAGATTCCTTCAAATAGATATTCCAGAGGGATGCTTCTGTCAAGCCTTTACCCAAATGATGTAGACTCTATGAGTGCGTCTTGGTCTGAATCCACAAGCTACTGATAACTTGATATCTTTATGTAGGCAGAGATAAAGAAGCCCACATCAAGGCCTAAGATAACAACGAGGTTAACGAGTGTTACAGAGATCTAATCTCCTTTTATACAGATGGGGGTCATAGAAATAGTTTTGTTTCTTGACATTATTGTGGCCTCACTGAGTGTCATAGAAACAGTACTCCAGTTTACAGAAATTCTCACCGGCTTAAAATTGCTTATATTTTAAGAGAATTGTCCCCCTTCTTAAGTCTAGATCCAAGAAAGAGTAGTGTACACATGATAGTTACGACGTACTTATGACACCTAAGCTGTTCAAAGGCCAGGCTTGTGGCGGTGGCAAGTGGAAGACACCTATGTAACAGTTACGATGTACCAGGCACTGTTTCAGACAAATCAGGCTTCCCACAAGCAGCCAGTGAAACCCCAACTACTTGAAACACCTTTAAACTCAGTTACTGAATTACTGGCTGTCAGCTCTTTACAAAACTGCATTTTTATATTTCCAGTATAGTGAAACATCATGAGCTCTAGAATCAATTTGTTTCTACCATTTACTATTTGAATTCATAAAAATTAACCTCTTTGAGACACAGTTTCCTCAGCTTAAAACTGAATAGAACACCTTCTTCCTCCCTTTCCCATGCAGAGGGGCCAAGGTAGCTCTGAATGGGATGCAATGATGTTAGAGCTGGAGTTCAGGTACTCCAAGGAGAAATTTGGCAGGAGGTATCAGCCTTTAGCTGGCCAGGAGCACACACAGAGGAGTGTAAGTCACTGTTCTCAACAAAGACAGTTAGCAATGTGAGACTTACCACCTGATGATACACCAGGGCTCGTCTGAACCCTGGGAAACTAAAACTACCAGTTCACACTTGCCTGTTGTACAATCATCACACTTGCCTAAGGAAATTATTGGAATTCTAAGGTTTGATAACACACGCACACACACACACACACACACAAAGAGAGAGGGAGAGAATGAATTTCCTTATTAACATACTTTAGGTGAGATGGAGAAGGCTAAGTGGATTTGCCAGCATGCACATTCCATTCTCTAAGGACAATTTACCCTAGAATGGGGAATTTATAAACTGGGAAAATATCCTAGAAGACCTTTGGAAAGGAACAGGATAGCTTGGATAGAGCTCACATTCACTGAGTAACAACAAAATGACTAATTGCCTTTTAGTTGTTATTTTCGAACTATTAAAAAATACATTCAAGGTGAGACCTTCAAGGTGGCAGAGGAGTAAGACATGGAGATCACCTTCCTCCCCACAAATACAGCAGAAATACATCTACATGTGGAACAACACCTACAGAACACCTACTGAATGCTGGCAGAAGACCTCAGACTTCCCAAAAGACGCCCTCAGGCGACCTACACGCAGAGGCAGGGCCAAATCCAAAGCTGAACCCCAGGAGCTGTGCGAACAAAGAAGAGAAAGGGAAATTTCTCCCAGCAGCCTCAGGAGCAGTGGATTAAATCTCCACAATCAAATTAATGTACCCTGCATATGTGGAATACCTGAATAGACAAGGAATCATCCAAAAATTGAGATGGTGGAATTTTGGAGCAACTGTAGACTTGGGGTTTGCTTACTGCATATAATTTGTTTCTGGTTTTATGTTTATCTTAGTGTAGTATTTAGAGTTTATTATCATTGGTAGATTTGTTTATGGATTTGGTTGCTCTCTTCCTTTTTTTTTTTTTTTTTTTTTTTGCGGTACGTGGGCCTCTCACTGTTGTGGCCTCTCCCGTTGCAGAGAACAGGCTCCGGATGCGCAGGCCAAGTGGCCATGGCTCACGGGCCTAGCCGCTCTGCGGCATGTGGGATCTTCCTGGACCAGGGCACAAACCCGTGTCCCCTGCCTCAGCAGGCGGACTCTCAACCACTGCGCCACCAGGGAAGCCCCTCTTCCTTTTTTAATATATATATAGATACATATTTTTTTTAACCTTTTTCCCTCTTTGTGAGTGTGTATGTGTATGCTTCTTAGTGTGATTTTGTCTGTATAGCTTGGCTTTTACCATTTGCCCTAGGGTTCTGTCTGTCCTTTTTTTTTTTTTTTTTAAGTGTAGCATTTAGTGCTTGTTATCATTGGTGGATTTATTTTTGGTTTGGTTGCTCTATTATTTCTTTGTTCTTTTTTCTATTTTTTTTTTACTTTTAAATTTTTTTACTTTTAATAATTAAAAAAAATTTTATTTTAATAACTTTATACCTTTTTACTTTCTTTCTTTTTTTCTCCATTTTCTTCTGAGCTTTGCAGCTGACAGGGTCTTGGTGCTCCAGCCAGGTGTCAGGCCTGTGCCTTTGAGGTGGGAAAGCCGAGTTCAGGACATTGGTCCACCAGAGACCTCTGAGCTCCATGTAATAACAAATGGTGAAAGCTCTCCCTGAGATCTCTGTCTCAAGGCTAAGACTCAGCTCCACTCAACAAACAGCAAGCTAGAGTGCTGGACACCCTACGCCAAACAACTAGCAAGACAGGAACACAAACCCACCCATTAGCAGACAGGCTGCCTAAAATCATGCTAAGGTCACAGACACCCCAAAACACACCACCAGACGTAGTCCTGCCCACCAGAAAGACAAGATCCAGCCTCATCCACCAGAACACAGGCACCAGTCCCCTCCACCAGGAAGCATACACAACCCACTGAACCACCTTTAGCCACTGGGGTCAGACACCAAAAACAACAGGAACTACAAAACTACAGCCTGTGAAAGGAGACCCCAAACACAGTAAGTTAAGCAAAATGAGAAGACAAAGGAACACACAGCAGTTGAAGGAGCAAGGTAAAAACTCACCAGACCAAACAAATGAAGAGGAAATAGGCAGTCTACCTGAAAAAGAATTCAGAGTAATGATAGTAAAGATGATCTAAAATCTTGGAAATAGAATGGAGAATATACAAGAAACTTTTAACAAGGACCTAGAGGAATGAAACATCAAACAATGATGAACAAAACAAAAAATGAAATTAAAAATTCTCTAGAAGGAAACGATACAGAATAACTGAGGTAGAAGAACAGAGAAGTGACCAGGATGATAAAATAGTGGAAATAACTACTGCAGAGCAGAATAAAGAAAAAAGAATGAAAAGATTTGAGGACAGTATTAAAGACTTTTGGGACAACAATAAATGCACCAACATTCGAATTATAGGGGTTGCAGAGAAAGAAGAGTAAAAGAAAGCAACTGAGAAAATATTTGAAGAGATTATAGTTGAAAACTCCCTACTATGAAAGGAAACAGTCAATCAAATCCAGGAAGCGCAGAGAGTCCCATACAGGATAAATCCAAGGAGAACACACCAAGACACATATTAACCAAACTACCAAAAATTAAATACAACAAAAAAATATTAAAAGCAGCAAGGGAAAAACAATAAATAACATAGAAGGGAATCCCCATAAGGTTAACAGCTGATCTTTCAGTAGAAACTCTGCGCACCAGAAGCGAGTGGCAAGACATATTTAAAGTGATGAAAGGGAAAAATCTACAGCCAAGACTACTCAAACCAGCAAGGATCTCATTCGGATTCCGCAGAGAAATTAAAACCTTTACAGACAAGTAAAAGCTAAGAGAATTCAGCATCACCAAACCAGCTTTACAACAAATACTAAAGAAACTTCTCTAGGCAGGAAACACAAGAGAAGGAAAAGAGCTACAGTAACAAACCCCAAACAATTAGGAAAATGGTAATAGGAACACACATACCGATAATTACCTTAAAAGTAAATGGATTAAATCTCCAACCAAAAAATATGGACTGGCTGAATGGATACAAAACCAAGACCCATATATATCCTGTCTACAAGAGACCAACATCAGACCTAGGGACACATGCAGACTGAAAGTAGGGGATGGAAAAAGATATTCCATGCAAATGGAAATAAAAAGAGAGCTGGAGTAGCAGTCATCATATCAGACAAAATAGACTTTAAAATAAAGATTATTACAAGAGACAAAGAAGGACACTACATAATGATCACGGAATCAATCCAAGAAGAAGATATAACAACTATAAATATTTATGCACCCAACATAGAAGCACCTCAATACATGAGGCAAATACTAACAGCCATAAAAGGGGAATCGACTGTAACACAATCATAGCAGGAGATTTTAACACCCCACTTTCACCAATGGACAGATCATCCAAAATGAAAATAAATAAGAAAACACAAGCTTTAAATGACACATTAAACAAGATGGACTTAACTGATATCTATAGGACATTCCATCCAAAAAGAACAGAATACCTCTCTTCTCAAGTGCTCATGGAACATTCTCCAGGATAGATCATATCTTGGGTCATAAATCAAGGCTTTGTACATTAAGAAAATTGAAGTCATATCAAGTATCATTTCTAACCACAATGCTATGAGACTAGATGTCAATTACAGGAAAAAATCTGTAAAAAATACAAACGTGAGGTCTAAACAATACACTACTAAATAACCAAGAGATCACTGAAAAAATCAGAGAGGAAACAAAAAAATACAAGGAAACAAATTACAGTGAAAACATGACTCCCAAAAACCTATGGGATGCAGCAAAAGCAGTTCTAAGAGGGAAGTGTATAGCAATACAATCCTACCTCAAGAAACGAGAAACATCTCAAATAAACAACCTAACCTTACACCTAAAGCAATTAGAGAAAGAAAAACAAAAAAACCCCAAAGTTAGCAGAAGGAAAGAAATCATAAAGGTCAGATCACAAATAAATGAAAATGAAGGAAACGATAGCAAAGATCAATAAAACTAAAAGCCAGTTCTTTGGGAAGATAAACAAAATTGATAAACCATTAGCCAGAATCATCAAGAAAAAAAGGGAGAAGACTGAAATCAATAGGATTAGAAATGAAAAAGAAGTAACAACTGACACTGCAGAAATACAAAGGATCATGAGAGATTAATACAAGCAACTATATGCCAATAAAATGGACAACCTAGAAGAAATGGACAAATTCTTAGAAAAGCACAACCTTCTGAGACTGAACTAGGAAGAAATAGAAAATATAAACAGCCCAATCACAAGCACTGAAATTGACACTGTGATTAAAAATCTTCCAACAAGAAAAGCCCAGGACCAGACGGCTTCACAGGCGAATTCTATCAAATATTTATAAAAGAGCTAACACCTATCCTTACCAAACTCTTCCAAAATATAGCAGAGGGAAGAACACTTCCAAACTCATTCTACAAGGCCACCATCAAGCTGAAACCAAAACCAGACAAACATGTCACAAAGAAAGAAAACTATAGGCCAATACCACTGATGAACATAGATGCAAAAATCCTCAACAAAATACTAGCAAACAGAATCCAACAGCACATTAAAAGGATCATACACCATGATCAAGTGGGGTTTATCCCAGGAATGCCAGAATTCTTCAATATATGCAAATCAATCAATGTGAAACACCATATTAACAAATTGAAGGAGAAAAATCATATGATCATCTCAATAGATGCAGAAAAAGCTTTTGACAAAATTCAACACCCATTTATAATAACCCTCCAGAAAGTAGGCATAGAGGGAACTTAACATAATAAAGGCCATATATGACAAACCCACAGCCAACATCGTTCTCAATGGTGAAAAACTGAAACCATTTCCAGAAAGATCAGGAATAAGTCAAGGTTGTAACTCTCACCAGTATTATTCAACACAGTTTTGGAAGTTTTAGCCACTGCAATCAGAGAAGAAAAAGAAATAAAAGGAATCCAAATCAGAAAAGAAGAAGTAAAGCTTTCACTTTACTTCTGTTAGTAAGAAGTTTCTCTTCTGCAAACAAAGAAAGCTGTTTGCAGATGGCGTGAGAGTATACATAGAGAATCCTAAAGATGCTACCAGAAAAGTATTAGAGCTAATAAATGGATTTGGTATAATAGCAGGATACAAAATTGATGCCCAGAAGTCTCTTGCAATCCTATACACTAATGATGAAATATCTGAAAGAGAAATTAAGGAAACACTCCCATTTACCAATGCAACAAAAAGAATAAAATACCTAGGAATAAACCTACCTAAAGAGACAAAAGACGTATATGAAGAAAACTGTAAGACACTCATGAAAGAAATTAAAGATGATACAAACAGATGGAGAGATATACCATGTTCTTGGACTAGAAGAATCAACATTGTGAAAATGACTATACTAACCAAAGCAATCTACAGATTCAATGCAATCCCTATCAAACTACCAATGGCATTTTTCACAGAACTAGAACAAAAAATTTCATAATTTGTATAAAAACACAAAAGACCCCGAATAGCCAAAGCAATCTTGAGAAGGAAAACCTGAGCTGGAAGAATCAGGCTCCCTGACTTCAGACTATACTACAAAGCTACAGTAATCAAGACAGTATGGTACTGACATAAAAACAGAGACTAGTTCAATGGAACAGGATAGAAAGCCCAGAGATAAACCCACACATATACGGTCACCTTATCTTTGATGAAGGAGGCAAGAATATACAATGGAGAAAAGAGAGCCTCTTCAATAAGAGGTGCTGGGAAAATTGGACAGCTACATGTAAAGGAATGAAATTAGAACACTCCCTAACAGCATACACAAAAATAAACTCCAAATGGATTAAAGACCTAAATGTAAGGCCAGACACTATAAAAATCTTAGAGGAAAATATAGGCAGAACACTATGACATAAATCACAGCAAGATATTTTTTCAACCACCTCCTACAGAAATGGAAATAAAAATTAACAAATGGGACCTAATGAAACTTCAAAGCCTTTGCACAGCAAAGGAAACCATAAACATGATGAAAAGACAGCCCTTAGAATGGGAGAAAATATTTGCAAATGAAGCAACCAACAAAAGATTAATCTCCAAAATTACAAGCAGTTTCTACAGCTCAATATCAAAAAAAAAAAAAAACCCTGTCCAAAAATGGGCAGAAGACCTAAATAGACATTTCTCCAAAGAAGATATACAGATGGCCAACAAACACATTAAAGGATGCTCAACATCACTAATCATTAGAGAAATACAAATCAAAACTTCAATGAGGTATCACCTCACACCAGTCAGAATGGCCATCATCAAAAAATCTACAAAAAATAAATGCTGGAGAGGGTGTGGAGAATAGGGAACCCTTTTGCACTGTTGGTGGGATTGTAAATAGATACAGCCACTATGGAGAACAGTACGGAGGGTCCTTAAAAAAGCAAAAAAAGAACTACCATACGACCCGGCATTCCCAGTACTGGGTATATACCCTGAGAAAACCATAATTCAAAAAGAGTCATGTACCATAATGTTCATTGCAGCACTGTTTACAATAGCCAGGACATGGAAGCAACCTAAGTGTCCATCGACAGACGAATAGATAAAGAAGATGTGGCACATATATACAATGGAATATTACTCAGCCATTAAAAGAAACGAAATTGAGTTATTTGTAGTGAGGTGGATGGACTCAGAGACTGTCATACAGAGTGAAGTAAGTCAGAAAGAGAAAAACAAATACCATATGCTAACACATATACATGGAATCTAAAAAAAAAAAAAAAGGTTGTGAAGAACCTAGAGGCAGGACAGGAATAAAGACGCAGACATAGAGAATGGATTTGAGGACACGGGAATGGGGTAGGGTAAGTTGGGACGAAGTGAGAGAGCGGCATGGACTTATATATACTACCAAATGTAAAATAGATAGCTAGTGGGAAGCAGCCCCACAACACAGCGAGATCAGCTCAGTGCTTTGTGAACAGCTAGAGGGGTGGGATAAGGAGGGTGGGAGAGAGACGCAAGAGACAGGAGATATGGGGATATATGTATATATATGGCTGATTCACTTTGTTACAAAGCAGAATATAGCACACCACTGTAAAGCAATTATACTCCAATAAAGATGTTAAAGAAAAATACATTCAAATACAAAAATTACACTCTACCTTGGAAAACTGTATCTTTACAATGATTTAAAGAATATCAATTCAGCTCATGGTCATTTTGTCTTTATTTGCATTCATATCTTAATGCAGACAGACACAAACATATAAATAAAATGAAATTAAAAACAATTTAAAACTCATAACAGTGAGTATATTTTGATTAAAAAAATAATAAAGGGGCTAGATATCCTGAAAAAATTTCCCACTAAAAGCATGTAGAGTGCTGAATGAAGTATTTCATACGTCTTTTAAATTTATGGCTCATTTAGTTTCGCAAAGAAATCAGAGTGGGAAACTGATGCCAAATCTTCAGCCGCTCAGGCATTTGATGACCTCTGTGCCCTGAAGCTTGGGTATGAAGGGGGGTGGACAGGCGGCTAGTAAAATATGGAGAAGCAACTGAGACCCCAGATTAAAGCTGGGACCCTTGACGGCCTTCACCCTCAGTGAAAGTTTGCTGTATTATCCTTTATACATTTTTGTATGCCTGGAATATTTCTATATATTTATTTTTAAATTTAAAAGAAATTAAATGCATGGGGAACTACATTTTTTTCTTGAGGGTTACATAAATTAATTTTCATTTACCTAGCTAAATATTAGAGTGAATTTTTATTTTAACAATTTTTAATTTAACAGTTTTGACCAATAATGGTATAAAAAGCACTAGATAATTGGTTCTAAATGATGGAAAGTGTGACATTGATAAGCCCAAATACTGGCTATCTAAAACTAACTTCTTCCGAGGTTTTGACTTATGTTTGACTTCTTCAACCAACATAAGTGGGATACAGGCTACTCTGAGTCACTGAACACATGTCCTACATAGTTTGAAGCCACTCCCTACTCATTCGAACATCTCCATTTTTAACTGCTCTTTCTGGTGCTGATCTTCAAGAAGTCTCCAGCTATTTACCTTCAGTGAGATAAACCCCATACTAGTGCAGATGCCCCCTTCCCCCAACCGGGAGCCCAAAGGCTTGTGCATGACTAGATTTTGGCTATATGTGCTCTTCCTTGATTTGGCTTTGGTGAAAAAGCCACCTAGCAAGACTGGATGCTACTTTTCATATCCAGTGTTTCCTTGGAGCATAATCTGAAATAAGTAAGAGTGGGCACCAAAATGTTAGCATTCCTGAGAATGGATGTACCTTTGTTTTCTCAATAAGAACAGCAACCTTCATTATGTGCCAGGAAAAAGTCTAAACACTTTCACTTTATCTTGTTTAATCCTCAAAACATTCCAGAAGAAAAATATAATCATTTCCATTTTATAGATAAGGAAATTGGGGCTCAGAGATGTTAAGTATCTTGCCAACATGTTAAGATGCTGACAGAGTTAAGTGGTGAAGCCAGGATTTGGACCAAGGCAATTCACCTCCCCAAATACAGAGTTCTAGGCCTTTTATCTTTTCAATTATGAAAGAAGATGGCTTTGCCAGGCAGATATATGGGTAGATTGGCTTCTTTCAACTTGTCTAACTTTGGGGAGTAAGTACTAGGGAAATACTTAGCTTATATGAAAAGAATCTTTTTGTTCTGGTTTTGATCTAGTTCTCTGGCAGGCTTGTTAAGATTTGTCTTAACACGTACATTTCCCTTGCCAAAGCACACGTGGTATGTTTGGACATATGGTCTCATTTTTATGATCTTTTAACCTTTACATATTTAAAATGCTTCATGATGGGGTTAATTATTTGTGGTGACCAAGATTGGCAGCAGGTCTGATGGGGCCATGTTTAGTATCCCTAAGGAATGAGAGGATTGATACCCTGTAGAACATACTTTCAAAGATAAATATATAAATGTAAAGGAGAAATTCTTGATGCATTCATTAATAAGCAAAGTCTAGCAATATCTCATGGCAAATTGGTAAATTTATTCTGAGACCTATCATTATAAATGTTTTTGAGATTAACCTTACTGTACTTCTAACCATTTTTAAAATGGATAAATATTGGGTAATCTGAATTACTTAGAAAATGATCATTTAAGTATTGTTCGTCTTTATATGTACTGAACACAAAGTTACGCTGGAGTAGTCAAAAAACTGAATACAGTAAGATTGGTTAAAAGATTCCAACCTGATTAAGCTTTAAAAATATTTTAAAAATATGTCTTAGGTAGATTAATGGTGTGATCTCTAAATGTCACAGAATTATAAATAACTTTAAAGCAGTTTTAACTGTAAAATGTGATCATTAAACCAAGTTCTTATCCTTCTAGGGACCCTTTGACAAGGCAGTTAAAATGAAATAAAGAAAGTTAGTGAAACACCAAGTGAAGTCAAAAACAGATGCATGGTATTCAAAGACCTTATACAATATAAAGTTTATATGGTATATGCATAATATATGTTTACCATTGCTTCAACTCCTTGGCTTTAACAAACCATGTCAGTGGACATGAGCCTGCCTTTAGAAATAGTGAAGAGGCTAGATTCAGAGGTACAGTTTACTGAGGTTTGGATCCAGTGAATATGGTTGTGGGCCTAAATCCTGGATACCTGGATGGCTTGTTCCCCTACTCTATAAGCAGGGGGCAATTTTTTTCCCAGGGAACATTTGGCAATGTTTGCAAATATTTTTGTTTGTCACAACTGGGGAAGGGGGTACTATTGGCACCTATTGGGTAGAGGCCAGGGATCCTGTTAAATATTTGACAGTACACAGGTGAGCACCCTCCCCCTGCCCATAAAGAATTATTCAACCCCAAATACAGTAGTGTTGAAGTTGAGAAACTTTCTATAAATCAAGATGATCTAAGTTGTTTTTTATGGATACAGGCAGCTTTCAGATTGGATCTCAGAAAAGTCTCTCATGCTGTGAAGCTAATTAAAAAAGTCAATCTGCCATCCAAAGGCTCTCACTCCACCCCACCTGGTCAGCAACCCTTGCTGACCCTTGTTCCTCCAAAGTGGCTCCTGCTCTGGTGGACCAGCCCCATATGCCCACAACAGTTGTGGCCAAACCTCTCAGCCAGCCCGGCCAGGGACCAGCCTCACCCACCAGTGTACCTGCAGCACCAAAACAGGAGGACACGTGCAGCCCACACATGGGGTATCCTGGAGTATATAGCTCTGGTGACCAGGTGGAGATTGCGCCACTGGGCACCACAGGACACCTTCTACGTATGGCCACTCTTTCAAAGCTGGGAAATGTAGCTGATATACATTATACATAGAAACAAACACAGAGAGTTAGGCAAAATGAGGAGACAAAGGAATGCCTTCCAAACAAAAGAACATCCCCCCACTCCCCCCAAAAAGAACAAAATGAAATGGAGATAAGCAATTAAAGCAAATAAAGAGTTCAAAGTAACAGTCATAAATATGCTCACCAAACTTGGGAGAAGAATGGATGAACACAGTGAGAACTTCAACTAAGAGACAGAAATTATAAAAAAGAACCAATCAAAACTGAAGAATATAATAACTGAAATAAAAAAACACTAATGGGAATCAACAGCAGATTAGAGGATGCAGAAGAATGGATCAACAATCTAGAAGACAGGGTAGTGGAAATCACCTGATCAGAAAAACAAAAAGATAAAAGAATAAAAAAGAATGAGGATAGTTTAAGGGATCTCTGAGACAACATCAAGCATACTAACGTTTGCATTTTAGGAGTTCCAGAAAAAGAAGAGAGAGAAAAGGTCAGAAAAACCTATTTGAAGAAATAATGCCTGAAAACTTCCCTAACCTAGTGAAGAAAACAAACATCCAAGTCCAGGAACACAGAGAGTCCCAAAGGAGATGAACTCAAAGTAACCCACACCAAGGGAACATTATAATTAAAATGCAAAATGTTAAAGATAAAGAAAGAATCTTAAAAGCATCAAGAGGAAAACAACTAGTTATGTACAAGGGACCCCCCCAACCCCCACATAAGACTATCAGATGATCTTTAAGCAAAAACTTTACAAGCCAGAAGAGACTGACACTATATACTCAAAGCGCTGAGAGAAAACAAAAACAAAAACCTTACAACCAGTAATACTTTACCTGGTAAGGTTCTCATTAAGAACTGAGGGAGAGATAAAGAGTTTCCTAGACAAGCAAAAGCTAAAGGAGTTAATCACCAGTAAGCTGGCCTTACAAGAAATGTTAAAGGGACTTCTTTGAAAGGAGAAGAAAAGGTCATAACTAGAAATAAGAAAATTAAGAAGGAAAAAATCTCACTGGTAAAGGCAAACATACACTAAAAGTAGTGGATCAACCACCTATAAAGCTAGTATGAGGGTTAAAAAACAAAAGTAGTAAAAATCATCTATAGCTACAATAATTAGTTAAGCAATACACAAAATAAAAAGATGTAAAATATGATGCCAAAAACATAAAACGTGTGGTAGGAGGGAGTAAAAAGGTAGTGCTTTTAGAATGTGCATGAACTTAAGCAACCATCAACTTAAAATAGACTGCTATATACAAAGGTTGTTATAAATGAACCTCATGGTAACCACAAACCAAAAACCTATAACAGATATACAAAAATAAAGAGAAAGGAACACAAACATAGCACTAAAGAAAGTCATCAAATCACAAGGAAAAAGAACAAGAAAAGAAATGAACAGAGAACTGCAAAAATAACCAGAAAAAAATTATCAAAATAGCAATAAGTACATATCTATCAATAATTAGTTTAAATGTAAAGGGACTAAATGCTTCAATCGAAACACATAGGATGGCTGAATGAATTTTTAAAAAACCTATATATATGCTGCCTACAAGAGACTCACTTCAGATCTAAAGACACACAAACCGAAAATGAAGTGTTGGAAAAAGATATTCCGTGGAAATGAAAAGCAAAGCTAGGATAGCAATACTTATAGCAGACAAAATAGACTTTAAAACAAAGACTATAACAAGAGACAAAGAAGGGCATTACATAAAGGGATCAATCTAAGAAGAAGATATAACACTTGTAAATATCTATGCAACCAATATAGGAGCATGTAAATAAATAAAGCAAATAGTATTAAATATAAAGGGAGACGCTGACAATAATACAATAATAGTAGGAGACTTTAATACCCCCTTACATCAATGGATAGATCCTCCAGACAGAAAATCAATTAGGAAACATTGGCCTTAAATGACACATTAGACTAATGGACTTAATAGATAAATAGAACAGTACACTGAAAAACAACAGAAAACAAATTATTTTCAAGTGAAAATGGTACATTCTCCAGCTAAGGTCACATGTTAGGCCACAAAACAAGTCTCAATAAATTTAAGAAGGTTGAAATCACATCAAGCATCTTTTCCTACCACAGTGGTATGAAACTAGAAATTAATTACAAGGAAAAAATACAAACACGTGGAGGCTAAACCACATTCTATTAAACAACCAATGGATTGTGAAGAAAAAAAAATACCTTGAGGCAAAGGAAAATGAAAACACAATGTTCCAAAACCTACAGGACACAGCAAAAGCAGTTCTAAGAGGGCAGTTTATAGTGCTACAGGCATACCTCAGAAAATAAGAAAAAATCTCAAATAAACAATCCAACCTCGCACCTAAAAGAACTGGAAAAAGAATAACAAAGCCCAAAGTCTATATACCAATAACAAAGTATCAGAAATAGAAATTAAGGGGGCTTCCTTGGTGGCGCAGTGGTTGAGAGTCCGCCTGCTAATGCAGGGGAGACGGGTTCGTGCCCCGGTCCGGGAAGATCCCACATGCCGCGGAGCGGCTGGGCCCGTGAGCCAAGGCCGCTGAGTCTGCGCATCCGGAGCCTGTGCTCCGCAATGGGAGAGGCCACAACAGTGAGAGGCCCGCGTACCGCAAAAAAAAAATAAAAAAAAAAAAAAATAGAAATTAAGAAAACAATCCTATTTATAATTGCATCAAAAAGAACAAATACCTGGGAATAAATCTAACCAAGAATATGAAAGACCTATACAATGAAAACTATAAGACACTGATGAAAGAAATTGAAGACAACATAAATAAATAGAAAGATATACCATGCTCATGCACTGGAAGAATTAATATTGTTAAAATGTCCATACTATTCAAAGCAATCTACAGATTCAATGCAATTTCTGTCAAAATATAGATGGCATCTTTCACAGAACTAGAACAAATAATCCTAAAATTTGCAGGGAACTACAAAAGACCCTAAATAGCCAAAGCAATCTTAAGAAAGAACAAAGCTAGAGGGATCATGCTCCCTGATTTTGAACTATATAACAAAGCTGTAGTAATCAAAACTGTATGGTACTGGCACAAAAACAGACATACAGATCAATGGAACAGAATAGAGAGTACAGAAATAAACCCATGCTAATATGTTCAAATAATTTATGACAAAGGAGTCAAGAATAAATAATGGGGAAAAGACAGTCTCTTTAATAAATTGTGCTGGAAAAATTAGACAGCTATATGCAAAAGAATGAGAGTGGATCACTTTCTTACATCATATACAAAAATAAACTCAAAATAGATTAAAGACTTAAATGTAACACCTGAAACCATAAAACTCCTAGAAGAAAATGTAGGTAGTATGCTCTCTGACATCAGTTTTAATAATATATTTTTTGGATCTGTCTCCTCAGGTAAGGGCAACAAAAGCAAAAATAAACAAATGGGACTACATCAAACTAAAAAGCTTGTACAGTTGTGGAAACCACCAACAAAATGAAAAGTTAATCTACTGAATGGGAGAAGATATTTACAAATGATACACCTAATAACCAATATATGCAAAGAACTCATACAACTCAATATGGAAAAACAATCAGATTAAAAATGTGCAGAGGACCTGAACAGCCATTTTTCCAAGGAGGACATACAAATGGACAGCAGGCACATGAAAAAATACTCAACATCCCTAATCATTAGGGAAATGCAAATCAAAACTACAATGAGATACCATCTTATGCCGGTCAAAATGACTATTATCAAAATGACTACAAAAAAGTGTTGGCAAGGATGTAAGGAAAAGAGAAGCTTGTGCACTGTTGGTGGGGATGTTAGTTGGTGCAGCCACTGTGGGAAACAGTATGGAAGTTCCTTAAAAAACTAAAAATAGAAGTACCATATGATACAGCAATTCCAGTTCTGGGTATTTATCAGAAAACAAAAACCCTAATTTGAAAAGTTATATGCATCCTTATGTTCACTGAGGCATTACTTACAATAGCCAAGATATGGAAGCAATATCCATCAATAGATGAATAAAGATGTGGTATGTGGCATATATAAATACACACACACACACACACACACACACAATAGAATAGTAATCAGCCATTAAAATAATCAAATCTTGCCATTTGTGACAACATTGATGGACCTAGAGGTTTTGCTAAGGTATTATTATACTTAGTGAAATAAGTCAGACAGAGAAAAACAAATACTGTATGTTTTCACTTATATATGGAATCTAAAAAACAAAAGAAACAAACAAAACAAAGCAAAGAAAGTCTCTAGATACAGAGAACAAACTGGTGGTCACCAGAGGGGAGTGAGTGGGATGTTGGGCAAATCCATGAGGGGATTAAGAGGTACAAACTTCCAGTTATAAAATAAATAAGTTAATAGAGATGTAATGTACAGCATAGGGAATACAGTAAAAAACATCACATTAACTTTGTATGGTGACAGATAGTTACTAGACTTATCATGGTGATCAATTCACAATGTATATAACTCACTCTGTTGTACACCTGAAACTGATACATTGTTTGTCAACTATATTTCAATTTGAAAAGTCAAACTGGGACTTCCCTGGTGGCACAGTGGTTAAGAATCCACCTGCCAACACAGGGGACACTGGTTTGAGCCCTGGTCTGGGAAGATCTCACATGCTGCGGAGCAACTAAGCCCGTGCGCCACAACTACTGAGCCTGAGCTCTAGAGCCTGCGAGCCAAAACTACTGAGCTCACGTGCCAAAACTACTGAAGCCCACACGCCTAGAGCCGGTGCTCTGCAACAAGAGAAGCCACCGCAATGAGAAGCCCACGCACCGTAATGAAGAGTAGCCTCCGCTCACCACAACTAGAGAAAGCTCGCATGCAGCAATGAAGACCCAACACAACCAAAAATAAATAAATAAATAACATTGATTCTGAATAAAGTGCCTGGGGCAGAATTTAGTCTCCAGATTGATTAATGACTATCCTGAAATATAAGCTTTAATCTTGCTAAGTTTATTATTAACCATTCCAGACACTCTTAAACATTTAATCTGTAGAGAAAAAACCTTAACTCTTTGTTCTTGGGCAGGAACCTTTATCCAAGGTGTTCCACAGAGTGTTGGCTTTGGGGTAAGCTGCCCAGGTTCAAATCTAAGCTTTTCATTTATTAGCGAAAGACATTGAACAAATTTCTCCATATTTCTCTGCCACAGTTTCCTCATCTGTAATATAGGGATAATAGTACTTAACCCACAGGGTTGTTGGGGGAATAAATGAATAAATAAATGTCATATCCCCTCTAGTGCTTCATATAGTGTGACAATAACAGAAGGAAGACTAAAAATAGAGTCCAAATTACAAGGATCTAATCTAAACTCTGTTCCCAACTAGCTGTGTGACCTTGAACAACTGAGCATGATTATACAATTGGAGGGACTGAATTAAATAATCTCTGAAGCACCCTCTAGAATTAACACTCTATAGTTAGGAGTATGTTTTCTACAAACCCTTGTTTTAAGTGGGGCCTCAAAATAGAGTGAGAAGAAAGCATAATAGAAAAAAAGAAATATAAGGTGAAACAAAAACAAAGAAGAAAAGGTTATTAGGAAAGGAGGACAATGAGAAATAGAAGGCAAATGTATGCAGGTTCAATCAGACAACTGGTTGATATTTTCTATTTTTAAAAAACATTGGTTATATATACAATGGAATATTACTCAGCCATAAAAAGAAACAATATTGAGTTATTTGTAGTGAGGTGGATGGACCTAGAGTCTGTCATACAGAGTGAAGTAAGTCAGAAAGAGAAAAACAAATACTGTATGCTGACACATATATATGGAATCTAAGAAGAAAAAAAAAAGGTCATGAAGAACCTATGGGCAAGATGGGAATAAAGACACAGACCTACTAGAGAATGGACTTGGGGATATGGGGAGGGGGAAGGGTAAGCTGTGACAAAGTGAGAGAGTGGCATGGACATATATACACTACCAAGTGTAAAATAGATAGCTAGTGGGAAGCAGCCACATAGCACAGGGAGATCAGCTCAGTGCTTTGTGAGCACCTAGAGGGATGGGACAAGGAGGGTGGGAGGGAGAAGCAAGAGGGAGGAGATAAGGGGATATATGTACACGTATAGCTGATTCACTTTATTATACAGCAGAAACTAACACACCATTGTAAAGCAATTACACTCCAATAAAGATGTTAAAACAAAAAACAAAAAACCAAACATTGGTTGAATTTTGTAGTACGGCCTTCGCTTTTTCGTGGAGGCTCCTTACACCGGAGTCACTGCTTTAGGAAATCGATTAATCTCTGGCTTTACTCCTCCCACGTCCTCTCCCTGATCAATCCCCTGCACGTCTAGAGATTGAAAAATAACTGCAGAGAAGAAAGGAAGGGGCTGTAGTAGAATCAAGGAAACCTCATTCCCTGAGAGGCCTCCTGGAGAAGGAGAATTTCTTGCCTTTTTAAGTGGGCTAACAAAATTGGTTATTTCACTCCTATCCCCAGAGCTTCGGTTGCTCTTTCACTTCCCACTTTCTCAAGAGCACTGGGTGACAAAGTTATGGAGAAGCGCCTGCAGGAGGCCCAGCTGTACAAGAAGGAAGGGAACCAATGTTACCAGGAAGGGAAGTGCCGAGATGCTGTGTGTGGGTACCATCGAGCTCTGCAGCAGCTGCGGGGTCTGGATCCAAGTCTGCCCTCCCCGATACCTAATCTGGGACCTCAGGGCCTGGCCCTCACACCTGAACAGGAAAACGTACTGCACACCACCCAGACAGACTGCTACAACACCTTAGCTGCCTGTCTTCTTCAGATGGAGCCAGTAAACTATGAACGGGTGAAAGAATACAGTCAGAAGGTCCTGGAACGACAGCCTGATAATGCCAAGGCCCTGTATCGGGCTGGGGTGGCCTCTTTCCACCTGCAGAACTATGACCAGGCTCGGCACTACCTCATGGCTGCTGTCAATAGGCAGCCAAAAGACACCAGTGTCCGGCAGTACCTTCAGCTAATGCAGTCAGAACTCAGCAGCTACCATCAGAAAGAGAAGCAGCTCTACCTGGGCATGTTTGCTTAACAAAGAAGAAAGATACCCCTCCACTGGAACTTAGGTGAACCATTAAAGACCCGTCAAGGGGAAACCTGAGCCTCAGCAAGAGAAATTAACCCCAAACCTCTGACAGAGGTGACCTTCTATTTTGTTTCTAGCTCTGCACAAACTCTTTATTGCTTACATAGCCTGTGTCTGTTTTTGTTTCTCCATCTATGTATTTATACGGCTTTTAATATGTGGTATTATTAGGGACATTTGCCTTGAGAAATACAACCAGAAAACATTCATCAGTTATGGGTGGAATTAATCATATCTTTGGCACAGATTTTAATGATAGATGTTGGTAGATGTAGTCATTTACAAAGGAGAACGCTAGCAGAGGATGAAGTAATAAGGAAGGAAGAAAGGAGTTTTTTCCTTCGTTTCCTCAGATGTCCAAAGCCAAAGTTACACAGGCCACAAACTGGCAAATATATATACTGTGAAACTAGACAATTATAAATTGGACCCACAAGGCTCAGAATGAAAGATTTGAAATTAACCATCTTGATTAAAATAATTCCTTTTTCTTAATGTTCCACATACATTCAGATTCTTTTTCCCCCACGAAAGTATCTAGTTCCTCTTGTTTCTCTTGGTAATTTCTAGTCCTTCCTATTGTTCACACTCAGATCACTAGTATAGTATACTTATTTATTTTTTTTATTAAACCCTTCTGTCTTAAAACCTCTGGAGTCAAGCATTTAAGTATATATTTTGTAATCTTTTAAAAGCCCTCATGCCAAAAAAACACTCATAAACATTTTAATTTTTAATAGGTGCACATCTATAGTATGCTCATTTCTCTAAAAAAACATAGGAAAGACAGTTTACCAAGTCTTCTAGAAACAATACCATAAAAGAACAGAATAAGAACATAGATCTGTTCTTTACCTGTTACCCGCCCCCTTGTATTTTGCAAGAGCTCACTTCCTTAAAGAGGAGGGAAACGGTGAGGAAAGGTTCTCTTTCCTTAGTGCCTTTTAAACACCAGTGAACTTTCTGAAAGCTTTGTTGGGCATGGGTGCAGGAGCAGATCTGGTGCAGTCATGGCTCAGTAGGAGGTTTCATCAACTGGGAGCTCCTTTGTCATTCTGCTAATGTCCACAATATATGAGTTGTACAGAGTAGATGAGACCATAATAGCACTGCCTCTACCTTTATGAGTGAAGGTAATAAGCATGTGTCATTAGCCATCATATAACCACAGACAGATTTCCGACAAAAACCCCTTAGTCTTGCCAAGTGTACACGAGCTCTTCTCCCTTTATCAGTAATGCACCTCTCTCATCAGCTAGGCTCCTCTTTGAGTCTCCCTGTACCCTTCAATAATACAACCATCAACTTACAAACAAAAAGTTTTTATACCAAATAATCTTTTAAGTCCAAGGACAGGACTAACAAAAGTTGAATATTTTATTCCTCTTCCAAGCTTCTTAAATTTCTAAGCCTAGACTGTTGCCAAATTATGTCATGGTTGTGTGTTATGTTTGTTTGGGGTTGGTTTTGCTTTCTGATTTTCTTTTTTTTCCCCTAAGACTTGATGTTACAGTAAGCTATGTTCTGCATCAATGAGGAAAAAATAAAACTGATATTTAAAAAAAACCCAAAAACCAAAACAAAAAAATTGGTTTATGCTACATTTTGAATGAATCATTTATTCATGAAAAATACCTGGTTGATATTTTTAAATTAAGCACCCACAGTATGCTAGGTCCTGGGGATATGATTGACCAGCCCTCAGAGAATTTACAGATGATTATAGAATATGTAAACAGATAGCCAGAAAGAGAACACAAGAAGCTAACCTCATCTGGAGGGTCAGAGGAGGATTCCCTGAAAAACGGTGGTGAAGGTTTGGGTAGAGCATTCTGGGCAGAGAAAATAGCATTCACAAAGGCCCTGAGATAGGAGCGAGCCTGGTTTTCAAGAATAGAATGATTTCATGTGTGGCTGCAACTGGGAAGAAAATGAAGCAAGAAAAGGTAAGCACATCCTCTAAGGACCTGCTAGTCGGTTGAAATGAAAACCATTCCATTTCATCCCCTGTTTCTGCTATAATGTGTGATGACCACATGCGGTTTGACCTTCCCCAACTATCAATCGTCCTATAATAAGGAATAACACAAATCCTAACCTGGTTACCCCCAGAGAATCCCTTTCAGGTCATCTGAGGGCAAAAATACCCAGTGCATTTTGACAAGGGGAAATTCCTCAGGAAAGAAAAGAAGTAAGGAGAGAATGTTAAATATGCCTCCTTATGTTTCCTCCTTGCCCTCATTCCTGTATGTATCTCGTGCAAAATGTTCCCCCTTTTCCTTAGATTCTATCTCCCTTCCTCAAGAACAGCTTTTTCCCCTCTTTTTTTCTTTTTCTTTTTCCCCCTTTGGCCCAAACCATAGTACTGAAAATGTAAAACCTGCAGTTTTGGGTATGTTACCAAAGGAAACAGTTTTACTTAAAATCTTGTTTTTGCCAAAATATTTTCAAAGTAGCTGGAGAGCTGTCAAACCACAGTGGCTCTCAGCTGCGTTTCCTTCTAGCATTTCCCCAGGTTCTCCCAGCACAGCACTCAGTAACTGGATATTATTTGAGGAGGAGGGGAAAAAATGCTGCACGAGACAGTTTGTAGATTTAAGAATTATCCTCTGGGTACTGAAGGCCAGAGATCCAGAGGTGCTCAGATGCCAAACTCCAGGGCTGCGTGACTGTGTGTCATTCCTAGATGTAGCTTTCAGCAAGGAGACATAGAGGAAACATGCTGGCAATGGTCAATATTTAGATTGTCATTCCAAAGTCTTTAGATTGTTTTCTGTCTTAGTCACGTGACTTTGAACAAACGAATTTATTCTCATAGAAAAAAAAATTACTAAACACAGCTTGAAATGACATGCATTTTGGCCTTGTAGGTACTGACAGCCTTCCCCCATCCTTTACCATCTCTTCCAATTCTAGCTAGCAGTTGTGGGCTTTACATACCAGCAGAATAATTTAACAGTAAGCAATCACTCTTTATGCTCTCTAACAACTTTCTTCCAAGACCTTGAAGGAGGAAAAACTCATTATTTAGGGACTTCTAGAAGCAGAGGCAGTAGTTACTATGTCTACTTAACTCATCCAGAAACTGAAGTTCAGGAAAGTGACATGGCTTTTCCAAGGTCATATAACAAGTCAAAGCTGTTTCTTCCTTATAATATACTTCTAATGCATTTGATTATAAGACATTATAAAATGGAACAGATGAAATATAATAAAAATAATTTCAATAACTGTATAGAATTTATGATAACTATCAATCCAAATGATAACCACTAATTGACAGTAGATTGGGCCTCAGGATTTAAGTGCTATTACCACCAATCTATTTTTACCAGTTCTACTATTATGTCATTTGGATCCCGGCAAAAAACAGATGGCATACTCTGAAGCAGTAATAGAATGGACTTAAACAGAGTGGACAAGGTCAAGGGAACCAATGAGAGGTGGTAAAGCACCCAGGCCTGGGAACAGTGAGAAGCAGTTGTCACTCCATCATTGCTCGGTCCAGAGAGAGGGAGCAGTGACCAGAGCTCATTGAAACCTCTCGCTATAGGAGAGGGGCTACCTGACGTGGACATGAGCCAGGGGGTGGGAGGGAGCCCCCAAAACCCCGACTTTGCTTTTCTCTTGTCTCTGCTTTCCTGCAGGTGTCTCCCAATGACCAAAACCAACAAGAAGCCAGAGGATAAAGAAGCCTGGGTGATGCTGTCTGAAATGCTCAGATCTTTTCTCTTCTCTTTATGTACCGTTTATATGCTGATGACTATCAGGTTTCTATCAGAATTTCTTGAATTTCAATTCAGTGAATTGAATTTCAATTTCCTACTAGGAATCTCCTAACTGAGCACCTGCTCTTCTCCCAAATTCTGTTCCTCTCACAATCATCCCCATCTTAGTTGTTACCCATCTCCTACCAGTCAAAAGTCAAAAATCTTGCAGACATTCCTAACTTCTCTTTTTTTCTCATGACCAGCATCCTGTTCTTCAGCAAATCTTGTTGACTCTCCATCATTCAACATCTATGTGGAATTCTACCACTTCTCACTGTTTTAACACCACCACCACAATACGAGTCCTAATCACTACTTGTCTAGAATATTACACTAGATACACTGCTTCCACCCTTGGCCTCTTTAGTTTCAACAGAAAATAAAGTGATTCTTTGAAAAACTTAAGTTAGATCATATCAGACTTCTATACAGAGTGTCTAATAGCCTCCCATTTTACTCAAACTAGAGGAAGTCAAATCCTTACAATGGCCTCTAAGGCCCTATAAGATCTGCCCATCCCATCCTCTTAATTCTCTGGCATCATTTCCTATTACCTCTCCCTCTTTTATCCATTCAGCTAACACTAAACTCTTACCATTCCTAAAACAAACCAGGTACACTTTCATCTCTAAACAGTGTTTATTTACACTTGCTATTTACTCTACGTGGTACACTCTTCCTCCAAATGTCTGCACGGCTCAGCCCCTAATCTCCTTCGCATTTTGTTCAAATGTCACGTTCTCAATAAGACCTTTCCTGACTATCTTTTATTAAAATGTGACCCCCCCAACACCCTAGCATTCCTGACTCACTTCCCTATTTCATTTTTCTCCATAGCACTTATGACCATCTGACACATTTTGTATTTTACTTTTGTTTGTTTGTTTATTATCTGCCTTCTCCTCCTTGTACCTCCATCCCCACTATAATGAAAGATTTATGAGGCTGACATGCATAGGTCTATGAGGAGTCATGAGCAATTGTCAAAGGTTTCATTGCATGAAAGAATCTACGTTTTTTGTCTTACTCATAGCACTTGACAGTATTTGGCACAGGGATGCATAAATGCTCCCTAGCTTGAAATGGAGAGTTTTAAATAAACCCAGAGTAGCCTAGTAATAAGGGGTTTAAGTTTGAAATCAAGGCAACATTTGAGCCCTTTCTTTAGCAACGAATTAAAGGGATCCTAGAGATCTCCTTGGAAGCTGGGAGGACCAAAGACAGGCCTCTTTCAAAAAAATATTATCAGTAGATTATCTGAAATCACTCAGGGCCAGAGCTAATCCCAAGAACAAAATATATGCTACAGCACTTCTGAAACCTGAGCCAGTGAGTGTCACAGGTTAGAGTTCAAGAACTGTGAGAAAATGAGAAAGGCTTCATAGCAGTTGAGCCATGGAAGGATTCTCTATGTTCTATCTAGTCTTGGTAAATGTTCAGCCAATGAAAGGCCTGGCTATATTTCCCAACCTCATTTTAATGTGTTAAAGCAATACCTGATAAGCTGATATTTGCTGAATCAGTACACAAAGCTTTGTCCAACTTCAGCAGAATGGAAAACCTGAAAAGAAACTAATTACCAGTGAAGGTTTTCCTTATGGAAAGAATAGAATAGGCATTAGCCAAGTAATATGATTTCAGGGGCCAAAGAGGCCCTGAAATAAAAGGAAATCCTTCCTATAAGCTTGCTGATACCTAAAGTTCTACATTCCAAAATCTAACACTTTTACTTAAGGATTTGATCCTGATTAAATGCAGATTTCCCCTGGGTAAGGTCCCTCACCAGTTATTTATTCCTCAGAGTGAAAAAACAATTGGAGAACAGGTTTTATCAAAGGGTATAGGGATGGATATGAGGGTCTTGAGAAACTTGTGATCCAGGAAACAAAGGATTAAGGGGCTTTGACAACAAACTTCACTTATCTCCTAGTTTTACTTGGATTCAGCATCACTACACATGTTTTAAAGACTCCTCATATCCAAGATGAAATGTCTTTTTGGGTAAGTTGTCATTTCAGAAACCAGGTCAGCTTTCACATATATGGCCATGGAGTTGGGGATGGGCAGCAGAGTGGTACCTATCAGATGTGTGAATTACACCGTCCTCCCTTTATTCCTTTTCTTACTCTTATACTGCTCATTCATATCTTTATAATGAATTCAGCACAATCGATGAGCCCATTCGCAAATTTAGTCATAGAAGAAATTGATAGTAATGACTAAAATCCATTCAGTACCCTCAATACATGAGTGGACTTCAATTACTCAGCCTCTTTTTTTTTCAATTATCTAAATTCCTGCACTGGAAGATAACTCACATTAAGATGTGTGTTCAGTATGCTCATCTTCATAGCAGTTCTCCTTCAAGAAATGCTGGATTGCTTTATCACCACCAGATATTGAATTATATTAAAGGACTTATGAGGAAACATAGTAAATGTAGGATTACAGAATCTTTCTACCCTAAACATAAACTACTATGAAAATAAGAAGTAAAATAAAACAGAAATAGTAATCTTACAAGACAAAGACATACAATTATGAATTCTAAATTTTATAAAATATCTCTTGATAATGAAGATTTTGAGAATAATTCAAGTTTCTCTACCTATCACTTCCCTCTTCCAACTACAATACGATGCACACACACGCGCACACACACACACACACACACACACACACACACACAAAGAACAAGCAGAAGCTGTACCATGGGGAAGAAAGGGAGAGGACAAAATCCTGAAAAGTCTCTTGGTGGCACAGGGAAGAGGACTGAGGGTGGGTGAGTGAGAAGCTAAAAGAACTAAAAAGAGTCACGAATTTGTTTTTTCTGGCCCAGAGGAACATGAGTGAAATACCTCAGGAAGAATTATACAGAACTAATTGTCTATAACAAATAAAAGTTTGTCAAAATAAAAGATCAGAATAAAAGGAAAATACCATTCCTCAAATCACTGGATACTTTTACATAGTAGCTAAAAAGCATCACAATGATTGTTGGGTGAACCTCTAAATTTTGAGTATTTCTCTAACATAACCACAACTGGGAGTGAAGCAGAAATGTCTGGGCAATGGTGAGTTAAGTAGTGGTTGTTTTCATGTGGCCAAAGATTTAGTGAGGCTAAACTGGCAGACTCACTGTAAGATGAGGAAACAATCCAATACCCTCATGTATCTGGAGATGCCCCTCAAGTAGAGTAAAATCTGGTAAAAGATGTTTAGCAAACTTCCAAAGAAAGAGAATAAAGACAAATGGAATGAATGGAATCAATACACACCTCCAGCTCTTTTTTCTCACCTTCATCCCACTACTGCCCTCCTCTAGGTAACTAAAAAGCTGAACATAGAATTCAGCCAAAGATTCAGAGAGGTTTACAAGAAAGATCAGGTAAAGCAGGAAGTTGGAAAGGAGAAACTAGCCACACGTTTGGGAAAAGAGATGGAGAAGTTGAAAAGATAGGGCAACTACACTGAAATAATACAGATAAACAAAACAAAATTAAAAAAAAGGTAAGTGTATATTTTGCAACCCATAAAAATAATTCATTCTGGATGAAGACATCAATAATCAACAAAATCTTTGGGAATTAAATACAATTAAAGAAAAGCTGACATATTTGAAAGAAGAAATCCATGGTGAAATGAAGACAGCAAAATAAGGTAAAAATGAGACTGGAGAATGAACTAGAGACAAAATAAAATTATTTTAGAACCAATTATTTATAAATAGCAATTAATGAACAGTCACAGTGAAAGACCAAGTTGATGAAGAGCTCTAGAAAATGTTACAGAATGCAGCTAAAATAGACAAAATAGAGATGATGAAAGGAAATAAAGAGAAGTTATGATGAACAGACAAAAGGGACCAATCATATATAAACTGGTTCCCTTGAGGTAGTATACAGAACTAATGGAACAGAAAAAAATTTCAAAGTAAAACAAAAGAATTGAATTTGTAAGTGCAGTGTATTATTCTAGGATAGTTTGATAGAAAATGATCAATAGTGAGACATAGTCTATTGAAAATATTGGGCTTAAAGGATTTTAAGAAAAAGAATCCAACTTCCAGTTTCAACTCCAACACATAAAGAGTGTGGAAGTCATCACTCCTGTCCTTACAGCAAGAAAAAAGTTGAACAAAGCATAATTCAATGACTCCTTGGACCCACTAGAGAATGAGGTACAGGGCAAACAGACACCACACATTCTGCAGAGATGGGCTCCAGTATAATAACAGTGGATCATAGATGAAAGATGAAAGTCACAGACTCTACTTTAAAAGGGATTCTTAGGGAAACCCAAAGATAGCAGGAGAGACAAATGCAAGGACAACAGAGAAAATGGAAGGCCCTGGAACCTACAGCCAGAGCAAACATTAGGCACAGCCCAATTCCTAACCAGATTAATATAAAATCTCACACAAAGGCATATTTACCTCAGTTTCTACCATCTGATACATCATGTCCAGCTTTCAACAAAAAAAAATCACAAATCATGCTAACAGGCAAGGAAAAAACAAACAAACCAACAAACAAAACCCCCCAAAAACTCAAAACAGTCTGAGGCAAGTAAGTGGTAAATTCTCCAAGAAGACATAATCTTTAACCTGTGTGCACCTCACAACAGACAGTAAAAATACACGAGGCAAAAACTGATAGAACTCTAAAGAGAAATAGACAAATTCACTATTATAGTTGGAGAATTCAACTTTCAGTAACCGATATATCAATCAGGAAGAAAATCAGTAAGAACAGAGTTCTTATCGGATAGTATTATCAATCAACTGGATCAAATAGAAATTTATAGAATCTTCCATCCAACAACAGAAGGATACACATTCTTTTCAAGTTCACAGAGAACATTCACCAAGATAGACCATACTCTAGGACATAAAACAAATCACAAAAAATAGAAATTGTACAAAATGTGTTTTTAGACTACAGTGGAAATCAATAAACTAGAAATCAATAACAGAAAAATGGTTTAAATCCCCCCAAATACTTGAAGATTAGACAGGAAACTTCTAAGTAACACTAGGTTCAGTGACAAAGTCTTGAGAGAAATTAAAGTTGGGGTAGCTATATTACCTCTTTCTCAACACACACACACACACACACACAGATGTCCTAGTGGTTCTGCTTCTCTAATTAAACCCTGAATGATGCAGAATTTAGCACTGAAGATGGTCCCTAAGGAACATAATCTTAAACGTGAGTTCCTAAGTTGATTCTAGGTTTTCTTGGTTCTCTGATCTGATCAGATTTAAAGGCATTAATGACTCTGCTTCTAGTGGTAAGGGCAACAATGGTAGTTGATGGCATGCAGTAGCAAAACAGTTACTCAAGCTACCAACTGCAGATACCTTTAATAATGTGCCTATAGAAGACAAGGTCCTGGGTGACAAAATATTTTCTGACACAGAAAATTTTAGTGAAAATAAGAAGTATAATTGAGTTAGTGGGTTGCTCTGAAGTGTGCTGGAGAATTTAGGGAAAGAAAACTATGAAAGCAAGACTTTAAATTCCCAGCTCAAGGTATTGCTTCTATGAATACTATCAAAGAAACTCTTATCTCCTGTAGTTGTGAGGCTGATATTTCTGAAAACAAAACCCCAAATCTCATGCATGCCAAGTGTAGCTGAATTACAAGACAAATTGAATTCTCAATCTCGCAGAGACTCATTTGTTAAAGTTAAGACACTGCTTGGGAAGGAATGGGATCCTGAAAATCATGATGGGACAGATGGGAAGATTCCAATAAAGCTGGGTACCCTGAATCCCTAAATTCTATCCAACTATCTTTGCCAGTAGAAGCAGCCCTTTTACTACAGCAGCTCTGGCTCTGAATTGATGCTACTCCTGGAGACCCAAAACATCACTGTGTTCCTGTCAGATGACCCACAGAGTTTTGGCTCAGGTCTATTGTCCAGTGAGCCCAGTGGGTCCCTGGATTCACTCTGTGGTTATTCCCCAAGTTCTGGAATGCATAATGGAAACAGCATTACTCAGCCATTGGCAGAGTCCCCATAGTGGTTCCTTGACCCATGAAGTGAGAGCTACTAAGGTAGAAAAGGTCGAGTGTAAGTCATCAGGACTGCCTCTATCTATGAAAATAGTAAACCAAAAGCAATAATGCTTTCCTGGAGGATTGCAGAGATTAGTGCGCTGTACATCTCCCTTTAACTTGACTAGCAGGCCTGTGCAGAACATAGACGGATCTTGAAAATGACAAGGAATTTATAATTATCATAAACTTAATTAGGTGATGACTACAATTGCAGCCAAAAAAATTGTGTCATTAGGTAACCCAGAATCATCCAAATTCAGATATCATGTGGTTGGCAAATGTTCAGTCCTCTGTTCAGTCCCCATTCTCAAGTGGGGCAGACTAAAGTTCTCACCTTTTGGTTGGGGGGACATAGAGTGAAGAGGCAGGCAGATATATCTAAAGATACAGGGAAACACACTGTCCTCATAAATTCTTATGGGTCAATATTCACAGATCTGGCTAACAAAAGAGGTACCAAATATCTAAGAGATTTGGAATCGCTGCTGCTATACTGTAAGTTCCAGCCAGCCACCAGATGCAGAATTTTCCTCATTGATATTTAAGTGAGAGTGGCAATTGCCATTAGGACTTGGGATGGATTTGGATTTTACAAGTGAACATTAGAATTCTCAACTGGCTATTTATGTAGACCCACCTCAGTTATTTCATTAATCTCACAATAATATAATCTCACATTGTATGCAGTTGAAATTTTTTTAACCCATTCGTTGTGCCGTGGCAGAGTTTAACTATAATGCTATGATTCAGGAAGAGTTGTCATTCATGAAATTGATCCAAAACACTTCAGTTTTATTCTTCAATTAATAAAAATATGTGCATTGTTTAAGAAAGAAAAGTCTTAATATTTTGAATATGTCAGTTCATGTAAATTAATTTGTAAATCCAAATTTTGCTGAGTAAATACTACCAAATGACTTGGGATTTATGTTTTGTATATGGTGTGGGAAGATTTGACAAAATTATCAAAAACCCACATGTCAGTTGGAGCTGCATCAACCTTTGAGATATTCTTAAGATTGTCTCAAACCTTTACTTTCATAATCCAAGAAAATCTAAACCCTTCCCAAGATTTCTGTAAATTCCTGGGATCTACATGCCATGACCCTTTTGTTTTGGGGCCCTGTTTCTTTGGGCAATACTTTTTTTTTTTTCTACAGCACATTGATCTCACTTTGATACTTAGTTCCTCTTCAGTTTCTACAGCTGAAATCAGTCACATCAACAATTAGTATATTTGGTAGACTTTAACTAAAATTAGAAGAATAGCATGCAGAAGAAGGATTTATATCCCAACAATGAAAATGCTTTCTATTTAATTCCTCTCCCTCTCTCCAAAATCTTCTCTGTGTTATGCAGGGGGAAACTTCTTTTCTAATGCCTGGGCACCCTGCAGTGACTTGGTTATTTCCAAGGAAATTTATTAAGGCATTTCCTTCAAAGCAATGAATAACTTTTAAATAGAAATTCTATATATAAAACATCTCGTTTTATTACGGATTGTTCAGTTGATCTGGATGAACACATAGGAAAACCAACACAAGTTTGAAAAGTCTGAGAAAAAGGATAACAAGCCTAATCTTACCTAATATAAAGATAGTAAGTATATGTTACTTAGAACAGAGTAGCACTGGTATAGGGAAAACTCACAGTGAGTTGAGTGAAATGCAAGAATCCAGACATGAAGAATCCACTGGGATCAATGGTACCATATGAGGGAGTATGGTGAAGACCACCAGTTTTTCCCTGCTAGTCATTGTCACCTTCTTCCATAGTTCTATCATCTTTAGGTGGGCACATCCATGCTCAAAATAAAGAATACCTTGCCAGCCTCTCTGAAAATACGCGTAGCCATGTGATTAAGTTTTAGCCGATTAAATTTAAGCCAAGGTGTTATATGACAGCTTTTGGGAATCTGCCTTAAAGGATAGTTTATCTCTGTACCTCTTTCCTATCTTCTTTACCCTGTCCTGCATCCTGATGCTTAGCATACAATAGAAACCAACTTGGACCAAATAGCACCACATTTTGACCCATATTTGCTTTGGACCTCAAAGCCCCACATTTTAGAAGTAGTGGATCAACTGAGATAGTCTGTGCTTTTGATGATTTATTGGGGTAGAGCCACTGTATAAACCCCAGGCTACAGTATTATAAGAAAGAAATACACTTTTTGTGTGTGTGTGTGTAGCTACTTTTATTTTTAGTATCTAACTCACAGGTAAACCTAATCTTGGTGAGTATGATCAGTGGGTAGAAAGACGGATTATCCAGTAAGTGGTATTGGAAAAACCAGCTATGAAAAACGGCCAGGAAAAAAAACTTGCAACTTCACCCCTCAAATCTAAATAAATTCTGGATAAATCAAAATTGTAAGCTTCCAAAAAAAAAAAAAAGACAAAATATGAGAAAATAGAGAATATTTCATTTCTTGGAATGAAGTAGACCTTTCTAAGTAAGAGGGGGAATTTAAAACTCATAAAGAAAAATGATAATAAATTTGAATACGTGTAAAAAATTTCATAGACTTCTATATGGAAATATTCATACATATTCCACAAGTAAAATAAAGAGATAACAAATAGAAAATATTTGTAATATATATGACAAAGGACTAATTTTTTAAACATACAAGGAAAGATAAGCAAACTAACTAGATAATAAACAAATGATATGAACAGGAAATCTGTAATAAAATTTCTATAACCATTTGGAAAATTGTTTAATTTCATTTGTAATGAAATAAATGAAAAAAAAATTAAAGATGCCCTAAAGAGAAAAAGACTAAAAATATAACAATAGGGGCACTTTCAAGACGGCAGAGGAGTAAGATGTGGAGATCACCTTCCTCCACACAAATACATCAAAACTACATCTACATGTGGAACAGCTCCCACAGAACACCTACTGAACGTTGGCAGAAGACCTCAGACATCCCAAAAGGCAAGAAACTCCCCACGTAGGGCAAAAGAAAAAAGGAAAAACAGAAACAAAAGAATAGGGACGGGACCTGCACCTCTGGGAGGGAGCTGTGAAGGAGGGAAAGTTTTCACACATTAGGAAGGCCCTTCACTGGTGGAGACAGGGGGTAGGCAGGGGGGAAGCTTTGGAGCCACAGAGGAGAGCACAGCAACAGGGGTGCAGAGGACAAAGCAGAGAGATTCC
This sequence comes from Aethalodelphis obliquidens, assembly GCF_003676395.1. NCBI lineage: Eukaryota > Metazoa > Chordata > Mammalia > Artiodactyla > Delphinidae > Aethalodelphis > Aethalodelphis obliquidens. The sequence goes on along the minus strand of NW_020838024.1, from coordinate 5,026,167 downwards.
CACACAGAGAATAGGTGCCAACCAGCACTCACCAGCCTGAGAGGCTTGTCTGCTCACCCACCAGGGTGGGGGGGCAGTGGCTGGGAGCTGAGGCTCCTGCTTCAGAGTTCAGGTCCCAGGGAGAGGACTGGGGTTGGCTGTGTGAACACAGCCTGAAGGGGGCTAGTGTGCCACAGCTAGCTGGGAGGGAGTCCAGTAAAAACTTTGGACCTGCCTAAGAGGCAAGAGACCATTGTTTCGGGGTGCGCGAGGAGAGGGGATTCAGAGTACCACCTAAATGAGCTCCAGAGTCGGGCACAAGGCGTGGCTATCAGCGCAGACTCCAGAGACAGGCATGAAATGCTAAGGCTGATGCTACAGCAAGCAAGAAGCCTGTGTGCAAGCACAGGTCAGTATCCACACCTCCCCACCCAGGAGCCTGTGCAGCCCGCCACTGCCAGGGTCCCATGATCCATGGACAAATTCCCCAGGAGAACACACCATGTGCCTCAGGCTGCTGCAATGTTATGTCGGTCTCTGCCACCGCAGGCTTGCCCCGCATTCTGTATCCCTCTCTCCCCGTGGCCTGAGTGAGCCAGACCCCCTAATCAGCCGTTACTTTAACCCTGTCCTGTCTGGGCTGGGAACAGATGCCCTCAGGCGAACTACACACAGAGGCAGGGCCAAATCCAAAGCTAAACCCCAGGAGCTGTGCAAACAAAGAAGAGAAAGGGAAATCTCTCTGTGCAGCCTCAGGAGCAGCAGATTAAATCTCCACAATCAACTTGATGTACCCTGCACCTGTGGAATACCTGAATAGACAACAAATCATCCAAAATTGAGGTGGTGGACGCTGGAGCAACTGTAGACTTGGGGTTTGCTTTCTGCATCTTATTTGTTTCTGCTTTCATGTTTATCCTTGCTTAGTACTTAGAGCTTATTATCATGGTAGATTTCTTTATTGATTTTCTGGCTCTCTTCCTTTTTTTATTTTATGTATATATATATTTTTCTTTTCCTCTTTTTGTGAGGGTATATGTGTATGCTTCTTTGTGCGATTTAGTCTGTATAGCTTTGCTTTTGCCATTTGCCCTAGGGTGACTGTCCATTTTTTGTTTTTTTGTTGTTGTTTTTTTCTTAGTATAGTTTGTAGAGCTTGTTAACATTGAATGATTTTTTTTTTTTTTTTGCGGTATGCGGGCCTCTCACTGTTGTGGCCTCTCCCGTTGCGGAGCACAGGCTCTGAACGTGCAGGCTCAGTGGCCATGGCTCACGGGCCCAGCCGCTCCGCGGCATGTGGGATCTTCCTGGATCAGGGCATGAACCCGTGTCCCCTGCATCGGCAGGTGGACTCTCAACCACTGCGCCACCAGGGAGGCCCGAATGATTTGTTTTTGGTTTGGTTGCTCTCTTCTTTTGTTCTTTCTTTTTTTTATTTTTAATTATTTTTTTCTATTTTAATAACTTTAATTTATTTAATTTTCTTTCTATCTTTTTTTCCCTCCCTTTTCTTCTGATCCGTGAGGCTAACAGGGTCTTGGTGCTCTGCTCGGGTGTGAGGCCTGAGCCTCTGAGGTGGGAGAGCCGAGTTCAGGACATTAGTGCACCAGAGACCTCCCAGCCCCATGTAATATCAAACAGCGAATGGTCTGCCAGAGACCTCCATCTCAACACTAAGACCCAGCTCTGCTCAACAACCAGCATGCTACAGTGCTGGACACCCTATGTCAAACAGCTAGCAAGACAGGAACACAACCTCACCCATTAGCAGAGAGGCTGCCTAAAATCATGACAAGGTCACAGACACCCCAAAACACACCACCAGACATGGTCCTGCCCACCAGAAAGACAAGATGCAACCTCATCCACCAGTACACAGGCACCAGTCCCCTCCACCAGGAAGCCTACATAACCCACAGAACCAACCTTACACACTGGGAGCAAATACCAAAAACAATGGGAACGATGAACATGCAGCCTATGAAAAGGAGACCCCAAACACAGTAAGTTAAGCAAAATGAGAAGACAGAGAAACATACAGCAGATGAAGGAGCAAGGTAAACAAATGAAGAGGAAATAGGCAGTCTACCTGAAAACTAATTGAGAGTAATGATAGTAAAGATAATCCAAAATCGTGGAAATAGAATGGAGAAAATACAAGAAACTTTTAACCAGGACCAAGAAGAACGAAAGAACAAACAAACAGTGATGAACAACACAATAAATGAAATTAAAAATCCTCTAGAAAGAATCAATAGCAGAATATCTGAGGCAGAAGAACAGATAAGTGATCTGGAAGATAAAATAGTGGAAATAACCACTGCAGAGCAGAATGAAGAAAAAAGAATGAAAAGAATTGAGGAGAATCTCAGAGACATCTGGAACAGCATTAAACACACCAACATTCGAATTACAGGGGTCCCAGAAGAGAAAAAGAAAGGCACTAAGAAAATATTTGAAGATGATTATAGTTGAACACTTCACTAATATGGGTAAGGAAATAGTCAATCAAGTCCAGGAAGTACAGAGAGTCCCATACAGGATAAATCCAAGGAGAAACATGACAAGACACATATTAATCAAACTACCAAATATTAAATACAAAGAAAAAATATTAAAAGCAGCAACAGAAAAGCAACAATTAACATTAAACAGAATCCCCATAAGGTTAACAGCTGACCTTTCAGCAGAAACTCTGCAAGCCAGAAGGGAGTGGCAGGACATATTTAAAGTGATGAAAGGGAAAAACTACAACCAAGATTACTCTACTCAGCAAGGATCTCATTCACATTTGACGGAGAAATCACAAACTTTAGAGATATGCAAAAGCTAAGAGAATTCAGTACCACCAAACCAGCTCTAAAACAAATGGTAAAGGAACTTCTCTAGTCCAGAAAAACAAGAGAAGGAAAAGACACACAGTAACAAACCCAAAACAATTAAGAAAATGGTAATAGGAACATACATATCTATAACTGCCTTAAATGTAAATGGATTAAATGCTCCAACCAAAAGACAAACTGGTTGAATGTATACAAAAGCAAGACCCATATATACACTGTCTACAAGAGACCCACTTCAGACCTAGGGACACATACAGACTGAAAGTGAGGGGATGGAAAAAGATATTCCATGCAAATGGACATCAAAAGAAAGCTGGAGTAGCAATCATCATATCAGATAAAATAGACTTTAAATAAAGACTATTACAACAGACAAAGAGGGACACTACATAACGATCAAAGGATCAATCCAACAAGAAGATATAACAACTGTAAATATTTATGCACCCAACTTAGATGCACCTTAACATATAAGGCAAATGCCAACAGCCAAAAAAGACGAAATCGACAGTAACACAGTAATAGTAGGGAACTTTAACCCCACTTTTACCAATGGACAGATCATCCAAAATGAAGAAAAATAAGGACACGCAAGCTTTAAATGATACATTAAACAAGATGGACTTAATATTTATGGGACATTCCATCCAAAAACAACCTAATACAATTTCTTCTTAAGTGCTCATGGAACATTCTCCAGGAGAGATCATATCTTTGGTCACAAATACCGCCTTGGTAAATTAAAGAAAGTTGAAATCATATCAAGTATCTTTTCCAACCACAATGCTATGAGACCAAATATCAATTTCAGGAAAAAATCTGTAAGAAATAGAGACACATGGAGGCTAAAAAATACACTACTAAATGACCAAGTGATCACTGAAGAAATCAAAGAGGAAATAAAAAAAATACCTGGAAACAAATGACAATGAAAACACAACACCCCAAAACCTATGGGATGCAGCAAAAGCAGTTCTCGAGGGAAGTTTATAGATATACAATCCTACCTCAAGAAACAAGAAACATCTCAAATAAACAACCTAACCTTACAGCTAAAGAATTAGAGATAGAAGAACAAAAAAAACCCCAAAGTTAGCAGAAGGAAAGACATCATAAAGATCAGATCAGCATTAAATGAAAAAGAAATGAAGGAAACTATAGCAAAGATCAATAAAACTAAAAGCTGGTTCTATGAGAAGATAAACAAAATTGATAAACCATTAGCCAGAATCATCAAGAACATAAAGGGAGAAGATTCAAATCAATAGAATTAGAAATGAAAAAGCAGAAGTTAACAACTGACACTGCCGAAATACAAAGGATCATGAGAGATTACTACAAGCGGCTATATGCCAATAAAATGGACAACCTGGAAGAAATGGACAAATTCTTAGAAATGCACAACCTTCTGAGACTGTACCAGGAAGAAATAGAAAATGTGAACAGACCAATCACAAGCACTGAAAGTGAAACTGTGATTAAAAATCTTGCAACAGGGCTTCCCTGGTGGTGCAGTGGTTGAGGGTCCACCTGCCGATGCAGGGGATGTGGGTTCGTGCCCTGTTCCAGGAGGATCCCACGCGGAGTGGCTGGGCCTGTGAGCCATGGCCGCTGAGCCTGCGCATCCAGAGCCTGTGCTCCACAGCAGGAGAGGCCACAGTGGTGAGGCCTGTGTACCGCAAACAAACAAACAAACAAAATCTTGCAACAAACAAAAGCCCAGGACCAGATGGCTTCACAGGCGAATTCTATCAAACATCTAGAGAAGAGCTAACACCTATCCTTCTCAAACTCTTCCAAAATACGGCAGAGGGAGGAACACTCCCAAACTCATTCTACGAGGCCACCATCACCCTGACACCAATACCAGACAAAGATGTCACAAAGAAAGAAAACTACAGGCCAATATCACTGATGAACACAGATGCAAAAATCCTCAACAAAATACTAGCAAACAGAATCCAACAGCACATTAAAAGGATCATACACCATGATCAAGTGGGGTTTATCCCAGGAATTCAATGATTCTTCAATATACAAAAATCGATCAATGTGATACGCCACATTAACAAATTGAAGGAGAAAAACCATATGATCGTCTCAATAGATGCAGAGAAAGCTTTCAACAAAATTCAACACCCATTTATGATAAAAACCCTCCAGAAAGCAGGCATAGAGGGAATTTCCTCAACTTAATAAAGGCCTTATATGAGAAACTCACAGCCAACAATGTCCTCAATGGTGAAAAACTGAAAAAAATTCCACTAAGATCAGGAACAAGACAAAGTTGCCCACTCTCACCACTATTATTCAACATAGTTTTGAAAGTTTTAGCCACAGCAATCACAGAAGAAAAAGAAATAAAAGGAATACAAAGCAGAAAAGAAGAAGTAAAACTGTCACTGTTTGCAGATGACATGATACTATATATAGAGAATCTTAAAGATGCTCCCAGAAAAATATTAGAGCGAATCAATGAATTCGGTAAAGTAGCAGGATGCAAAATTAATCCCCAGAAGTCTCTTGCATTCCTATACACTAATGATGAAATAGCTGAAAGAGAAATTAAGGAAAGACTCCCATTTACCATCGCAACAAAAAGTATAAAATGCCTAGGAATAAACCTAGCTAAGGAGTCAAAAGACCTCCATGCAGAAAAGTATAAGACACTCATGAAAGAAATTAAAGATGATAAAAACAGATGGAGAGATATACCATGTTCTTGGATTGGAAGAATCAACATTGTGAAAATGGCTATACTACCCAAAGCAATCTACAGATTCAAAGCAATCCCTACCAAACTACCAATGGCTTTTTTCACAGAACTAGAACAGAAAGTTTCACAATATTTATGGAAACACAAAAGACCCCGAATAGCCAAAGTAATCTTGAGAAAGGAAACCGGAGCTGGAAGAATCAGGCTCCCTGACTTCAAACTATATTACAAAGCTACAGTTAACAAGACAGTATGGTACTGGCACAAAAACAGAAATATAGATTGATGGAAAAGGATAGAAAGCCCAGAGATAAACCCACACACATATGGTCACCTTATCTTTGATAAAGGAGTCAAGAATATACAATGGAGGAAAGACAGCCTCTTCAATAAGTTGTGCTGGGAAAATTGGACAGGTACATATGAAAGCATGAAATTAGGACACTCCCTAACACCATACACAAAAATAAACTCAAAATGGATTAAAGACCTAAATGTAAGGCCACACACTATAAAACTCTCAGAGGAAAACATAGGCAGAACACTCCATGACATAAATGACAGCAAGATCTTTTTTGACCCACCTCCTAGAGAAATAGAAATAAAAACAAAAATAAACAAATGAGACCTAATGAAACTTCAAAGCTTTTACACAGCAAAGGAAACCATAAACAAGACGATAAGACAACCCTCAGAATGGGAGAAAATATTTGCCAATGAAGCAACTGACAAAGGATTAATCTCCAAAATATACAAGCAGCTCATGCAGCTCAATATTAAAGAAACAAACAACCCAATCCAGAAATGGGCAGAAGACCTAAATAGACATTTCTCCAAAGAAGATATACAGATTGCCAACACACACATGAAAGGATGCTCAGCATCACTAATCATTAGAGAAACGCAAATCAAAACCACAATGAGGTATCACCTCACACCAGTCAGAATGGCCATTGTCAAAAAATCTACAAACAATAAATGCTGGAGAGGGTGTGGAGAAAAGGGAACCCTCTTGCATTGTTGGTGGGAATATAATTGTTACAGCCTCTATGGAGAACAGTATGGAGGTTCCTTAATAAACTAAAAATAGAACTACCATATGACCCAGCAATCCCACTACTCAGCATATATTTTGAGAAAACCATAATTCATAAAAGAGTCAGGTACCACAATGTTCATTGCAGCACTGTTTACAATAGCCAGGACATGGAAGCAACCTAAGTGTCCATCGACAGATGACTGGATAAAGAAGATGTTGCACATATATACAATGGAATATTACTCAGCCATGAATAGAAACGAAACTGAGTTATTTGTAGCGAGATGGATGGACGTAGAGACTGTCAAACACAGTGAAGTATTTCAGAAAGAGAAAAATAAATACCATATGCTAACATATATATATAGAATCTAAAAAAAAAAAGTTGTCCTGAAGAACCTAGGGACAGGACAGGAATAAAGATGCAGATGTAGAGAATGGACTTGAGGACACTGGGAGGGGGAAGTGTAAACTGGGATGAAGTGAGAGTGACATGGACATATATACACTACCAAATGTAAAACAGATAGCTCATGGGAAGCAGCGACATAGCACAGGGAGATCAGCTCGGTGTTTTGCGTCCACCTAGTGATGTGGGATAGGGAGGGTGGGAGGGAGATGTAAAAGGGAGGAGATATGGGGTTGTATGTGTATGTATAGCTGATTCACTTACTCTATACAGCAGAAACTAACACACCTTCATAAAGCAATTATAGTCCAATAAAGATGTAATATATATGTATAAATAAATAAATGGATCCTCAGTGTCCTGTGGAATAATATGAGTGGTCTGTCAGAGTTGTAATACGAGTCACAGAAAGAGGATCAGAGTGAACTAAAAAACGTTTAAAGAAATAATGACCTCCAATTTGCCACATTTGATGAAAACTATAAGTTTACAGATAAAAGAGTCTCAACAATTTCCAAGCAATATTAGATAAAAAGAAATCCATAGAAAATCAAGTCATAAATTGCTGAAAACAAGCACTGAAATTAAAAATTTTAAAGTAACTAAAGGAAAAAAAGACATAAAAAGGAACAAATAGAACACAGAGAGGAACAAAGATGAGAGGCCACAGACTGCTTGCCAGAATGATGTAAGCCAAAAGAATATGGGAAGATTTTTTTAAATGTTCAAAGGAAAAAAAATCTATCAGTATAGAATTCTGTATCCAAGCAAAAAATCCTTCTAAAATAAAGAAAAAAGATTAAATCTTTTTCAAACTTAAAGAAAAAAGCAGTATCTGAGCAAATTCATTGTCAGAGGACTTACATTACCTGAAATGTTAAAAAATATTCTTGAGGTAGAAGGAAAATGATATCAAATAGAAATTTTTATCTATAAAAAGGGGTGAAAATGCCACAAATTATAAAAATGTGGGTAAATGCCAGAAAATTTTATTTAGAATTAAAATTTTCTATTGTGGAGTTTATTATATATATATATATATGTGTGTGTGTATGTGTGTGCATGTATGTATGTGTATATATATATATATATATATATATATGGAAGCAACATGGATGACAACAATAGCAAAAGGGTGTGGAAAATTGAGGTGTACTGTTGTGAAGTTCCTATACATAATATGGTATAACATTATTTGAAGATAGAGTGAAAAGTAAAGACAAAATGATATCATAAAACCTAAAGAAACCACTAAAGAAGAAACAATGAGGCCTAGCTAATAAGTCAGTAGTAAAGGTAAAACTGAATTCTATAAAATATTTAAATTTTTGAAAAGTAGAAAAACAAAAAATGGGAAAAAATAGAAAATAAAAAGAAAGCTGGTAGTTTTAAACCCAACAACATTGATAATTATATTAAAATGAAATGGCCTAAACACTCCAAGTAAAAGGCAGTGATTTTCAGTATGGATAAAACTGTAAGATTTTACCATATCCATCTACAAGTAAACCCCTTCTAGCATGAGGTCAGACATATATTTAAAGCAAAATGATGGAACAGTAGATACCATAACAACTAGTTGAAAGGAAGCTCAAGTGACTACATTAATATTAGACAACAGATTTCAAATAAGGTATATGATTAGAGATAAAGAGGGATATTTCACAATGATAAAAGGGTCAATTTAAAATGGGCCAAGAAAACGTAATAATCCTAAATGTGTATGTCCCCCATAACAGAGCTTCAAAATTCATGAGGCAAAAACTGACAAAACTGAAAGGAGAAATACACAAATCTGTAATTTTATCTGTAGGTTTCAACTTTGTTTTCTCAGCAATTATTCAAACATACACACATGAAATGAGTAAGATTATAAGGATATGAACAACACTATCAACCAGCTTGACCTACTTTACACTTACAATTGATTCATGTTCATATGGCCCATATTCTGGGCCATAAAACAAATCTCAACAAATTTTAAGAAACTATTCCAAAAAGTTGCAGAGGAAGGAACACTCCCAAACTCATCCTATGAGGCCACTATCACCCTGATACCAAAACCAGACAGATACCACAAAAAAAGAAAATTACTGGCCAATATCACTGATGAACACAGTCACAAAAATCCTCAACAAAATACTAGCAAACTGAATCCAGCAACACATTAAAAGAATCGTACACCACAATCAAGTGAGATTTATCCTAGAGATGCAAGGATTTTTCAGTAACTGCAATTCAATCAGTCTGATACACCACATTAACAAATTGAAGAATAAAAACCATATGATCATCTCAATAGATGCAGAAAAAGCTTCTGACAAAATTCAATACCCATTTATGATAAAAACTCTCTAGAAAGTGGGCAGAGAGGGAACCTACCCCAACAAAACAAAGGCCATATATGACAAATCCACAGCTAACATCATACTCAATGGTGAAAAACTAAAAGCATTTCCTCTAAGATCAAGAACAAGACAAGGATGTCAACTCTCCCCACTTTTATTTTTGGAAGTCCTAGCCATGGAAATCAGAGAAGAAAAAGAAATAAAAGGAATACAAATTGGAAAAGAAGAAGTAAAACTGTCACTGTTTGCAGATGACATGATACTATATATAGAAAATCCCAAAGATGCTACCAGAAAACTACTAGAGCTAATTAATGAATTTGGTAAAATAGCAGTATACAAAATTAATACACAGAAATCGCTTGCATTTCTATACACTAAAACAAAAGATCAGAAAGAGAAATTAAGTAAACAATTCCATTTACTGTCACATCAAAAAGAATAAAATACCTAGGAATAAAACTACCTAAGGAGGCAAAAGACCTGACTCTGAAAACTATAACAACTTGAAAGAAATCAAAGATGACACCAACAGATGGAAAGATATACCATGTTCTTGGATTGGAAGAATCAATATTGTCAAAATGACTACTACCCAAGGCAATCTACAGAATCAATGCAATCCCTATCAAATTTTCAGTGGCATTTTTCTCAGAACTAGAGCAAAACATTTTTTTAATTTGTATGGAAATACAAAAGACCTTGAATAGCCAAAGAAATCATGACAAAGAAAAATGGAGCTGGAGGAATCAGGTTCCCTGATTTCAAACTATACTACAAAGCTACAGTAATCAAAACAGTATGGTACTGGCACAAAAACAGAAAATTAGAAATAGAAAGCTCAGAAGTAAACCCATGCACCTATGCGTCAATTAATCTATGATGAAGGAGGTAAGGATATACAATGGAGAAAAGACAGTCTCTTCAATAAGTGCTGCTGGGAAAACTGGATAATGACATGTGAAAGAATGAAATTAGAACACTCCCTAACACCATACACAAAAATAACCTCAAAATGGATTAAAGACCTAAATGTAAGACCGGACACTACAAAACTCTTGGAGGTAAACATAGGCAGAACACTCTTTGACATAAATCCCAGCAATATCTTTTTGGATCCACCTCCTAGAGTAATGAAAATAAAACCAAAAATAAACAAATGGGACCTAATTAAACTTAAAAGCTTTTGCACAGCAAAGGAAACCATCAACAAAACAAAAATACAATGCACAGAATGGGAGAAAATAATTGCAAATGAAGCAACTGACAAGGGATTAGTCTCCAAAATATACAAACAGCTCATGCAGCTCAATATCAAAAAGCAAACAACCCAATAAAAAAATGGGCAGAAGACCTAAATTGACATTTCTCCAAAGAAGACATACAGATGGCCAAGAAGTATATGAGAAGATGCTCAATGTCGCTAATTATTAGAGAAATACAAATTAAAGCTACAATGAGTTATCCTCACACCAGTCAGAATGGCCATCATCAAAAAGTCCACAAACAATAAATGCTGGAGATGGTGTGGAGAAAAGGGAACCCTCATACCCTGTTGGTGGGAATGTAAATTGATACAGCTACTATGGAGAACAGTAAGGACGTTTCTTAAAAAACTAAAAATAGAACTACCACATGATCCAGCAATCCCACTCCTGGGCATATATCCAGAGAAAAACAATTAGAAAAGATACATGCACCCCAATGTTCACTGCATCACTATTTACAACAGCCAAGACATGGAAGCAACCTAAATGTCTATTGACAGAGGAATAATGGAATATTCCATATATACAATGGAATATTGCTCAGCCATAAAAAAGAATGAAATAATGCCATTTGCATCAATATGGATGGACATGGAGATTATCATAGTAAGTGAAGTAAGTCAGAGAATGACAAATATCATATGATATCACTTATATGTGGAATCTAAAAAATTATACAAATGAACTTAATTTACAAATCAGAAACAGACTCACAGACTTAGAAAACAAACTTATGGTCACCAAAGGGGAAAGGTGAGGGTGGGGGAGATAAATTAGGGGTTTGGGATTAACTTATACACACTACTATATATAAAACAAATAATCAACAAGGACCTACTGTATAGCACAGGACACTCTATTCAATATTGTATAATAACCTATATGGGAAAAGAATCTGAAAAAGAATGGATGTATGTATATGTATAACTGAACCACTTTGCTGTACACCTGAAACTAACACAACATTGTAAATCAACTAATCCCAATATAAAATAAAAATTAAATTAATAAAATAAAATAAAATAAATAAAATTCAATAGATTTTGTTGTGTAACATGGTCAGATCACATTGTTTCTTATGTAGAACAAGGGGGATAGATGGTACATTCTGGAGTCCCTCCTATATCTGTGAGGCCCAAGGTTATAGGTGGAGAAAGGCTCCTCCCTTTTCTATTTTCTCCTGCATTCAGTTTCTCTTTATATGTTAATTCCACTTCTGAGGCTCCACATCAGTTAGGAGCTTATAATTTTAAAAGTTATTTTAGAACTTTCTTCCCTAACAATATACAGTACTTCTATCCAATTTTGTCCTGTGGTTTCATGTTCATTTCAGCCTGGTAAAACCCAGGTGATTTAAAAATAGCTAAGTTTAAAAGAAGTGAGAGATTCCTATAGCATTGGAAAAAAGCAGCGCTGTCAATTCTAATGATATTCTAAACTCGGGATGTTGGTTATTTTCTATTTGCCAGCATTCTCCTTCCTCTAATTTCCCAACTTTTTTCTGCCTTGCCCTGGGCTGGGAAGCTGACCTCTACGGCATAATCACCCAGGACCCCTTATTCTCTGGTTTGCCTTTGGGTTCTGCCAATGAGCAGCACCCACAGGAGATTGAAGAAAGGTTGGGATAGTCATTCCTCTTGTTTTCTCCCTGTCTTACTACCCTTCTGGTAGTTTCTGTGCCCCTAAGGCCACAGTTCCTCTCAGGTGGCCCTTTTTCTACTGTTCCAGTTCTCAGTGGCCTCTATTAGGAGAACTGTTCTTTCTCCTTGCCTCTTCAGGCCTGGTAGTGACAATGCTTTCTTGCTGTTAATAGACCCTCGATGCTTCATCCTACCTTGCTGGTCGCCCTGGCTCTGCTCACACCTCAGGAAATAGTCTCATCCAAAATTTACTCAATTCAACCTTTTTCAGCGTGTCATTTGTTTCCTGTAGAACCCTAACTGGCAGGCCTGGTATCACTACAGTGAATGTCTCTGAATCTAACTTTTAATTCTACACTGCTTCTACATTGTTGTTAGAAGTATGAAGTATTGTTAGCTCAAGGTTTATGGGATCCAGGGGTTTGTTTTGGAATCACTGGCAAATGAAAATTAAATTGCATTTAAAAAATAGGCAAAGTAACATGATTTAACCTGCCTTCCAGATATTTCTGAAAACACAAGAAACAGGAAATATTCTCAATCTATATATTATAACACTATCATTTAGCAATGAAATGATTCTAGAAAATTTACCTTGGGAATACTTATTCATTGCATCATAAGTACCATTTTAAGTAGAAATTGTGAGTTGCTATGGTTTCCGCTAAATAAAACATTTGAAGGCAACTATCCTGAGAGACATCCAGACAGAACCATCTTCATAAAGCAGACTAGAAAGTTTACCATAATGCCAGGCCACTCTGTGGAGATTTTGGTGCTGACAAGGCATTTTGCTCTCATCCCTTCACTGGGAAAAAGCAAATGTAACACAGATGTCACTTGGGACTGCCCTGACCTTTTCAGAGAGTGTCAAACTCCCCAATTCAGAACCTGGAATGTCCAGTGGTCTCCCAATGACCTCTGTGACTATCTGACAAACATCCAGTGGATCTTTTGTTTTCATTCCAGAATCCACGCTGGTCAGTCAGATTTAACATCTAGTACAAACCTGACACAAAACTTTTCTCCATTCCTGCTTCTGCAGGAAGCTCAAACACATCAACCACATTATGATTTGCAGATTTAATGAAGAATTTTGGGATCACTGTGAGAGAATCACAGTGAAAAACATCCTTCCATCCACTCTCTGCCTACCTTCCTCTCCTTCTTGTCTCTCCTCACTCTCCCCTCCACTTTCTCTCCCCCTCTCCCTCACTTCCCCTCTTACTACTGCTCTCCCTCTTCTTCCTGCTGTCCCTTCCATAGGACTTGTTCACTGCGTGTGACTGCACCTCTGCCTTTTGTGATAGTACCTGTCATCCAATTGTCACATCCACTGCCTTTTCTAAAGGAAATTCTAGTAAATATATTTTCTCTGCTTTGATGCACAAGTAATTTATGTAAATACAATTACTGGGAAAATGCCCAATTAATTCCTTAGAGAAACCTGAAGGTCTGCTACAAAGAATATGCCTTTAAGAAATTAACTAAGGACTTTGCTGGCGGTCCAGTGGTTAAGGCTTGCTTCCATTGTAGGGGGCATGGGTTCGACCCCTGGGGAACTAAGATCCTGCAAGCCATGCCACGTGGCAAAAATAAATAAATAAATAATAAAAATTTAAAAATTAACTAGAGAATGAAGCTTAATAAAGGTACACTTTGAACCTCTCAACAATTGAAAGAGGCTCAGACATTTAAAATATAAAGTATTTCCAAATATTTTGTGATGGTCAAAATCTGTGAATTAATACATCTTGCTGAACCCTTTAGAATAAACCAACATGTACACATGCTGGGGGCATACTAGGGACAGCAAAGATGGTACCATCCGAATTTGCTCTTATGAGGAAGAATCATTTTACAGATGTGCAGGTCACCCCTGTCATAGGTTGAGTTCCCAGTAGAGGACTATGATATGAAAATCTGTGTACAAAAATTTATTAAGGAAGTTCTCCTAGAAGACAAGGAAGGAAAAGAAATCAAGCAGGTGCGTGATTTTAAGCAAAGTCTGTGGAGGGTAGTTTCATTTTAATCCCACAGGATTAAAATGTGAGTTATGTTCCATTCTGTGAAAAAAGCGTTTCCCCATGTCACCTCCCCAGCACCTCTGGCTTGGGAGCAAAGTGGCTCAACCTTAGGGCAGTCCTCCAAGGAAGAGTTGCAGCGGCAGACTCTCGCAAGCAAGGCACTCCAAAGCTAGGGGAGGGGCACTGTAGTAACCTTAAAACACCTCCGCAAATTCTCCAACACTGTTCCCGCAAAAAGGAGCCCAATTCTCCTTCCCATAAATGAGGACTTGCCCTAATGACTGACTTCTAATGAACAGAATGCAGCAGAAGTGACACCACATGAATTACAAGGCTAGGCTCAAAAGGGTGTTACACTCGCCTGATTCTGACTCCCTCTCTTGGGTTGGTCCTGCCCTTAGAACTCAGGTCCCATGTAATGAGGAATCCCAGACCACATGGAGATGTCTGTCTCACAGTCTCAACTAAGATCTAAGCCCACAGTCAGCAACAACCACAGACATGTGAATGAGGTATACTTCTGGTGAGTCCATCTTTTAGCCTTCTGGCCGATGCCCCAAACATTATGGGTAGAGGACATTCTGCCCCTGCCATGCCTTGCTCGAACCCTTGATCTACAGAATCCATGAGCATAATAAACAGTTGACTTCTGCCACTGAATTGTGGGGTCATTTGTTATACAGCCATAGGATTTGGAACAGGCACAGAAAATGTAAACATTTCTGAGGGAAGTTTCTGAAGGCGTATGGGTGGAGTATTGGAATCTGTGACATTCCTAATAATATTTTATTGTGAATACCATTTCTGCCTCAGATGATTGGACAGACTCATGGGATAGTGTGATTTAGTGGAAAGAACACTGGCCATGGAGTCACAAGACCTGGGTTCAAATTCCAACTTGGTCACACATCTCTGAATCTCTTAGAACCAGAGTTTTCTTACCAGTAATATAGAAATAACTATACCTATCTGACAGGTTGTGTTTGAGTTCTGAATAAGATAAGATATGCAAAAGTATCTGACACACAGATACTATGTGTAGAGTCTCAGCGAGTCTATTTTCTCCATCAAGTGTGCACCCGCTTCATAAGACCAATGTTATTTCACCCAATTGTGCAGGTGAACATAAAGTTCTCTTTTCTAATAGAGGAGAGGCTCAGATTCTTCTTTGACTTAGGGCTTTTTCTGTGTTAGAAAGCCTTTTTCTACCCAATTAATGATCTCAGAGGACACTTGGATGAACTTATTTTTTCGATAATAAATAGATGTTCTGTGCAGTTAAGTCTTAAAGAGAGTTCTCCTTTCGGGTGGCATTATTATTAAATAATGTGGCATTCTCCATTATAGAAACCATCTTGACTGTTGGAAGCATTGTCAAACCATATTTGGTAAACCAGGAATGAAATGCATCTTTATTAAGTTATTCAACAATTTCAAAGTTTGCATTTGGAACCATTCACAGAGTTCTTTTCAAGCTATTAATTTCACACAAGGCAAGGAAGACATGTCTAGACAAGTGTTCCTTAAAGGAAGTATCTTAAAATAAAGTCTTTTCTGAAATGGCTATATACTCTTGTGCCCAAACATTTTACTTTGAACTCACTGAGATATTTGCTTTCTTGAAAGCAAGCTGATGTTCTAGCTTCTTGCCTTAGAATTAACCAGACTTCAGAGAATTCTGATTTTTACAATGACAAATTTTCAGCATTGTGAAAAACAACTTAGTTTTCTTAACAAAAAGACTTTTCACAGAACATTTTTATGGGGATCTTTTTAAATTTAATGAGATTTATGGGCCTATGGACATAAAAAATAATAGGGGGACCATATTCTGGTCTTTAGAAAGGTCCAATATGAATATATTGAAAAATCAAAATAAGAACCTTTACAATTTATAATGGTGTCTCATTTGGTTATTGGTGAAATGACCTGCCAAGACCATGGAATTTTAAAATCTTATTTGGCTTCCTCACATTGCTGACTTTCTCAATGAGCTGTGTTTGGCCATATCAATATGATTCAAACAAATTGTTGATGACAAAGTAATTAATTCAGCTTAACTCAAGATTTTTGTGAAGCTGATGTATGACTAATTTTTCTCACCTGTGAGGGGCTTTCTAGGCAAATGCACTGGAGTCACATTCAGAGCCACATCCTGCCTAATTATTTCTATCTTCTCCAGCACTATCTCTAGAGGGGAAAGAAGTTGCCCCTGAGAGAAGTGCTTTCATAAATCTCTTCTACACAAATTCTCATATCATGGTCTGAGAGGTGATCCAATAAGTTGCCCCACTGCTATCATAGGTAAGATGAATGATAGTGAGATTTAGGAATTTTGGAGTCATGGACAGTTTGACTTCTTTATAACTCTGGTAACTCATTCATTCATGCAACAAATATTTATTGAGTACCTACTACATGCCAGGCACAGTTCTAGGCACTGAGAATGCACTGTGAACAAAACAGATAAAAATCCCTGCCTTATGAAGCACATATTATAGGATGGGGAGGCAGATGATAAGCAAATAAAAAAACATATAAAATATCTGATGTTGTTAAGGAGCATAGAGAAACCTGAGGCAGAAAAGTGAGTGTGGAGAGTAGGAATTGCTATTTTACATGGGGTGACCTGGGAAAGCCTTACCTATAAGGTAACATTTGACCAGAGACCTGAAGGAGATGAGGAAATATGCCCTTCAGATACTTGGGGAAGAGCAGTCCAAGTGCAGAGAGCATCCAATGCAAAACCTCTGAGAGGAGAGTCGACTTGGCAAATACAATGCCAAAAAGACCAGCATGGCTGGAGCAGATGGACGAAGGAGAGAACAGTAGGAGCAAAGGTCACAGTGGTAGTGGACGAGACCTCAGAGTTAAATTCACGCAGTGAGTCCAAGAATTAAGGGAGTCTTTGAGGAGAAAGAACATAAGATGTCAAGAACAGAATTTATGGAAACACCACCATTTAGGGGGTTAAAAAGATAAGGAGGTAGTAAAGGATATTAAAAAAAGATGTCAGGGGACCCCAGGAGAAAACAGTGCCACAAAGCCTTGGAAAGAGAAATTAAACAAGAAATGAGTAAAAGCCTTTCAATTTGGAAATTAGAGGTTACAAGGCATCTTTGAGAGAACAGTTTCTCCTGAGTGGTAGGAGTGGAAAGTAAGAAGAGTGAGTGGTGAAGAAAAGCAGGTAGCATGTGTAGACTGCCTTCTGTGCCGCCGCTTCCTCCTCCTCCTTCTATTTTTGATAAATTTAGTTGCAAATGGGAAAAGGAAGATACGATGATACTTTGGAAGCACAGAAAGTATTTGCAAGAATAGCTATTGGCTTTCCATCTTTGTGAATACATGGCCAGTGAATCACTGCAGAATTCTAAACCCGATGCTCACAATCCGTTTCGCCTAGGGAATGTACAGTAGCCTACAGTGACTCACGACAAAAAACATATTGGGATGAGATGCAATTTCTCCTTTAGGTTGTTCTTGAGATAAAATTAGTTTTTGCTAGGGTTATTTATCCATGTCCTCCCACGGCAGCCCGTTGCTAATTTGACGGGAAAATTTAGTTATTCCAGTTCATCTTGGCACACTTGTTAAGACAGTGGGAGTAGCATTCCTAAGCAGGTAATATTAAAATATTGATGATGAATTTTGGTGAAAAGGATTAACTAGATCTTTTAGGTTTCATACTACAGTGGTTATAAAGATACTTAATAGGTTTTTTTTTTAAATAATTGCTTTAAAAAATTGGCAAATGTATGCTAAGCTAACGGGCAGGTACTCTAATTTTGTGCTTTGTTCAATTTCTAGGGCAGTGATGATATTCAATAAACGTTATGTATTAATATTAATATTTTCCATGTTGCCTCCATTAAATTTTTATACCCTAATTTAATAATGATTACACTGGAAGCAAACCAGATGATTGGATGATTATAAAATATCTCACCCCCTAAAGTCAAAAATCCACATGTTAAAATCCAACGCATGCTGTTCATAACCGACCAAAGAAAGCACATTTATGGCATTACGTATAAGGTGTGATTTCCTTTTCTTTCCTTAAACTGGGGAACAAAATGAACATCCAATGATGTTTTTGGCTGGTTGGCCTTCCCAGGATGTGCTATTAGAATATTTTTGAGTCAGCCACATTTTGCCTTCACACAAACAGCAAAAAGCTAAGCTTGAAACCCCTACCAGAAAAAAGAAATTTTACAGTAGAAATTAGGATCCATCTCACTGGTGCTACCGCTTTTTCAGGCACTGCCCCATCCTAACCCAGATCACAGAGCAGAGAAAAAAGAAGATTAATGCCAAGAGGATCAATTATGCTAGTAAAGTTCTTAGCAGGGAATGCTGAGAACTATATAGTATCCATTATTGATTAAGGTGGGATACCAGTGAAATTTCTGAACTAGAAATATCTTTTTAGAGAAAGGGGAAGCTTTCCATTCCAAATCATCTAAATCAATGCTAAATGTGAAGGAAGGTGAGGGTGAACAAAGGAAATAGCTTACAAAATATACACTGTAAAATCTAGAGGAAGACCACAAGGCCAATCTTAAACACTGTCCATTAAAAATATTCTCCTAATTAAGTTTTCCAAATCTTTTTGAGAAAATGTCTTTATTTTCTTGCATTTTGTTTGTGACTCATTAGTTGTAGCATTAACTGTGTTTTGTTTTCAAAAACTGTAGTTTCCAAAAGATATTTGTATTACAATATCAAGCTGGGTGTTCTTAACTTAATCACTTGGTTAGAACGATCCTCTAAAATGCAGGTGTTTCCCCATCACACAGGGGTGAAACAGGATCTTTTCAATCCAACAAAATTTTATTACAAAATGTATTACACTTTTACTGTAAATGGATCAATGATCCAACATTTGATTGACAACAGCAAACTAGAAGTAGCCAAGAACAGAGAAGGTGTATATATTTCAAACTCTAAAGTTAAGATGGGGGGAGAAAAAACAGGAATAAGAATGCAAAAATGTTTGTACATCATTAATGTCTGACTGATCACCACTGTGAATAAGTGATGGGTCTTCACAGAGGTACTGAAGTGGGAATGGGAAATAATACAGCTTTCAGTTGTTTTCCTTCTTCCTTCAATAGGCTCTTGCCTCTTCTTTCCTCAGGTAATATATACACCAGAAACCACTGGTTGAAGAATGATTCAGAATTTATAATACACTCAAGTTCTAAGTATTGATTAATATCTGTGGTATGGAAAAACTTAACTTCAAAAATTAACTTCATTTTACTGGAAGATGCTCATATATACTCCAGGTTGATACTGATTAGGACCCACTCTCTCTCCTGCCAATGGTGAAATATCTTCCGCGCAATCTCTATACCCAGTCATGGTACTCTGGTAAGCAGAATTTTAATAAAATAAATAACATCTATTAGAAGAAAGCTAGTCAGTACCTTTATAGGAAACCAGCAAGTTTCCTTAACGGCCTTAAGTGTCAGCTACATACCACTACTTTTCTGCTTCTGTCTACCAAATAGATTTACATGGCTTTTGTTTTTGTGAATATTGTGGAAGCTGTGATGATTAATGAGGATGTTAAATCTGTTAAAAGTGATTTCCTCTTAATAGGAGGATAAAATAATTTAAGCCCATTCGTAGTCCCTAATTTCAATTAGCCATTTTTACAGCATGTTCTACATGACTATAAATTCATTGGAGAAAGGCAAAATTATGGACACCCTTGTATTTCAACACTTTAAAAAAAATATTTTCTCTGTTTTAAAAGGCCATTTGCCTAAACATTCTCTACCCTTATTTCAGGTTTTCCCCTAAGTTTGTTTAGAATGTGTCATGGATTCAGCTCTGTGGAGGCTTTAGCTACAAGTGCAGATTGGAACAATGTGGTTAGAAGTACAATCAATTGATAGTTAAAATGACCATACCCTTTTCCTCCTCAAATTCTTGTTTAAAATGGTTGTTAATTAAAAGAACAATCAAGGCAGAAGTTTCAGTGGGCAACAATGGTTGCCGTGAGGTCAGAAAGCCTTTCCTTCTTAAAGCTGTTTTCCATAAACACACTGTGGATAACAAATGTTCTTCTGATCAATCACCTCTCAAAAGAAAGTCACATATTTAGGTTCCCAATTCCAGACATTCTTTCTTCTGCGTCTTATGAAGTTGATTCTGGTACCAAACCAAAAAATATTGTGGGTTCAAACTACTAGGAAGAAATTAGGCGTTGATGGAGTGTACCGTCTGCTGGCATTATGGAGGATGAGGGCCTTGGACCTGAGATCTTAGATCCAAAATTCAGTATGGCAGACCACCCACAAGATCAGTCTTCTAACAGACAACCCTCAGGAAAATGCCTACTGCAAGAGACCATAAGCCAAGGAATGAACTAAACTAAGCACGGTTTCCTTTAACAGAAAATCTTTCTCTCCAAACACACACACACGCACACACACACAGGCACACATGCACACACGTGCAAACATACACACCCCTTATGGATATAAAGTCTATAATTCCTTCAATACCCTGTCTTTAATTGCTTCTCAAATATGACCAAACTACCTGACTTCAGAAAACAGGCTGCATGTTAGAATCATGGAGAGAGATGCACCATGCTAAGATGGGGATGCCAGGATGAGTAAGAAAACATTTTCTGTTCTCAAGAAGCTTAGAGTTTAGCATTGCACCAATGAATATAATAGTTTTCATGCACTGATAAATACAATATGTATACAATCCAAAGTGGAATTAAAATAATCACTCTAAGGGAAGTACCAAGTGTTAAGAGACTAAAAGGTGAATGAGATGTCTATTTGACTTTGTCACCCTTATGAATACAGCATGTATAATGTAACTGAAGCATAACAAGGCACTTCAAATGCAATCTTAATATATTTGTTTTCTATATGTATATAGTGCCATTCATAAGATACTTTTATTAGTAGACATTATTATTACTATAATAATACTTCCCATGTATTGAACGTACCAGTGTGTATTAGGCATTTTATTTTTTTATTAGGTGTTCAAATATTTTCAAATGAATGAATAAAGTGCTGGAAATGGAACACCAACCAAGGAACTAGCTGACTCCAAAGCCTCTGCTCTTTCATCAAAACATGCTACCTTTCTAAATCAGTGGTCTACACATTGTAATTTTCTAGGGATCTAGAAGAAGTACTGATGCCTAGGTACCATGTCCTAAAATTCTGATTTAAGTGGTCTGGAGTACAGCCTGGGCATCAGAATTTTTTAAAGCTCCTCAGGTGATTTTAATATACAGTCAAGGTTGAGAATCATTGCTCTAAATATACTCTTTTCAGATAAAAAATACAGAAGTTCATGATTGCTAGACAAGAGGTTTAACAGTTCAAACAAGAAACGCACAGTTTTAGTGCTTAGGATGGATTTAGAACATCTATATATAATTAAACACTTTTCAACATCAGGGCTTTGTAAGCAGTTAGAAGATTCTTTAATATTAAAAAAGGGAACACCTCAACCAAAAGGTAGAGATATATTTAGGTGAATAGAACCAACATTAACTAACTATAATTACCTTATATGACTCCCTATATGAAAATCTATGTGGTAATTAGGCACAAGGAGGGTTTTCTATTATTTGTTTTAAGAAATTTTCAAATGTCTTAAGCAATGTATTTGTCAGATTTGAAAAGTTTCACCTAAATTCTAGGGCCCCTCCATGTATACCCGAATTTGATCTAGAAGTTCCCGCAGACCTATCCACAGTTACTTCTTTTTATCCACTGCAGCACGTTTGGATCAAATGTGTAGTAATTCATACTAGTAAATTTATTGTCCAACCTACAAAAAAGCCACATGAAAGGAGGAAAAATCTGAGATCTATAATGTGGTCACTGCTAACTTAGCCAAGACTAACTCTTTGATATCTTTATGTTCTTAACATCTGCATTTTGCTCAGTCTCCAGTGTAGTAGGAGAGGTAACAGAGGAGACAGATGAGAAAAAATGGAGGAAAAACAGTCCTCCAAAAACAGTATAATAAATTATAATAATGTATCCTCATTAATCATGCCCAGCTATGGTTTCAATTATTTATTTTTCAGTGGAGATTTCAGGATGAGTGAGTGAGGCTTTCTTTCAAGCTGCTTTATGATTCTTTAAAAATCTGGGATGGAAAAAATTCTCAGGCTTTACTACTAAGCTCCTAATTGAAGCCTCATTTCTACTGAAGCCGACAAGAGGTATCCCACCTTGGAACCTACAAATCCCTTTTAATTGGTACATGGGATCTGGTCATTGTCTCCCCTCAGCAAACTAACTTAGCTGTATTTTTTTCTCATGTTTTAGAAATGACATTTATTTTAAACTCTTTCACAGAATTCTACTTCAGTGGTAGAAATGTTTTCTTCCTGGACCATCTAAACCAGAGTCCCTCTGCAGTAGAGTAAACCTGCTTATTCTAGAATCAGTGCAAATTATCTCTTGTCTTTTCATGATTTTGTACTAGACTTCGACTTCAAGTCACAACATGACTTGAATAGTTTGAAAAAGAGCCCTCTCTTCCATGCCAGCAGAGGGTGGCCTTTTCTGGAAGCCCGCAAGAGATGGAATGTCTGAGATCCTGAAGGTTTCTCTCTGGAGTATTAAGACAGCCCACACTTCCTCAAAGATGGTGCCAAATTCACCAAACTTTTCATAAGTCTGACCCAAATTGTAGACTGTGCATAGGGCCAATCACCAAGTCAAACTCATCTGGTTCAAATGTATAATTTCATTCGTACAACAGGCTGCATCTTGCAAAGTGGACAGTAGAGCCAGCACTGGTGTACAGCACGTGAGACCAGAAGCTGGGAATAGGCACAGGTCTAGCAGGAAAGGAGCTTGAACTGGGCCTGGAGCTCCGGAACTGCTAAAGGGAGGGAAGTGAAGCTAATATGTATTTTCACAAAATTGCCTATTTTCTTCAAGTTTGAGAAGTCTGGACAAATAATAACTAATACAATTTGCACCTCAAATAGTTTACCACTTTTGTAAGTTGGAGTTCTTTCAAGTGGCTGAGGTTGAAAAAGGAAAAAGATATGGCCATGAGTCTAAAGACATGGCCTTAGAAATGGGGAGTGTCCCTGTCCAATCTCCGGGTGGGGGTAACATGCAAAAGGGACCTAGTGGTTTGGGACAGATAATAGGTCCAAAAGTTAAAAACAGTGAGACCCTGGAATTCTATTTCATCATATCTGGTGACCACACGTTTCCTTCATGCTTTGGGATACAGAAGCAGCAAATTTACTCTATCTCTACTTAATGAATATGTTCACACGACTATGTCCACAAGAGAAAACAAGAAGCCCTGTACCTTGAAACATGATTGAAACACTCAGGTTAACTCCTCCTCCTTCTCTTTTTCCTCCTCCTCATCATATCAGCCATTGGCTCAATACAGAGGAAGATAATTGGGTCAGGAAGCTAGAGAGTAAGGGACATGTTTTTAAAAATGATGGACCATCAGCCATGCAGGCAGAAGATCAGAAATCAATAGAAAATAATATCATATTTAAGAAATGGTCAGAATCGATAAGCAAAAATACACTTAAAACTTGGTTAAGACTAAAATCACATGTAAGTCAAGTCAGGAAATCAATACATTGTCATACCTTATATGAGAAAGAATAACAATAGTCCTGATCAATGATGTGAAGGACAATAAAAGCATTTATTCAATACTGTTGAGACATAGTCCCTATCCTTAATGCATTATAAATTAGTCACATAGTTGAGACAACTAAAAGTCAAAATTTCACGAAGATAACAAGGAATACAAGCAATAAAATAAATGCTGAACACAACAAACTATGGTATAAAGTACAAGTGCTGTGACAGTTGGGAGAAAGAGATTTATTATTCAGGGAATGGTCAGGGAAAGTATTATGGAGCTGTAGATTTAAACTTCACTGGGAAGGGTGAGTGAGATCAGACAAGATAGAAAAGGGGAAAAGTCATTTGACCTCAGGATAATGATCCGAGCAGTAAAAGAGTAGTGTCAATTCACATGGAACATTTTGAAGAATACCAAGTAGACCACTCTGGGAAGAAAGTAAAAGGTACCTGTAGATACACTTACAGTGTTGGAAAGAAATATGGGGAAACAGGTCTGAGGAAGCTTAAGCACCATACCAAGGAGTTTGGAATCAACCTATCCATGAGCAAAGTCCCTTGGAAGATTTAGAGGGGAGAAGTAACATAAACAGAGAATTGTTTTAGGAAAACTAATTGGACAGTAAACTATAAACTAGAATAAATAAAGAAAACGGGGACCAAACAAAGGACATTATTCAATGAATACTTTTTGAGTGGATTCTCGGTACAAGGAACTGTGAAAGATAATAATATACATAGATGAATAAAGCATGATCATTCCCAGGAAACTCTTGCAGTCTAATGGAGGAAATAGAGCAGTGAATTTTAAAAATATACAGTTACAAAAAAATCTATGGAGCCATAGTGGAGAGAGCACTTCATCTGAGTTTGAAAGGTCAACAGATATTCCTTAGGAGACAGAGTGAGAAAGGCCAAGAAATAGTATGAACAACCGTCCAGAGATAGAAAGGAAAAGGATATGGAGGCAATTATGAATAGCTGTTAAAGACTGAAGTATACGACATGTGTTGAAAAGTCAGAGGTGATGAAGCTGGAGAAGCAAGTAAAATGTAAAGTGCGATAAATAGTTCAAACTGTACTGTAGACAATGAAAACTTAGGAAAAAATTTTAAGTTAAGGGAGTAACATGATACGATAAGCAATTTAGCAAGATAGCTCTACCAAGCAGTGTGAAGGAGCTTAATTAGAAGTACATAAATTGATGGAGGCCGATTAGCAGATTACTGAAATAGTTTAGGTAAGAAATAATGAGAGAGAAAACTCCTGCAATCACATGGGTATGGGAATAAGAGAGTGAATTCAA
Organism: Aethalodelphis obliquidens; assembly: GCF_003676395.1. Classification (NCBI taxonomy): domain Eukaryota; kingdom Metazoa; phylum Chordata; class Mammalia; order Artiodactyla; family Delphinidae; genus Aethalodelphis; species Aethalodelphis obliquidens. Next base: position 5,000,966 of record NW_020838024.1, on the reverse strand, counting down.
TAGGAACCTAGGAGATAGAAACAGCAGAATTTAGTGACTGATCAGGTGTAGCTAAAAGAGGGAAAAGCAAGAGGAGATGATTTAAAGATTCCTGGCCTGGGTGACTGAGTGAATGATGGAGAGAAAGGCCAGCCTTGAGAAATGGGGTGGGGAACTGAAAAGTGAGTTCAATTTGGGACATGTTATATTTCAGGTATCCGTGAGTCAACCAAGTAAAGAAGACTATTAGCCAGTTGTAAATATGGTCTGGAGTCAAGGAGAGAGGTTTAGACAGGCTCTATGAGTCATCAGCATACAGGTGATCACTGAAACTAGGGAATAAATGAGATCATTCATGGAAAGAATAAAGGGAAGAAAAACTTGATGAGGACTTAATCCTAGGAAACATAGGACCTAAAGACCTAAACTCAGAAAGAAACCAGAAGAATAGCTTTTAAAAAAACAGTCAAGAAAAAACGAGTTAAGAACAAGAAGAAAGCATATAATTAAAATAGCTGAGAAATTCTGCAGGAAGAGGTGGGATTAGGGGTGATTCAAGGATCAAATGCTGGAGAAAATTCAAGTACAGGGGGATGCCCAAGACTGCTCAAAAATGGTCAAAATTTGATGTTCTTTGGGGACCTTGGCAAGAGCAGTGTCAGTGCTGCGGTAGAGGCAGTCCCCTTTCTTTAACGACTGGACAAGCAGATTGGAAATGAAACTGGAAATATCTATTCTTTGGCTTACTCTCTTAAGAATGCTACTTGGGAAGGAATGGCAAGCAATTACTGGAGGAGAATAAAGAGCAGAGAGAGGACTTTTATTTTACAGAACTTCTTTACAGACTGGGGTGAAAAAACCAGTAGAGAGGCAGTGGGAATAAGGAGTATGTGGCAGGATTAGCATTAAATAGTAAAAGGGGAGCTCTTGTTTTGAGATAGTCCGAGAATTTCATGTAGAAATTTTAAGGGTAAAAAGGGAAGTTAAGGGGGTTCTAATATTAATGAGTTGTTTTTCTCTAAGAAGTAGGGAACCAAGCCATTTCCCAAGAGTGAGTATGGTATAAGTAAGATAAAAAGCTTGTGAATATGGATCAGCCAGTGGAATGGCCAATGTTGGAAATGGAGGGACAATTTGTTAGGTGTAAGTAAAAAGGTTTTTGAGTAGTATAGAGTCCCTAAATGACCTAAGAAAATATAAATTTCTTATAGAACAAAATTACATGTGTTTCCCCCAAACACTTGGCAGTCTAGGTATAGCAGTAAAGAAGGGAGATGTTTTGATTGATCCAGCTTTGATGACTGATGGAGTAGGTAGGATAAAAAGACAAAGAAGTTCAGAATACTGGTGAGAAAGTAGAGATGAGCTGTATTGTAGTGTCTGAATAGTCTCAGGAAAGGAATCCCTAGGAGAGAGAAAGAACCAAGAAAGACAGATACAGAGCTAAGCTAAGGTACAAAACCTCTGATCACTTCTGAACTTTTACTCAGAAAACACCTTTTCTCCCACACTCCCCATCATTAGCTCAACAATTCTGCTTCCAGAAATTTATCTGACAAATATTCCTATATATATGCAAAGTATATTCACTGCAACATTGTCTGTATTAACAAAAGACTAGAAACAGCATGAATTTCCATCAATAGTGATCTGGTAAATGAATTACAGTGCAATGAAATAATGGAATACTAAGTAGGATTAAATAGAATGAGGCAGGTCTACATGGACTAATATGCAACAACTCTAAGATGTGTTAAGTGAAAACACAAGATGCAAATGAGTGTGTATTAAGTGCCACCATTTGTATAAAATTAAAGCAATGTGTGGGTATACACACACAAACATACACACATATGTGCATAATATCTCTGGAAGGGTAGAGAAAGTCTGAATATGGTAATTGCTTTTAGAGCTGGTGCAACATGGCTGGGGAGTGGTGAGGAAGAAAGACTTACTCTCACCTTACCATGTATATTTTATATTTTTTCAATTTTTATTACATATACATACAATTACCTGGACAAAAAAGATTTTTAAAATTATCTGCCATAATTAGATACTGTTTCCATTAGTGGTGAGGGCTAGTGGGGCAACATACTTAAATACATCTGTGCTTGCTTTTATCTGAGTCCTTCTGGACTAGTTGAGTTTTAGTTACATTAGATAAAGTGAGGTAGTTTGGTATTGCAATATTTGTTATGCCCTACACTAGCAAGACCTTCAGCTGAGGTTCAGAAGAAGATAGGGCTATTTCTGATAACAATGGCATGGATAACGATTATTCTACTGACAAATGCTAAGCTGAAAGAGAATTCCATAGAAACACATGTCCATCTTCTTCAGAGCTTAAGGAATAGAATGAATTTATAGATGTTCAGGTATAATTCTACTGAAATTTAAATGTATTTTAAGTAGCAAATCTTTCTTGCTTATTAGCATTTCTCATAATTTAAGATAAAACTTTTTATTTAGACATCTCTGAGGGTATAGCTTAGCTATGAGAGAATGTATCTCGTAAGTGAAAATTGTTGGTACTTTTCTCCATTTATAACAAGCTAGAGACAGTCTGAAGCTGCTATCTGTATAGACAGCACTTACATTTCAGCCTTATTTCTGAAGAGACATAAGTAAGATTATGTAACTCATAGCTTGCTAAATAAGTCTGTATTGAATCCAGAGTCATATTATTTGGTGGGATATCCCAAAAGTTCTATGCAAAGCTGTATGGGATATGTAAGACAGAGACAGTACAAACATACTTTGGGAAATCCTGAAAAACGCATAATGTACCACAAAAGCAGCTTTTGTAATGCCCAAGTCTGGTGTGTTTTCATCACTCAAAGCTAACAGCAATTACTGCCAAGGCCCACATTGTTTTTTGTGCTGATTTATATTGTGGTTGGGGTGGAGGTATAGGGAGAAGAAGAGAAAACTAGAGAGCAAGAGACAAAATTTTTATATCAAATATTGGTTTCAAGTGTTCTCTTCCCTGGCTTCTCTGGAAATCGGATTATTTTGAACCATTTCAGCAGGATCTATAGCCACGTTCACCATTAGTGTACCTGTGCTTGGCTGCCAACGCAGAAGGTGAGCCACGGGTTCAAGGAGAAACATGGACAGCACTGCTCTTTCTTCCTGTTGATAATAAACACCCTTGTGCCTCTCTAACTTAAGACTCCTACTGACTGGAACATCATTTCCCTTCTTTTATACCTGGAGAGCTATACATCTTTCCAAGTTTGGTTCAGATGTCCTTTCTACAGTGCTCTCCCTGCTTCTCCAGGCATCATTCTTTGTCTTACTACAATTCTATGTTTACGCACTATAGCACCGCTCACAGAATTCTAGGATGATTAGTTTATGTTTATACCTATAACAATGAATACCTGCTGCATCACTGGACTATGAAGTCCATGAGGGCAGAGGCCTTATCTTTTTATCTTTGAACCCCCAACAGATGACAATGACTTGGGAGGCCACAATCTCTCTCAGCTTGTTTCGTCATATGTAATGCAGAGAGAATAATTTCAGTCTTGAAGGGTTGTTGTAAGGATTAAAGATAATACACACACAGTGTTCACAGAGGAAAACCAAGAGGAACTCAAGACCCAGAAAACACTTAGCAACCGTATTCTACTCTGGGTGGCCAGATTTTGTCAGGCACCTTTAGGAGTAGAGAGAGAGAGTCTGCAGAGAGAAGAATGAACCAGATATGCAGAGAGAAGCAGGGATGAGAAATGGAGTGAGGTCATGCATGGGTCTCCCTACAGCTTTCCAATTCAAAGTTCCAGTCTACCTGAGGTCTACCTGCATTTTTCAGCATTAAAGTAAACAGGCTTAAAGCATAATATGCTCAAGAAAGAAACGTTTTTATTATTTAAGTGATAAACAGCTTCCAAAGAACAGAAACCGAAGTAGCAAACTAGGAAGAGCTTATATCAATGATGTGTATATTATACCTTTTGGATGTCTTGGGATGATTTGTTATGAGACACTCAAGGTTTCCTTGAAACATATGCACAAACATAAAACATGCTGGTAACTGTCCATAGTGTAGATTGTGCATTATGACTTCCAGTAGTTGGTAATATAAATATACCCTGACTTGCCAACCAAATGGTAGGCTCCTAGAGTGGGGAAATAATATCTTCTTCCTTTCTGTTCCCCATAGAGCCTAGTCTACTATTGAACACATAATTAATACTCAGTAACTTCATCAGTATTTGTTAAATGAATGAGTCCAACTTTAATTAAGCCCTGATATATGCATTTTTATATAATATATATGAGGAATCTAGAGGCCAATGAATCAAAGATGGATGTTTAAGCCTCTTAACCTACATACTCCTTCTGGGTGATCTGATACATACCCAAAGTTTCAACCACTACATAGGTACTATGGTGTTCATGCCTTTATCTCCAGCCCATGACTATAGCTTGTGCTCCAGACTCTCATTCCCATTGCCTGTGGTAGCTGGACATAATTGCCTAGAGGCATCCCAGTCTCAAGATCATCAAACACTGATCTTCAAGTATCTCAAAATATCATGTTCTCCTCCAAACTTGCCCCTCTTCTGCATCCTTGGTCCCAGAATATGGGCGCCATCAATTGCCACTCAGTCTACCTCCCTGGAAAACTGTGGGTCATTCCTGACTCCGTAATCTTCTTCTCTTCCTGCACTTGGCAGGAAGAACAGTGTATATAAAAGGGCATAGGCTTGGGACCTCCCTGGTGGTCCAGTGGTTAAGACTCCGACCTTCTGGGGCATGGGTTCGACCCCTGGTCGGGGAACTAAGATCCAGCATGCCACGTAGTGTGGCCAAAAAAAAAACCCCAAACCAAAAAAACCCAATAGAATGAATGCCAGTGTATGCACCAACAGCTTAAGAAATAAAGGCTAACTTTAAAAAAATAAAATAAAAAGGGCATAGGCTTAAAAATCTGCCTGGTCTGAATTTTGGTTGTGCCATTTACTAGTTGTGTGACCTTGAAAACATAAGGGTCCTGTTATTTTCATAATCTTTATTTGTAAAGTGGGACTACTAATGCCTATCTTAGAAGCATGTTTAACGATGAGATATAATGTACATGGAGTTGTAGACCCCAACCCCCATTTAGTGCCCTGGACATGCCTTTATTGTGTTATAGAGCACAAAATGCTTCGTTTATTTGTAAGTCCACAAGACTCTAAGATCTTTGAGAAGGGGGCTCAATACCTCTCTCTTAAACTTTAAATTGAATGCACAGTACCTTAGTTTTTCCTAAAAGCTACAAAACTACATATCAATAGAATAAGAGACAAGAAACGGTGGTAGAGTGGATAAGAATCTATCTTAGTAGGTTTCATCTATAATGTTTGCATAAATTATTATTTATATGGCAACTATTTTTCAAAATCATTTGCAAAAAGGTAAGAAACATTGTAAGAAAGGAAGAATAAGCTACACTTTTCAGAGTGGAAGGAGACTACAAAATATCTTGATAGACAATCTAATTCAGACAGAAATCCTTTACACGATCAAAAACACGGTTAACATGGAATGTTTGGTTTGGCTAGCTGGGGGGACGGGGTGGTGGCGGAAGGCACAGCCAAGAATTGCATTTCTGTGACTCACTGCTCCTACAAAAACGGTGGCTTCTGGGAAGTATAACTTAGGAAAAAATACCTATAATAAACTGTGTTGCGCCATACCAAAAATAACATTCACTTACAGGGGGAAGCCCTCAATTAATTTCACCTAGAAAACAGAACCTGGAAATCACTGAGAATCTACCTGAAGATCTCAGGAGATCTGTTCATTTACTGATTCCCTCATTCACTTATTCAACAAATATTTATTAAGTGCCAACTACAAGCCAAGGCTGTGACAGGTATCTTGTGGGAGCAAAGTAAGCACAGTTCCTGTACTCAGACAGATTATAATTTAACAGGAAAGACAGACAAGTAAGCATTAAAAAGGGATATATCTTCCACTGAATGCTGTTCTGGAGTGCTGTGGAAGCAGATAGGACGAGCACTTAACGGATCTGGAGTTAGAAGGAAACGTGTTCCTCAAGCTGAAGAAGGAGTGGAAAGATTATCAAGTTTGGGGGTGGTATATGCAAAAACCTAAAGGCAAGAAGTGGCCCAATGAAGAAAACTTAGAAGTTCAAGATGAAACAGCTAGAGATTAGGCTGCAGAGAAGGTGGAAGTCAGGATATGAAAGGTCTAAATATTTTTAAAGGAATTGAATTGTAAAATTTACATTCAGTAAAATGCATACATTTAAGGTAAAATGAATTTTGACAAATGTATATAATGTAAACTACACTCCAATCAATATATAGAACATTTTCATCTCTGGGGAAAGATTGTTAGCATTCCTTTGTACTCATCTCCCTTCTTATCCCCATCTTCTGACTTAGGTGAAAACTGATGTTCTTTTTTTTTTAAATTGCTTTAATGGATTTTTTTGCTTATGCTACAATTACATATAAATAGAATTTGTTCTTTTACTCAGCATAATATCTGTGAGATTCTTCCATGCTGTGTTATCAGTAGTTTATCCCTTTCCATTGCTGGGTAGAATTTGATTTTATGACATACTATAATTTGTTTATCTGGTTATTTACTGAACCCGTCATTGCTTGGGTTCTTTCAAATTTGGAGTCACTATAAACAAAGCACCTATGAACATTCATGTACAAGTCTTTTTACAGACATAAGTTTTCATTTCTCTGAGTAAACACCTCTGAAAAAGATGTACTAAATCATATGATAAGTATGTTCAACTTTATAGGAAACCGGCAAACTGTCCCCAGAAATGGTCATGCCATTTTACATGTCACCATAAATGCACAAGAGTCCTTGCTTCCTTCTCCACACCCTTGCCAACATGTTATATTACCAGTCCATTAAAAAAAATTTTTTTTTAACATCTTTATTGGAGTATACTTGCCTTACAATGGTGTGTTAGTTTCTGCTGTATAACAAAGTGAATCAGCTATACATATATATGTATCTCCATATCTCCTCCCCTCTTGTGTCTCCCTCTCACGCTCCCTATCCCACCTCTCTAGGTGGACACAAAGCACTGAGCTGATTTCCGTATGCTATGTGGCTGCTTCCCACTAGCTATCTATTTTACATTTGGTAGTGTATATATATCCATGCCACCCTCTCACTTTGTCCCAGCTTACCCTTCCCCCTCCCTGTGTCCTCAAGTCCATTCTCTATAACTGTGTCTCTGTTCCAGTGCTGCCCCTAGGTTCTTCAGAACCTTTTTTTTTTTTTAGATTCCATGTACATGTGTTAGCATATGGTATTTGTTTTTCTCTTTCTGACTTACTTCACTCTGTGTGATAGTGTCGACGTCCAACCACCTCACTCCAAATAATGAAATTTTGTTTCTTTTTATGGCTGACTAATACTCCATTGTATATATGTGCCATATATTCTTTATCCATTCATCTGTCAATGGACACTTAGGTTGCTTCCATATCCTGGATATTGTAAATAGAACTGCAATGAACATTGTGGTCCATGACTCTTTGAATTATGGTTTTCTCAGTGTATATGCCCAGTAGTGGGATAGCTGGGTCATACAGTAGTTTTACTTTTAGTTTTTTAAGGACCTCCATACTGTTCTCCATAGTGGCTGTATTAATTTACATTCCCACCAACAGTGCAAGAGGGTTCCCTTTTCTCCACACCCTCTCCAGCATTTATTGTTTGTAGATTTATTGATAATGGGCATTCGGACTGGTGTGAGGTGATACCTCACTGTAGTTTTGATTTGCATTTCTCTAATGATTACTGATGTTGAGCATCCTTTCACGTCTTGACAATCTGTGTATCTTCTTTGGAGAAATGTCTATTTAGGTCTTGTGCCCATTTTTGGATTGAGTTGTTTGTTCTTTTGATATTGAGCTTCATGAGCTACTTGTATATTTTGGAGATTAATCCATTGTCAGTTGCTTCGTTGGCAAATATTTTCTCCATTCTGAGGGTTATCTTTTCGTCTTGTTTATGGTTTCCTTTGCTGTGCAAAAGCTTGGAAGTTTCATTAGGTCCCATTGGTCTATTTTTGTTTCTATTTCCATTTCTCTAGGACGTGGGTCAAAAAGGATCTTGCTGTGATTTATGCCATGGAGTGTTCTGCCTAAGTTTTTGTCTAAGAGTTTTATAGTGTTTGACCTTACATTTAGGTCTTTAATCCATTTTGAGTTTATTTTTGTGTATGTTGTTAGGGAGTGTTCTAATTTCATTCTTTTACATGTAGCTGTCCAGTTTTTCCAGCATGACTTATTGAAGACTACGTCTTTTCTCCATTGTGTATTCTTGCCTATTTTACCAAAGATAAGGTGACCATATATGCATGGGTTTATCTCTGGGCTTTCTGTCCTGTTCCATTGATCTATATTTCTGTTTTTGTGCCAGTACCATACTGTCTTGATTACTGTAGCTTTGTAGTATAGTTAAAAGTCAGGGATCCTGATTCCTCCACCTCTGTTTTCCTTTCTCAAGATTGCTTTGGCTTTGGGGTCTTTTCTGTTTCCATACAAATTGTGAAATTCTTTGTTCTAGTTCTCTGAAAAATGCCATTGGTAGTTTGATAGGGATTGCATTGAATCTGTAGATTGCTTTGGGTAGTACATTCATTTTCACAATGTTGATTCTTCCAATCCAAGAACATGGTATATCTCTCCATCTATTCGTATCATCTTTAATTTCTTTCATCAGTGTCTTACAGTTTTCTGCATACAGCTCTTTTGTCTCCTTTGGTAGGTTTATTCCTAGGTATTTTATTCTTTTTGTTGAAATGGTAAATGGGAGAGTTTCCTTAATTTCTCTTTTAGATTTTTCATCATTAGTGTATAGGAATACAAGAGATTTCTGTGCATTAATTTTGTATCCTGCTACTGTCCTAAATTCATTGATTAGCACTAGTATTTTTCTGGTAGCATCTAGGATTCTCTATGTATAGTATCATGTCATCTGCAAACAGTGACAGCTTTACTTCTTCTTTTCCAATTTGGATTCCTTTCATTTCTTTTTATTCTCTTATTGCTGTGGCTAAAACTTTCAAAACTATATTGAATAATAGCGGTGAGAGCAGGCAACCTTGTCTTTTTCCTGATCTTAGTGGAAATGGTTTCAGTTTTTCACCATTGTATGATCCTTTTAATGTGCTGTTGGATTCTGTTTGCTAGTGTTTTGTTGAGGATTTTTGCATCTATGTTCTGCAGTAATATTGGCCTGTAGTTTTTTTTGTGTGTGTGACATCTTTGTCTGGTATTGGTATCAGGATGATGGTGGCCTCATAGAATGAGTTTGGGAGTGTTCCTCCCTCTGTTATATTTTGGAAGAGTTTGAGAGGGATAGGTGTTAGCTCTTCTCTAAATTTTTGATAGAATTCGCCTGTGAAGCAATCTGGTTCTGGACTTCTGTTTGTTGCAAGATTTTTAATCAGTTTCCATTTCAGTGCTTTTGATTGGTCAGTTTATATTTTCTATTTCTTCCTGGTTCAGTCTTGGAAGGTTATGCTTTTCTAACAATTTGTCCATTTCTTCCAGATTGTTCATTTTATTGGCATATAGTTTCTTGTAGAAATCTCTCATGATCCTTTGTATTTCTGCAGTGTTAACTGTTACTTCTTCTTTTTCATTTCTAATTCTATTGATTTCAGTCTTCTCCCCTTTTTTTCTTGATGAGTCTGGCTAATGGTTTATCAATTTTGTTTCTCATAGAACCAGCTTTTAGTTTTATTGATCTTTGCTATCATTTCCTTCATTTCTTTTTCATTTATTTCTGATCTGATCTTTATGATTTCTTTCCTTCTGCTAAATTTAGTGGGTTTTTTGCTCTTCTTTCTTTAATTGCTTTAGGTGTAACGTTAGATTGTTTAATTCAGATGTTTCTTGTTTCTTGAGGTAGGATTGTATTGCTGTAAACTTCCCTCTTAGAACTGCTTTTGCTGCATCCCATAGGTTTTGGGTTGTCGTGTTTTCATTTTCATTTGTTTTTAGGTATTTTTGATTTCTTCAGTGATCTCTTGGTTATTTAGCAGTGTACTGTTTAGCCTCCATGTGTTTGTATTTTTTACAGAGTTTTTTCTTGTAATTGATATGTAGTCTCATAGCATTGTGGTTGGAAAAGATATTTGAGACGATTTCAATTTTCTTAAATTTACCAAGGCTTGAGTTGTGACCCAAGATATGATCTATCCTGGAGAATGTTCCATGAGTCCTTGAGAAAAAAGTGTATTCTGTTGTTTTTGGATGGAATGTCCTATAAATATCAATTAAGTCCATCTTGTTTAATGTGTCATTTAAAGCTTGTGTTTCCTTATTTATTTTCTTTTTGGATGATCTGTCCATTGGTGAAAGTGGAGTGTTAGAGTCCCTTACTATGATTGTATTACTGTTGATTTCCCCTTTTATGGCTGTTAGCATTTGCCTTATGTATTGAAGTCCTCCTATGTTGGGTGCATAAATATTTACAGTTGTTATATCTTCTTCTTGGATTGATCCCTTGACCATTATGTAGTGTCCTTCTTTGTCTCTTGTAATAGTCTTTATTTTAAAGAGTATTTTGTCTGATATGAGGATTGCTACTCCAGCTTTCTTTTGATTTCCATTTTCTTGGAATATCTTTTTCCATCCCCTCACTTTCAGTCTGTATGTGTTCCCAGGTCTGACGTGGGTCTCTTGTAGACAGCATATGTATGGGTCTTGTTTTTGTATCCATTCAGCTAGACTATGTCTTTTGGTTGGACCATGTAATCCATTTACATCTAAGGTAATTATCTATATGTATGCCCCTATTACCATTTTCTTAATTGTTTTGGGTTTATTATTGTAGATCTTATCCTTCTCTGTTTTTCCTGCCTAGAGAAGTTCCTTTAGCATTTGTTGTTAAGCTGGTTTGGTGGTGCTGAATTCTCTTAGCTTTTGCTTGTCTGTAATGGCCTCTTGCCTCTTAGGCAGTTCCAGATTTTTTCCTGGACTCTCTCCCGTCTAGCTGTGGCACACTTGCCCCCTTCAGGCTGTGTTCATGCAGCCAACCCCAGTCCTCTCCCTGGGATCCAACCCCCGAAGGCCGAGCCTCAGCTCCCAGCCCCCACCCGTCCTGGTGGGTGAGCAGACAAGCCTCTCGGGCTGGTGAGTGCTGGTCAGCACCGATCATCTGTGCGGGAATCTCTCTGCTTTGACCTCTGCACCCCTGTTGCTGTACTCTCCTCCATGGCTCCGAAGCTTCCCCCCTCCCCCACCCGCAGTCTCCAACTGCGAAGGGGCTTCCTAGAGTGTGGAAACCTTTCCTCCTTCACAGCTCCCTCCCACTGGTGCAGGTCCTGTCCCTATTCTTTTGTCTCTGTTTTTCCTTTTTTCTTTTGCCCTACCCAGGAGAGTTTCTTGCCTTTTGGAAAGTCTGAGGTCTTCTGCCAGCGTTCAGTAGGTGTTCTGTAGGAGTTGTTCCACATGTAGATGTATTTTTGATGTATTTGTGGGGAGGAAGGTGATCTCCACGTCTTACTCCTCCACCATCTTAAAGGTCCCCCCCACCAGTCCTTTTAATTTAGGTATAGGTGTGAAGTAGTATTTTATTATGATTTTAATTTGTACTTCCCTGATGACCAGTGATGTTGAACATCTTTTTACCTGATTATTGCCCATTTGTATTTTGTCTTTTATAAAATTTGTTTACTTATTTAAAAAATTGAGGTGACTGTATTATTGAGTTTTAAGAGTTCATTATATGCTGTTGATTCAAGTGTTTTGTCAGTTATATGTGCTATGAATATTTTCTTTTAGTTATAGCTTACCCTTTCATTTTCTTGAGTTTCTCTCTTGAAAAGCAGATAGTTTGAATTTTGAGAAAGCCCAACTTATCAATATTTTTTTTATGGTTACTGCATTTTCCTTTTTCCTATGTTTGCTTCTAGATTTATAGTCTTAATCTTTGCATGTATGTATATAATCCGTTTTGAGTTAATTTTGTGTATGTATGAGGTAAGAGTGAAGAAGCTCATTGTTTTGCACATAGAGATTTTGCACAATCATATTCCAATTGTTTCAGCACCATTTATTGAAAAGACTATCATTTTCCCATTGAATTGCCTTATAGAAAATCAATTCCGTTTCTATCGACTTTTTTTTCTTGACTATGTATTACATTTCTCTTGGTTTTTTTTTTTTTTTTTTTGATTCAATACTAGATATTTTGGATAATACATTGTAGAGAATTAGGATTCTGATATCTTCTTTGCTGTCTATTTGTCAAGAAGTTGGATTAGTGGGTAATTCCCTAGAATTTGTGTAAGCCTGATTTTATGCTTTGTTAGTGAGGAACTGTGGAAAGCCAAAGGTATTTTGCCAGCCCCTATAAGTTGGTGGGATTCAACCTTTAAACTCTGTTGCTCTATGGATCTTTTTAGAGCTTGGTATTAGGGTTTCTTAGGGAAATCTATAGCAGATATTACTCTAGGACATGGTCCTTACTCCTAAGACTTGGCTTTTTGGGTGTCTCCATTGGATGCCAAGGCTTTAGGGAAATCTCTCTGCTCTGGCAAGGTTGGAAATTCAATGTCTGCAGGTACTGCTTAACCTCCAATATCTTTGTCCAGCTCTCAACCCTATAGCAGCTGCTAGCTATTAAACCTCTGGTAATTTTGCCTGAGAATCTACAGCTCACCCTCAGCCACAGACTTGAGGTGGTCCATCACACAGGTTTTTGAGATGGCTCCCTTCTCTGTGATGTCTCCACCCACTACATTCCAACTGCTTCAGGAACCCAAAACTTTGATCTCTGCCTCATTAGGTCAGTGGACCACTGTACTCTGCTTAGACTCTACTCTATGCTGTAGTCAGAAAATTGTTTCCAGACAGAGAACTAGGCAATTGCAGGGCTTACTTTCTGAGTTTCCCTCCTCACGGATCACAGACTGTGATCTGTCCACAGCCTGAAAAACAGTTGCCTGATATGTTTTGTTCAGATCTAGGGATGTTTATGGCAAGAAGTCTAGCTTGGTACCATTTACTCCATGACAGCTGGAAGCTGAAACTCTCTTCATTTAGGTATTTAAGCAGAGAAGTACAGTATCATATTTGTACTTTAGAAGGATCAATCTGCCTGTAATGGCAAGTGAATTGGTGGGGAACAAGATTAGGGGCAGAAACACAACATATGGCAATGTCAGTAATACTGGGAAAAATTACTTATTTAATAAATAAATATTTAGTGTTCATTACATTCCAGGCATGATTCTCATTTTAGTATTAACTCACTTAATTATCACTGATCCTGTAATATAAGTACTACTATTATCTCCACTTTATAGGTTGGAAAACTGAGGGGCACAGAGGCTAAGCAATTTGACCAAGGTAAGAAGTAGAGCTTGAATTGAACCCAGTTGCCTGACTCCAGAGTCCATGATTTTTTTTTTAAATGCTATCTTTTTATTTTTTAATTAATTAATTATTTTTTTGGCTGCATCAGGTCTTTGTTGCTGCACACGGACCTTCTCTAGTTGCAGCGAGTGGAGGCTACTCTTCATTGCGGTACAGTGGCTTCTCTTGTTGCAGAGCACGGGGTCTAGGTGCATGGGCTTCAGTAGTTGTAGTGCACAGGCTCAGTAATTGTGGCTCGCAGCTGTAGAGTGCAGGCTTAGTAGTTGCAGCACATGAGCTCAGTTGCTCCACGACATGTGGCATCTTCCTGGACCAGGGCTTGCATTGGCAGGTGGATTCTTAACCACTGCGCCATCAGGGAAGCCCAGAGTCCATGATTTTTAATACATGTAATGTTATGGTAAAGGAGCCTAGACTAAAGTAGTGGAAATGAGCAACCTCTGCTTCACGTGCCTGAAGAGGATGCACTTCCTTTTCCAGACACTATTATCTGCAAATATCCTGTTTCCAGTGTGAACAGAATAATAATCCAGGCATCTTGGGAGATGAGGAAGAAGATTCAAAGCAGAAAAGATTCTCAGCCTACAATCTAGATAAAGAATCTCAAAAAGACAGGAAATCATGAAATAAGTAATTGTCAAACAAATTAATATACTGCAGAGGAACTCCTGAAGTGCTAAGCAGTTACTAAGGGAAGTAACAGTTGCAAGGATAGGAAAAACTATCTATAAGTTATAAGATTAGAGTCTATTTTTATATGGGTTACATTTAACAAGACAAAGTCAGCTATAGTCCTGAGAGCAATTGCCAGGAAGTCTCTGATGAGAACTTGCCTTATAACCTATGAAAAGTCATTTGCCTCTGAATCAACTTCCCCAGCTATAAAATGGAATTAAAGTTATAATAATCAAAAGCATAAGTCACTTAATTAATTTTCATTTTTAAAACGTCCATGAAAGTCTCTGTAAAATGCATTTTGGTGCAATTGCTGAGGGAAAAAGTTGCAATGAATTGAAGAGGAAATAATAAACCTAGAATATGAAAAAATGATGAAAATTTGTCATTATTGAAGCAATGAATGAAACAAAATATTTGTTATTATGAAATAACCTCAGAGGTCAGAAACATGGCAGCTGAGGCTAAAATAAGAACCCTTAGAAAGGTTGTGAACTCAGAACATTTGGGTCTAGGTCAACATGTCATGTGTACCAAGTTAAGGGTGTCTTCTGAATTTTGGTGATAAACAATTATGATTAAAATATTCCATAAAAACCATGTTTTCAAAAAGTGCTGTTTACATTCATCTGTGGAAAATTGTGTCCTGCTGATAACCCAAATGTATGACTTAAACCATCTGCCACTTCTGCTGATGTGAAAGAGAATGATACAAATGCCACCTACAGCAGTGAGTTGGTTTGCTGGAAAGTTGCTGCTCTTTTTTAGTGTTTTAACATGGTCAAATTGGACTAACTATGCTTCAGGCATATTCTCAAAAGGAGTTCCCCAGGCATCTCTCCTGGTAAAGGTGGGTTTACCTGGATGCATGCTAGAATGATAATAGCAGAGGCTAGTATGAAAAGAGAGCAAGAGTCACCATGTTTATAAATTTCCAACTCTACTCAAGATACACATGCAATTCAGAGAGCTTCACATAAGAGACAGTGGGATAGAAATAGCACAGATTTTGGTGGAAGGTTAATCCAGATTCAAATTCTTTTATCTCATCTAGACCAAATTATGTAAATTATTTGAATCTTAGTTTCTTTATCCATCAAAAAAAAAGAAAAAACTTAAATGACTGCAGTGGGTTGAATGGTGGTCCCCATATGTTCATGTCCTAACTCCCAGGACCTGTGAATGTCACCTCATTTGGAAAAAAAAACATCTTTGTAGATGTAATTAAGTTAAGGATCTTTAGGCATGATCACTTGGGATTTTCTGGATGGGTCCTCAATCCAAGAACAAGTGTCCTCATAAGAGACACAGAGGGGAGAGACACACAGGGAAAAGAGAAGGCCGTGTGAAGATGACAGTAGATATTGGAATTATCCAGCCACAAATCAAGGAATGCTGGAGATACTGGAAGATGGAAGAAGTAAGGAAAGATACTCCTTGGGCCAAGCAAGGGCCTTTCAATACTCTGATCAAGGAACTCACTTCACAGCAAAAGAAGTGTGGCAATGGACCCATGTTTATGGAATTCAGTGGTCTTACCATCTTCCCCACTATCCTGAAGCAGCTGGTTTGATACAATGGTGAAATGGTTTTTTGAAGACTCAGTTAAAGCACCAGTTAGGTGGCAACACCTTGCAGGGCTGGGGCAAGGTTCTCCAGAATGCTGTATATGCTCTGAATCACCGTCTGATATATGTGCTATTTCTCTCACAGCCAGGATTCATGGGTCCAGGAATCAAGCAGTGAAAGTGGGAGTATCACATCTCACTATTACCCCTAGTAAACCATCAGCAAAAGTTTTGCTTCCTCTTCCCAAGACCTTATGCTCTGCTGACCTAGCCTTAGTTCCAAAGGGAGGAATGTTTCCGCCAGGAGATACAACAATGATTCCACTGATCTGGAATTTAAGACTGTTATCCAGCCCCTTTGCACTCCCTCATGCCTGTGAATC
Organism: Aethalodelphis obliquidens; assembly: GCF_003676395.1. NCBI lineage: Eukaryota > Metazoa > Chordata > Mammalia > Artiodactyla > Delphinidae > Aethalodelphis > Aethalodelphis obliquidens. Next base: position 4,984,970 of record NW_020838024.1, on the reverse strand, counting down.
AACAGGCAAAGAAGGGAGTTACTATGCTGCATAGGGTGATTGATCCCAATTACCAAGGTAAGATTGGACAATGAAGGTAAGGAAGACTATGTCTGGAATACAGGTGATCCCTTAGGGTGTCTCTTAGTATGATTTAAGGTCAGTGGAAAACTACAACACCCCAATCCAGGCAGGACTGCTAATTTCCCAGACCCTTCAGAAATTAATATTTGAATCACTCCACCTGGTAGCAAACCATTACCAGTTGAAGTTACTGATGGCAAAGGTAATACAGACAGGGTAGTGAAAGAAGTTAGTTAAAAATACTAATTACAACCATGTGACCAGTTACAGAACTGAGGACTGTAGTAGTCATGAGTATTTCCTCATTTTAATATATGTTTACAGAATATCATTGTTTTCTTCATTCTCTTATCCACTTATAAGAGGCATTGACTTTATATCATAGTATTTAAGTATTGTCAACTTTACATCATTGAACTTAAGTTACTGGATATCAAGAAGAGTAAGCGTCACTCAAGGACTTTACCTCCTTTTCTGGGAAGTGGCTAGTGTGTTTTTTGCTGTATGCAGGATAGGTGTATCATGGCAGGTGGAATTTTGACCTTGTTATTGTTTTTACTTGGAGATTAAATATGGCATAAGGAGATTTTTTTTCTGTATCTATGATCTTTTTATTGTCTCCATAGTTTTGCCTTTTCAGTAATGTCATATAGTTGGAATCATACGTATGTAGTCATTTCAGATGGGCTTCTTTCACTTAATAATATGCATTTAAGGTGGCTTCATGTTTTTCATAGCTTGATAGCTCCCTTTTTTTTTTCGTGCTTAATAATATTCCATTTTCTGTATGTACTACAGTTTTTTTTATCCATTCACCTACTGAAGAGCATGTTGGTTGCTTCCAGGTTTTGGCAATTATGAATAAAGCTGCTATAAACATCTGCGTGCAGGGTTTTGTGTGGACATACATTTTTGACTCCCTTGGGTAAACACCAAGGAGCCTGATTGCTGTATCATATGGTAAACACATGTTTAGTTTATGGTACCAAGTTGACAAGGGTTGGATTTATGATGGTTAGTTTTATGCGTCAACTTGACTGGGCCACAGGTTATTTGGTTAAACAGTCTAGGTGTCTCTGTGAGGGTGTTTCTGGATGATAGCAACATTTGAATCAGCAGATTGAGTGAAACAGATTACATTCCCTAATGTGGATTGGCTTTATCCAATCTGTTGGAGGCCTGACTATAATAAAAAAGGCTGAATAAGGGAGAATTCAGCCTCTCTGCCTGACTGTCTTTGAGTTGGGACATATGCCTTCTGCTTTTGGACTCAGGCTTAGACTAGAATTTACACTACTGGTGCTTCTGGTTATCAGGATTTGAAATCAGATTGGAACTTACACCACTAGCCTGATTCTCAGGCCTTTAGACAAGGGCAGCATCACTTCTGTAGTATTCCTGCTAAGAAAGCATGAGCTGACACTGGTCCCAGGGAAACATCAGATGGACCTGGGGTAAAAAACATGCTTCCAAATGAAAGACCTCACTACTTTAAAACTCAAGATCATGAAAACCAGAGAAAGACTGAGGAACTGTTCCAGGTGTAAGAGCCTAAACAGAAATGACAACTAAATGCAGCTCATGATCTGAACTGGAGGCTAAACCAGAAATCAGAAAGAGACACAATTGGTATAGGTAGTGAAATCTAAATAAGGTCTGTGGATTGGGTGTAGTGTTGTAGGACTATTAATTTCTTTGGACGTCTGCATTTGGCTATGTAGGAGAGTGTTCTTATTTTAATTAAATTAATTAATTTATTTATTTTTGAAATATACACACTGGAGGATTAAGGGGAAAGGAGGATTAAGGGGAAAGACAGAAAACATATGTTAGTAGAACGTTAACATTTGGAGAACTTGGGTGAGGGACTATAGGAGTTTTTTGTACTACTTTATAATTTTTCTCCCAATTTGAAATTATTTTAAAATAAATAATATAAGATGTTCTTAGAAATGTATATCTCCCACCAAAGTTCCCTGATCCATCACCAAATTAATTTATACCTCCATTTATTTTCATTCCCTTCTCCTTATTTCACCACTAAATCACCCATGTTTTTACCCACAATTTCCATATATGCCTTTCAAGAAAATTCCTGAGATTTATTAAACCAGAAACAGAAAAAAGATACAGCCTGATCCTTGGTAAATTGTCTTTGTGCATATCCTCCTTCTGCCCTCTTCTTAACTTTGAGAGTAGTACCTGAATCTCAGTAGACTGCAATACATCTGCATCTAATTTCTCATTTTTAATAATTACATAGGCCAGATTAAGTTCACACATTTAATTCAGGGAGCTCCCAAATACTGGGGGCTGAAGTATGACCAAGTATATCTATAATCAGCCTAAGAGAAAAATCATTCCAGTATGAGAGCATGCCACAGACTCAAGGAAACTAGCTTCAAAAAGCAAGAAGCTAAAATATGGAAAAATATCACATTCTTCTCGGATGCCCCTAAGTCTAAAATTGGTGATGTCCAGTGGCATTTGCCGTGACCACAAAAAATGTTCCTTCCTTCCAGAAATGCACATTCATTTGATCCTTGTGAAACTGCAACTCTCCAATCCAAATCAGAATCCAGACCGTGGGCTTAGGAGACTGTTTTGATAACAACCAAAAAATTCAGAATGTTTTACAGACACCATACTGGGAGGGATCCAGTAAAGGAAATAACTTTACTCAACAGAAGATCCCCCAGGAGGACCCATATTACTATTTAGTCAATACCAGTCAAGAAGGTGGGTGGTAACAAGTGAGGTTCTTTACCCAGAAGCCAATTGTGCACAGAGGTAAAGAAAACAGTTGAAACAGATTAGAAGCTAGACACATTCACAATTATAGTTTGTCACTGGATCATATTCTAAGCTGCACCAAATATTTTTAATTCCTAATACTAAAAGAAGAAAGTAAAAGAAGGAAGAAACGTTGGCATGGAATATAAAGCATTCTTTCTCTAAGAAAATGGTGCACATTTTCTTCATATTTTCTCTAACATTTTTACAATTGGGGAAACACCTCAGCAGGCTACAAATATTCATGTATAGTCTAACCTCTTCAAGCATTTTCCAGTTACCCTGCCTGATGTTTCATAGCATATGATGAGCTGATGGTGACTGTTTGATGAGTCTTTTCCAAAACTAAGTACTGAACCTCCTTGGTGGTTTAGAGTTGAATGGTGCATATATTTCTATCATCCCTATAGCATATTTCCACAAGATAGAACAAAATGTAAAAAATAGAACAAAAGCATTGGCCTTACTATCTGTATAGGCCATAGGGAACAGACTGTAAGAATTTCAGTCTCAGAAGCAGTATCTCCCATAAACCAGTTATAAGGTGATAAGACATTCATATGCCAAGACTGTTTCGCCCAGAAGCATTCATAAAAATGGCATCAGTCTACTTCTTTTTGTGCATAGTGCAATTCTGAATCATCATAGCCAAAAAGTGCTGAATAAATCTAAAAATGGGGTGTGAGGGTGGAAAAGATATGAAATTAGGGAAGTTTGTATTTAAGTCATTGTCGAATGATTCAGACAATGACTGGTGGAAGATTCTAGTTTTTACTGGCCTTATGTCAGCATATGTTGCTGTTGCTTTTCACTCTTGGTGACAGTGGGAGCATCTGCTACCCCTGCTGAAAGAAATCTGTATCACCAAGGGAGTACTATAATAGCAATCATGATGCTGGCACAGTTGTTGAGATAGATTATAACATCTGGCAGAGACTACAGTATCAGGCAGAGAAACAGGAACTCATTTCTAGCTCTCCCAGCTTTCCAGAGAGACTAGGCACTTGGGGGAAAAGTGACCTTTACTTGGAGAAGTTCACTTTTCTATGGCCAAGGGAAAGACCATAAAAGTTTAGTTTGAGAATCTCAGTCAGCTAGTCTAACTTAGCCTCACTCCTCCTCTACAACACAGTCACCTTTGACAAGTAACCCTAACAATAGTCATAAACTTTATACATTTATACAAATTTTTCAGTGGTACCTGGATCACCATGATTTTTTCTTATAAATTATAGGAGTAACAACCAACTACTCTCCTTACTGCATTCCTCTATTCATATTCAAAATATCAGTATCATTAAAAGCATGAATATTTCAGTTCCTAATTACACAGGGCTCTTGGCTGTGTGCAGAGTTACAGAGTCAGTTCCTGCCCTTTAGGAGTTTCAAATCTAAAAACATTTTAAAAATGTAAAACAGAATCTATATCGAGAACACCAGCCACAGGAATAAAGAGTAGACTACCTATAATCTCTGTGAAGCTGATCTCATGGAGAAGCAGAATTTATACTGCCTCTTAAAGGATATGTAGGATCTAAACAGAGGGATAGGAGGGGTAAGGGGGGGAAGTAGGGGGTATGTTTTAGATGGGGTGAGGGGGGCAAAAACATACAGGTGAAAAGGTCCAAGTTTGAGCAATAGTGGGTTAGAGCTGTTTGATCAGAGCAGCGGTTCTTGTAGGTAAGCAGTTAAAAGATATCAAAAGGAGAGTTGTAGAGAACATTGAAAACAAGTTCAAGAGTTTGAACTTTATCCTTTGCTTGTGAGTGTCACCAAAGGAGACATTTCAACAACAATTGAGGAAAACATGTCACGAAAAATGTACCAAGACTGGTGTAAGAGTGATGACCTTGGACCACCTTTTTATGTGATATAAATAGCACTAGCTATTCTAATAGTCACATAATCCTCTTTGCTTTTCACAACCGGCTGTTGATAGAGCTGCCACTTGCGGCAAGGTCTCTTGGGCATGCCTTTTGAGTCCTCAAGTTGGTGATCTCTGAGCAGACATTCCAGACACTTAGAAGAAAACCAAATCAGTCATAAATAGCATCAATTCAATTTTCCTAGGCACCTTTCCTCCAAAATGCTTTAAGTACTAAAGAGAGCCTGGCTCTTCACAACACGGCCACGCTAAAACTCACTAAACAACTTCTTGCTTAAGACAGATAAAATGCTTGAATACATGCATCTGTAAGCTCTCTGCCATCCTCACTGTGACTTGAACGAGTCAGTGTCATAGCTCTGGAAGGTGGCCAGAGGCAGAATGTCTCAGGTCATAAGTGGAAGCAGAAAGGCTGCCTGTGGCAAGTGCTGCTCTCGGGTGGCTAAACCACTGCCCTAGCTGGCGGAGGCATACCGTAGCTCTTGGCTGGCATCTCTGGCCCAGAGAAATGAACCCCTGTCTTTGACTTTGGCTTTCCACATATCCTGACAGACTTATTTTCAGTGAGTCACTTAAAAAACAAACAGTATTGTATAATACTCTTCAATATTTCTACAATGCCTGAAAAACCAAGTTCAGACACAATAATCAGATGTTTGAGGTGTGAGGTCTTTCCTGACTACTCATTGACCCACTATTTTCTTTCATTCCACTTCCCCTCTGCGCTACATAGGACCGTCTTCTCTTTATCCCAAAATATGTTACATTCATTCTTACCCAAATATGTTCTCTAATGGTAGATCTCTTTTCTAAAACATCTCTCTGTATAACCTATTCAACCTCTGTGAAGCCATCCATATCTATATTAATTCCTTACTGATTTCTGACTTCTAGCAGCATTTATAATTCACAAATATTATTCTGGGAGTTAATTATGTACTGTATTATTACACTTAATTCCTTTTTGTTAAATTAGGTTACAAGCTTCCAGAAGCAAGGGGTTATTTTTGGTAACTTCTTTCATGTTCCCCACAATGCCTATGAAAATATAATTAGGTGCTAATAAAGACCTATTAAATTGAATTATAATGAACAACCTTTGGTCATTGGTCTATGACATGAATAGTCAGAAAGGCAACTTGTTGTAATGGAACTATTACAGGCTTTGGAGTTGAGAAGACCAAAGTTCAAAGCCCAGCTCTGCAACTTACTAGCTAGGGGACACTAAAGTTGTCCTTTCTTTGCTTTAGTTTCCTTAGATGTAAAATGGGGTTACCTCTCAAGATTATTATGAGAAGTGAGTGAGAGAGCCTCATATTACATTACACATAGTAAGTATTCAATAAACGTTAGTGCTTTACTGAGTACTCATGCAATATCTATTTATTATAGTTGTGAAGTAAAGAAGAGGCAGAAGAGTCATTTTGGTAGGCCAGTTGACTGCTCTGACAGTAACCTGCAAGGTAGAAATTTGATTAAGGAGCCAATATGGTCCTCAGCTCTTCACACCCAGGAAAATCAATATTTTAAATAGACCAGCACACAGAAATGCCAATTCATAATAAGAATAAGAACAATTTCTTAGACCAGAACATTCTAATAAGGTGGTCAGAATATTCTTGCCCTATGGAAAAACTATATGAAAGCCAAGTTATAATCAGTTTGCTAAACTTTAATTCAGAACAAGGGAAGGAAATAAATAAAAAAATAAATAAGTAAATAGATAAAAATAAATAAATTTTATTTAGTGATTATAATGCCTTCTGACAATAGACTAAAATACAGCTCCACTACAGAGGTAACATTTGCCGAGGGGAAGAGGAATTTGAGTACACTGGTCATTGTAACCCATATTCTACACAATTTTGAAGAAACACAGCCAAATTATTATCTTTGTACTTTACTTCTTTGGTTCCAGTGCTTGTTATAAGTCAGCTACCTTTGGAAAGGGTTTAGGCTGTTTAGTCTCCATTTGCATCAACCCCTCTCCCCCAGATCCATTCTTTATCTCTCTCTTATTGCTTTGTGCTTTGAGACGCTCATCTCTACAGACTGCATCCTCTAAGTTCCCTTGCTTTATGGGTTTTGCGTACCCCCCCAAAAGATATGTTGAAATCCTAACCTCTGGTATCTGTGAATGTGACCTTATTTGGAAATATGGGTTTTGCAGATGTAATCAAGTTAAGATGAGGTCATTAGGGTTGGCCCCAATCCAATATGACTGGTGTCCTTATAAAAAGAATACCATATTAAGAAAGACACAGGCACACAGGATGAATGCTATATAAAGATTGGAGTTATGCTCCACAAGCCAAGGAATAACCAGAAGCTAGGAGAGAGGCCTGGAATGCACCCTTCCCTAGAAACTTCAGAGGCAACATGGTCCTAATAAGACCTTGATTTCAGACTTCTGATCTTCAGAACTGTGAGACAATAAATTTCTGTTGTTCCCCAGTTTGTGATACTTTGTTATGGCAACCCTAGGAAATGAATATACCAGTAAAATAAAGCACCTAGAGCAGTGGCTCAGAGATTTTGCCCAGTGGGAGAGGCAGTCCATGAGAACAGGGAGCTCTGAAGTTCTCCCCAAAGGAACTGGTTTTATCTGAAACAGAGTATGGGAAAGTTCAAACCTAAGGGAACTCAAACAGTGGAGATTTTGCTAATAAGCAACTAAGAGGAGGCTGGTAGTTGTATGAAAGCAACAAACTATAACTTTGACCAGCTAGTTTACCAGAGAACTAGGGAAAAAGACAGCTAAGAAGACTCTTTCTGATTCAGAAAAAGCCTCAGATTGTTCTCAAAAACTACATTCTTAAATGTAATTGGATCTGACTGTGAAGCAACGTATGCCCTAGGGCATAACTGAAAAAAATACAGCAATCTGCCTGAAATTTTCTAGCGTAATAGCTGGGTGTGATATCACATGAAGCAGACAGCTTAAAAATAGAGATCAGGTAAAGAGATAGTCAAAGAGGGCCCTCTAAAGCCACTATCATCCTAGGGTGACTGTGCATATGCCCATGGCATTGCCCTCTGAGGAATGTCATCAGAAGTTTCACACTGCAGGGTAAATAGACATCATTAAAATAGTCTTTCCAAGTCCCTAAGCAAGTAGACAAAAAAGTAAAAATTGAAAATATAGAAGCCCTGTAGAGAATGGAAGAGAATCATATCTTGAGTTGCTACAATATATTACTTACTATGTTCACCTTAAACAAAAAATTGAGACATTCAAAGAAACAGGAAAGTGTAATCCATACACAAGAAAAAAAGCAGGCAAGAGAAATACCCTGAGAGGCCCCAGGTGTTAGTCTTAACAAAGACGTCAAGGCAACCATTATAAATATTTCCAAGAACTAAAGGAAACCACCCTTAGAGAAGTAAAGGAAGCTGTGATGACAATGTCTTATTAAACAGAGAATATTGCTAAAGAGATATAACTTTTACAAAAGAACCAAATAGGAATACTGGAGTCAAAAGTTCAATAGCCCTTATGAGAAATTCCGAAAAGAGGCTCAACAGTAGATTTGAACTGGCAGATTAAAGAACTGGTGAACTTGAAGACAGATCAATAGATATTCAGTCTGAAGAACAGAAAGGAAAGAAAAACAAAGAAACATGAACAGAGCTTCTGATAAATATGTGACACCATTCAGCACACCAACATATGCACAAGGAAGGTACCAATCAATGTAATATTGAGTTGGCCAACAATTTCATTCAAGTTTTTCTATAAGATGCTACTGAAAAACCCGAATGAACTTTTTGGCCAATCCAATACATTGTATTCACAAAATGAAGGATAAAAATCACATGATCATCTCAATAGATGAAGAAAAAGCATTTGATAAAATTCAACATCAATTCAGGATAAAAACTCTCAACGAAGTTGGTACAGTGGGAACATATTGCAACACAATACAGGCCATTTATGACAAACCCACAGCTAACGTCATACTCAATGGTGAAAAGTTGAAAGCTTTTCCTCTAAGATCAAGAACAAGGCAAGGATGCCCACTCTCACCACTTTTATTCAACATAGAATTGGAAGTTCTAGCCACAGAAAACAGACAAAATAAATAAATAAATAAATGAAAGGCATCCAAATCAGAAGGGAAGAATTGTCACTATTTGCAGGTGACATGACACTTTATATAGAAAACTCTAATGTCTCCACCAAAAAAACCCCCAAAAACCTATTAGAACTAATAAACGAATTCAGTAAAATTGCAGTATATAAGAATAATATACAGAAATCTTGGGACTTCCCCGGTGGTGCAGTGGTAAAGAATCCACCTGCCAATGCAGGGGACACGGGTTCGATCCCTGGTCTGGGAAGATCCCACATGCTATGGAGCAACTAGGCCCGTGCACCACAACTACTGAGCCTGCTCTCTAGAGGCCATGAGCCACAACTACTGAAGCCCATGCACCTAGAGCCCTTGCTCCACAACAAGAGAGGCCACCGCAATAAGAAGCCCATGCACTGCAATGAAGAGTAGCCCCCACTCGCCACAAGAGAAAGCCTGCATGCAGCAACGAAGATCCAACACAGCCAAAAATAAATTAATAAATAAATTAAATAATTAAAAAAGAATAACGTACAGAAATCTGTTGCTTTTCTATACACTAATAATGAACTATCAGAAAGAGAAAGCAAGAGAACAATCCCATTTACAACTGCATCAAAAAGAATAAAATACCTAGGAATAAACTTAACCAAGGAGGTGAAAGACCTATACTCTGAAAACTATAAGACATTGTTAAAGGAAACTGAAGATAATACAAATAAATGGAAAGACACCCCATCTTCATGAAATGGTATTGTTAAAATGCCCATACTACCCAAAGCAATCTACAGATTCAATGCAATCTTTATCAAAATATCAATGGCATTTTTCACAGAACTAGAACAAATAATCCTAAAATTTATATGGAGCCACAAAGGACCCCCAATAGCCAATGCAATCTTGAATAAAGAGAACAAAGCTACAGGTATCACGCTCCTTGACTTCAGACAATACTACAAAGTGTTAGTAATCAGAACAGCACAAAACAGACACATAGACCATTAAAACAGGATAAAGAGCCCAGAAATAAACCCACACACTTACGGTCAATTGATCTACCACAAAGGAGGCAAAAATATACAATAATGTGGTAAAGTCAATCTCTTCAATAAGTGGTGCTTGGAAAACTGGACAGCTGCATGTAAAATAAAGAAATTAGAACATTTTCTCACACCATATACACAAATAAACTTAAGATGGATTAAGACCTAGATATAAGACCAGAAACCATAAAACTCCTAGAAGAAAACACAGGCAGTACACCCTTTGACATATGTTTTAGCAATATTTATTTGGATCTGTCTCCTCAAGCAAGGGAAAACAAAATCAAAAGCAAACAAATGGGACCTAATTAAACTTAAAAAGCTTTTGCACAGCAAAGGACACCCATCAACAAAATGAAAAGACAACCTACGAAATGGGAGAAAATATTTGCAAATAATATGGCTGATAAGGCGTTAACATCCAAAATATATAAACAGCTCATACAACTCAATATCATAAAAACAAACAACCAAATTAAAAAATGGCCAGAGGACCTGAATAGACATTTTTCCACAGAAGACATACAAATGGCCAAAAGGCAGATGAAAAGATGCTCAACATCACTAATCATCAGGGAGATGCAAATCAAAACCACAATGAGATATTACTCCATACCTGTCAAAATGGCTACCATCAAAAAGACCACAAATAATAAATGTTGGGGAGGATGTGGAGAATACTGAACCCTCATGCACTGTTGGTGGGAATGTAAATTGGTAGAACCTCTGTGGAAAATGGTATGGAGGTTCCCCAAAAAACTAAAAATAGAACTATCATAGGATCCAGCAATTCCACTCCTGGCTATGTATCCAAAGAAAAGAAAAACACTACTACAAGAAGATACATGCCCCCCAATGTTCATAGCAGCATTATCTACAACAGCCAGGTTATGGAATCAACCTAAGTGTCAATCAACAGATGAATGGATAAAGAAGATGTGGTATATATATACCCCCATATATATATGTATATGTATACAATGAAATATTACTCTTCCATAAAAAAGAACAAAATGGTGCCATTCCCAACAACATGGATGGACCCGGAGGACATTGTGCTTAGTGAAGTAAGCCAGACAGAGAAAGACAAAAACTGTATACTTTCACTTACATGTGGAACCTAAAAATGAAAGCAAATGAATGAATATAACAAAACAGACACAGACTCACAGATACAGAGAACAAACTAGTGGTTACCAGTGGGGAGAGGGGAGGGGAGAGGGGCCAGATAGGGGGAGGGGATTAAGTGGTACAAATTACTAGGTATAAAATAAATAAGATACAAAGAAGTAATGTACAGCACATGGAATATAACCAATATTTTATAATAACTTTAAATGGAGTATAATCTATAAAAATATCAAATCACTGTGTTCTACAGAAACTAATATAACACTGTAAATCAACTAACTATACTTTAATAAAAGAAAACAAAATTTAAAAATCTTTAGCTAAACTGAACAAAAAGAATAATAGAGAAAAGTCTTAAATTATAAAATGAGTTATGAAAGAGGGGACATTACCATTGACCCTACAGAAATAAAAAAGACTATCAGGAAATACTATGAACAGTTATATGCCAACAAATTAGATGACTTAGGTTAAACGGAAAAATTCTTAGAAAGACATAAACTACTGAAACTGACTCCAGAATAAAAAGAAAATTCTCAATAGGTCTAGAACAAGTTAAGCGATTGAATTTGTATTGTAAAAAACTACCATAAAGAAATGCCCAGGCCGGGATAACTTCACTGGTAAATACTACCAAACATTTAAAGAAGAATTAATAACAATTTTCCACAAATTCTTCTAAGACTTAAAAAGAAGAACATTTCCCAATTTATTCTATGAGGCTATTATTACCTTGATACCAAATCTAATAAAAGACATCACAAGATAAGAAAACTACTGATCTTTATATTGTTATAAATATTGTACTTTCATAAACTGCTGACCTTAATCAATGTAGGTGCAAAAAAATCCTAAACAAAATACTACCAAACCGAATGCAGTAACATATGAAAAGGATTATACACCATAACTAAGCAGGATTTATCTCAGGAGTGAAAAGTTGGTTAAACATCCAAAAATCAATTAACATAATACATCATTATCCATAGAATAAAGGGCTACAACTGCATGATCATATCAATAGATGCAGAAAAAGCATTTAACAAAATTCAATACGCCCTTAAGATAAAACACTCAATAAACTAGGAATATAAAAGAATTTCTTTATCATGATAAAGGATACCTATGAAAAACCCATAACAAACATCACACTAAATGGTGAAAAACTGAATACTTCCCTCTAAAGTTAGAAACAAGACAAAGATATCTTCTTCCACTTCTATTCAACACTGTACTGGAGTTCAAAGGACAAATTCAAAACCCTGGATACGATATGTAAAGCCTTTTAATGTGTGTCTCAACCTAATGTTCATTTCATTTCTTCCCACCTTTTTAGTGGAAAGAAGCCTTCAGCCACATAGAAGTGCTCATCGACCATGGCATGTTCTATTACTAGTCTGTGTCTGCACATCCTGTTCTCTCTGGAAAGCTCTTCATTCCTTTCTAGGCTTGGTGAACTCCTATCCACTCTTTAAAACTCAGTTTAACACCTTACTTTTACCTCTTCGTGAGTTGGTTGCTTCCTCCTCTGGGGGTACAATGAAGTTCTTTTTTTTCTTTTTTTTTTTGGCGGTACGCGGGCCTCTCACTGTTGTGGCCTCTCCCGTTGTGGAGCACAGGCTCCGGACGCGCAGGCTCAGCGGCCATGGCTCACAGGCCCAGCTGCTCCACGGCGTGTGGGATCTTCCCGGAACGGGGCACGAACCCGTGTCCCCTGCATCGGCAGGTGGACTCTCAACCACTGCGCCACCAGGGAAGCCCCAGTGAAGCTCTTTTAACTGATCTTCACTTAGTAGACTTATTAACCCTGGCTCTTCATTTGCTCCATGTTATATGCCGATGTACATGGCCTTCGGCATGTTCTCTGGTATCCCATATTCTTCTGCTCCCACAAATGGGGACTGACTTGTGAACTTACTAAGAGTAGGTTTCTTCCCAAACTAGTTGATAGTTGCACTTATAAGTATACTCTTTTTGAGAGGGAGGGGTCTGTCTTTTCCCATTGAATATAAGTTCCATGTGGGCATGAATTTATCTGTTTCGTTCACTGTGATTTGTCTCATTCACAAGTTTTGTTCACAAGTATTTGTTGAACTGATTAAATATTATGTGAATAAGTAGCAATACTTTTGGCTATAAAGCACTTGTGTAAGTGAGAAAACATGTAATTGACAACAGTTTAAAAAACAGGGATTTATTTTCTGCACAACAAGAAGTCTGGAGGTACAGCGTTGCTGTCACTGATTTAGCAGCTTAATTATGGTAACATTTGGGAAGTTCTCTTGGCCTTTACCTCATGGTTGCAAGATGGCTGGAGCACCTCAAAGTATCACATCTTCATACCATATGGGAGGCAGGAAAAAATGGGAAGCAGGGCAAGACAGACCCCTTGTATTTTACCAGCTAGAACTGTGTGTTAAGTGAAACCCATCCTGGGTGCTGGGCTAACATTACCCGAAATCAAGTTACTCCCCCTGATGTCTGAACACAATCAGAGTTTTGTTAGTGTACCTCAGGGGGAAGTAGGGAATGCTTTCTGGGATAGGCATCAGGCAGTGGCCAACACAATATACAAACCAAAAAAATGTAAGTGGGAAAGAAAGTTACAATTACACATACACACACATAGCTTATTATTGTTATTTATGGTATTTATGTTCTATAAAGTCATAACAAACACTGAATTAGTGAATACTGAACCATTGCTCCTAGGGGAAATATAGGGTTAGGTTCTTGTGAGCCTCTGATCATGTTTACATCAACCAACCAAAACACAACTTTGTTTTATGTGAGTTTCTGTTTAACGATAGCTTATTTAATATACATTGTTGATTCAGTAACATCAAACTCACAGGCAACAGCACTGTAACTTGTGCCTAAACAAAACTTAACTGCAACATGTATTTTTTCCGTAAGGCACATCACAGCCTTCTTGTGCTTAAGAACACTATACAGCACTTCAGATTTATGCTCTGTGGCCATTTTAACCACCAACAAAAATGCAAAAAATATGGTACTAAACAGACTGAAAAGTACACTTGTTTTCAGAATGAGAGCTGAAACAAGAAGGCAGAGCATTTTTGCCTTCTTCAGTGTCCACTGGGAATGTGCACAGTTGGGTGACTCAAATTTTTTTGCTGCTCTGTGTCCACAATGACTGTAGACATGTCCACAAATGACTTTGAAAGGACTGGGAATTTTGATTTTTGGGTGACAAATACATTTTAGAAAATAGGTGAATTCTTAAATACGGAATCCACAAAAAATGAGGATTTTGTTATAAACTTTTCATATTCTCTTTTTTTAACCATGTTTATTTTATCAGTGGATTATAGCATTGTCTACCACACATCTTTCCTTCTCCTTACCGTAGCTTGACTACATTTTCTAGCTTTCCTTGGAGTTAGGCATGGTCTTGTGGTAGCCTTGCTGCCAAAGGAATGGACACAGAAGCAGTATGTAGTATCTCCAGACTTGGCCCACAACATCTCCAAACAAGATTCTCTGTGCTCTTTTCCTTTTCTCACTGTCTGGGATGGAGAAAACCCCCAGGGCAGTCTTGGGAGTCCTGTGTTGAATTTTGTAGTCACAGGATGGCAGAAACCATTGAAAGGAGACCAGGAAACCATTATTCCTCAATCATCATTCTGAGCTAAACTGCCCAACATGAGGTAAAAATATGCTTTTGTGTTAAACCACTGAGATTTGGAGATTTATTTGTATACAGCAGCTAGTGCTACCTTAAGTAATACTGATCTACTACTATTCCAGTTAGAACACTTTGTCTATGTCTCTACTGCCTAATTCTCTGGAGGATGTACCTTAATTGCTCTGTAGGGTCTGATGAGGATATTATTTTACTCAACTATCTCTGGTCAGCTTCAGTATCAAGGCCAAAATGATAAGAAAGAAAGCTGAGTTACTGGCTACTCATTCAAAGTAGTCTTCCATGCATAGATTAATGGTGTTGTTTGTTACTATCTATTGCATTAGAAAACTTAGATTCTGGATTATTTTGTTAATTCACAAACATTCACTGAATTGGTAGAGATATATGATTATTTATCTGCTACATTAGACAGATAATTTGGCCTAAAAGAGACAGCCTTCATAGGGAAACCAAAGATGAGTTCAATAGTTCAAGCAATATTAAACGCATGAAACCCAGGATGTGAGGGGAAAAGTTATACATTTTAACTCTCATAATATTTCTGGAATGTCTTTAACTTCTGGCTAGTATTCTCCTTTCACTCAATCTCCTTGATTTCTCTTCACAAAAAGTGTGATTTAAGAACGTGTTGGAAAGTAGCATATTAAAATAGCTCCAGAAATGTTTACTTCCCTTCAATGATAGCACTTTGGGGGAAAGAATTAAAGTGGTCCTGGAGACTTCCCTCATGGGCATACTCTCTGTCCCAGACTAGTTACTAAACCTTTGATCATGAACTGAAAGGCTCCGCATCTCTTGGACAGATTTTCATCTCCCTGGGGAGTTTTCCTTGCATCAATAAACATTTACCAAGAAACTGTGTTTCAAGCTTCATGTTAGGTACTACACTAAGGATTCAAAGATGACAAAGTCTCTGTTCTGAGGAACTAGATACCTGAATAACATATTTAACAACGTAATAAGTACTATAATAGAGATATGTACAAGAAGAACAATGAATTCTGGGAAGATGGGGCAGTGAAATAAGGGTAGATAAGACTCCACAGTGAAGGAGATATTGGAGCTAGCCCTTAAAGGCTTTATGGGATCTTCCTGACATGCAGAGGCAGGAGAAGAAGGATTCTGGACAGAGGGTGTAGTCATTACAATGGCTCCAGAGACAGGAAAAAACAAAATGTGTTCAAGCCATGGTGAGGAGTTCAGTACGACTGGAGGGTAGTAGGAGGAATGAAGGGGAAAAGTAGAAATAAAAATTTAAAAAGTAGAAATGAGCCAGCCACAACGGTCTTGTATGCAACTTGTATCAGGGGGAGAATGCAATGCATGATTCCTCACTGCTTCCTGAGGAGGGAGGAACCAGCAATCAAAGGGTCTTTATTATTTTCCTGAATGAGGTAATGAGTGTGCCTATGCATGTTTGGTATATCTGGTTCATTACAAGATATATAAGAACAAAAATGGGTAGAGAGATTTATAGGTTCAAAAGAAAGGAATTGGAAGATTTAGGGCCTTCATGCTGGAGGAACAACAACAACAAAAAAGCCCATAAGTGGTCACACAGCTAAAAAAAGACTGGAAGAGAATGAAAACTGTGACGAGGATAGGATTTATTGAGCTATTTGCCACGTGATGAATGACCTCTGCCTCTCCTATAAAATTGTAGGTAACTTCTACATTGTTTGTTAATGTTTTGGTATGACAGTATTATTTACTGAAGAAAGCAAAGAAGTTCTGGGTTCACCTATTCTGCGGGGTTGGCACTGAATGAAAATAGAAGCTGTCTACATGGAAATCACTTATTTATGCTAAATTTGATGTTGATTCTGTAGGCAACCAGGACCATAGATTTTAAACAGATAGGCAGTATCACATTGGATTTTTAGGACTAAAACTCTAGATTAAAGCATGTTAAACAAATGATGGTGTAGCAGAGACTGTAAGCTTTCCCTCATAATCAATGTTTTCACTTTTTTCCTGCCCCCACAGCTAGAGCTACATTTTCTAGGCTTTCTTGCATCTAGATGTCATGATGTGATCGAGTTCAAACAAACAGAATGTTGAGCAGAAATGATGGACACCACCACTAGGTTGAGTCTATTAAAAACATATTTCATTTTCTTTCATACTCTTTTTTTTTCTAGGTTGGCTGGAATGGAGATGGCCCACAGGACCA
This sequence comes from Aethalodelphis obliquidens, assembly GCF_003676395.1. Lineage (NCBI taxonomy): Eukaryota > Metazoa > Chordata > Mammalia > Artiodactyla > Delphinidae > Aethalodelphis > Aethalodelphis obliquidens. Next base: position 4,968,139 of record NW_020838024.1, on the reverse strand, counting down.
TACTGAAACATACATTTAAAAAAACCGAAAAGCCTCCATTATTCTGGGCCCCTGAATGACTCTGTGGAAGGGGATCCCCCATCCACCTATTTATAATAGTGTAGTAATGTGAGCAATAAGTAAACTTGTTTTGTGTTTGAAACACTATAAATTTTGGATCAATTTCTAATAGCTATTGGGTGACCCTAACTAACACAGATGGGAAAAAATGAGATGCTTTAAAAACAATCCAGGGAGGTGGGATGAAAACCTCAACTGAGGTAGCGACAATGGAAACAGAAAGATGCTACCAGTTCATGACCTAATCATTTCTCACCGATATACATTAGTCAGGTATTGCTGTAATACCAAGTAACAACACCCCACTTTGGTGGTTTATAACAACAATCATACGATTTTCTTACTCACAAGTCAAGTCTGTAGATCAGTTGTGGTTTAGCTGATCTCTGCTGGGCTCAGGTGGGTTTGGCTTCAAGTTGTGAGGTGGTTCAGGTCTATCCTAGATGTCTCATTCCGGGGCCTTCAGTGAACTGGGGAATGCTCTTCTCATGGCAATGGCAAAAGCACAAGAGAGTAAAAAGAAACACATGATTTTTCTTAAGGCCTAGCTCAGAGCTAGCACTCAATCACTTCTGTCCACATTTCATAGTGAAAGCAAGTCACATGACCAAGCCCAACATCAATGGGATATGTAAGTGTAATCCTGTCATGAAGGAGGGCAGGATTCATGGCAAAGGGAAAGAAGGGAGGAAAAATTGTGAACAAAGAATACAAGGTACTTCAAAGTGTATCTCAAAATTGTTCTCTTTTGTGAAGCTTTCCACAATTATTCCAACCTACCTTATTCCTTTTATATCTATTTTCAGTTATCACATTGCTCTGCTCATTTTACAGAGGGAGTTTGATTTATTCTATATTCTTCACTGGTTAAGAAGCCTGCCATATACCTAGATATATTGACAGAAGTGACTAGCTAATGGTCTTAAGGCAAACACTTTTCTAACATATTCTCAAAGCAAAAATACTGCTCCTTGTTTTGTGTGGCTATGTTAGGCAAGGGAGAAATAGGGCAGCCAGGCTCAACAAGAAGCAAGTGATGAAGTTTAAAGTACATGAATAATAATGTCAGGAGGTATTAAGTTGGTGCTACTCTTGGGAAAGGGAGGTTAATACTAGATTAGGTCCACAAAGAAAGTTATCAACAGGGTGTTCTGTAACTACAAAGGAAATGTATATCTTAACAGTGAATATATAACTATGAATTTTGTGATTTAAAGGCAATAAATTTAGAGTACATATGTGTCAAGGTAGAAGGACAGTGGGGCTCTTTTCAGGGAGCATGAAGGGGGAAAAGCTTGATGCTATTTAATAAATTGGGCCATAATAGAGAAGGAATAAGGAAGCCTCACTACCTATATCCAGCCCCAAATAACTATAAATGGGATTGTTTGAGAAAGAAGGGCAAGTTCAATGAGACTTAGTAATGAGCAGCCTAGATCCAACAGTGCCAGTAATAACAGAACCCAAGAGAGGCCCCAATCTGGAACCCACACAGCAAGATCACAGGATCAAGATCCCAGATGAATATAAAACAGAAGCATATGTCAAGGATTCTTAACAAAAATAACCATAATAGTTTCTTTTAAATACTACATAGGGCTTATGTGAGTCTTAATCATATAGGATAGGTTTAATACATGTTGTAACATATCAATAAAATTAATTAATTAAAAAATCACTTGATTAGCCCTACAAGTTGCTATCTCAATGATTCATTATGACTTAATTTAAAAAATTCCAAATGGCATTGCTCAACTACCTTATTGATGTAACTCTGAATATTAGGGTCAAATACTTTTTGCTATTTCCCTCAACATGAAATCTACCTGCCTAAATGATCCAAAGAAGTATTTGAGAATAATTAAAATAACAAGATTAAAATAATTATTTAAAAATTAAATTTTGTGTTAAAATATGGCACAAATATTATAAAAAGGCAAATAAAGATTACATAGGTAATTGTAACACATGTATGCTTTGTATACTATGGATTCTTTGTATATTATGTATACTTTGTATTCTTTGTATACTAGCCTTAACATATAAAATCTTCCTATAAACAAAGAAAAAAGATGACATCAACAACAGAAACATGGGTAAAGAAGCTAATAGGCAACTGATGAAAGTAATAAAATGAGCAGGATACATAAGTTTAACCCATTAGTAATAAAAATAAAATGCTCCTGAAAATGAAATAGCATTTTTAACTTCCTAAATTAATAAAGACTTTTAAAATAATATTTAAATTTAGCGAGGGTTTAGGGAATCGGGCATACACTGCTGGGGGATAGTTTATATGCATCCTTTTTGTTTATTTGATTTTACTTTAAGTAAGTTAGTTTAAGGAAATAATCCTGAATGGGAACAAAAATTTAGTTATAAGCATGTTTACCATAGTGCTCTTTTTTAATAGAAAAAAAAAAGAGAAACAACATGTGTCCAACAGTGGAGAATTGATTAGATAAGGTACATTATACCTATGTAATGAATTTCAGATGGAAAGATATTCACACCACATTTTTGAAGGGGCTAAATAATTTCAAAACAATATTATAGCATGATCCCATTTTTTAAAAAGAATTATCTTTCTCTTAAAAAGTAGAGGAATACAAACTAAACAGTTAAAAATTATAATTTCTAGGAGATTAAAATATAGATGGCTCAAATTTTCTTATTTTGTTTATCAAAGTTTCAAATATCCTATGATGGATTTATATCTTTGTGCCACTAGAAACATACTAAATGCCATTTAAAAAAATCTTTTTTCAAAAAAATGTCTAAAAGACAGTCTAAAAGATGACTTTGCAAGTCACTTTTAGCAGTGGAATAAGGGTATAATCTCTAAAAATTACTATCTCAAAAGAACAACACTCATTCAAAAACACAAATTCTGAGATGATAAATAAAATTATACTACTTGAGAACCAAAATTTCTACTTAATTAACTAGCTTATTAAAAGCTGGGTATTGATGAGATGAAGTAGTCTTCTTGCTGAGGAAAAACAAGCACACTGGCCATGATGTCAGAAAAAATAATTCAGAAAGCAGAGGATTCCTAGAAATAGTTAAAATTACATAAATGTATTCTCTTGCCTAATTGTGTCTATTAATTTTGGCCTCTGTTGTTCATCTCCAGAAAAAATGGTCAAAGTCTGCCAAAATCAGTCTAACACTGTTGCATTCAAAGTTGTAACAAAGAATGTTTGCTAATACTGATTATGCCATATATCTGCATCATGCTTTATAAATTATAAAGCACTTTTATATACATTTCATATCCCCAAAGCAACTTTTATTTTAAGCCTGGAAGTATAAGAAAGAATAAAAAAGAAAGAATAACAATTTTAACCAGTGCTTAGCTCCAATATCACAAGCATCTACAGATATTTATTGACTATTTTCTGTAGATATCTTACAAAGAAATACCTCCTCCTAGACTGATTCTTCCGTGTGAAATGAAACCTGGCCTTTAGTATCATTGCATCTTATTGCAATTACTTTGTTTTCTGTTTCCTCTCCCACACTATTGAGCACTGTAAGTCTTATTCATGTTTGCTTTCTAACATTTAGTAGAGTGCCTAGCCTATAGTAAGTAGAAAAATCAATGTTTTTGAATGCTGAATGACACTTGTTTTAAGCAATTAAATCAATGTTTTCTATGTAATATGTCAACTATATCTCAATAAAGCTGGAAAAAATCAATGTTTTAGTAATTGTAATTAAATAGACTTAGTAATTGATTGGTATTTCTTTTCTAATGATTTGAGCATGTTCCAAATACTTAGCTGAGATATGTCAGTAAAGCTCAGCAGAAAAGCTGCTAACAACATAGACACGGTAACATTAATAGAATCTCTCTGTTGTTTCACAAGATTTGTTTTTTCCAAGTCTAAGTGTATAGAAAGCTGTTTCAACTCTACAACCTTTGGTCTTGATTAGATGGACTGTGTTTTCTCCTCTGGTGTTGAATTTCAGCTCTGAACATTGTAAGATGTCTCCACCGTTTCATTTGCCAAAATAGGCAGTTAATGTTGTTCTCATCAGCCTTATAAGAATCTTTTTCTTAATAATACATCTCTTATTTAGAGAAGGCTTACTGAGCAGATAGGCTGCCACATTTCTATAAGAATTCAAACTTCTTTTGGCATGATGTGAATTTAGAATGATAAGTAATTTCTAATGTATCACAAATGTAGAGGTATGGTTATCAACTATAGCTATGGGAGATAGCTTCTCTCCTGCCCAAATTTTACTTCAGTTTAAATTAAAGATGTTGATTCTTTTCCAAGTGAAAATTCTCTAGCTATTGGCAATCATCTGGGCTTCAGCTTGTTGAACGAGTCTCAGATCCTTTCCTAAAATCAATTTTTAATAAATTACCAGACTCTTAATTATTCAATCTATGGAAAATATGAAAGGGGAGACCCACTTTACAAAATTTGCAGATTCGTCCATGGTAGGCTGAACTTCTCCAAAGTCAAATAGTAACATTTTAAATCAATCATAACCAGTTGTCACTGATCTCTGTCTTAAAAATGAGAGGGATAAAATTTTCTAATTCCTTTGGTAGAAAACAGGCATATACCATAATATTTAAGAGGCTTCTCTAGGAATAAAGTTTGCAATTTGAATGAATCCACTGTGACCAGTCTGCTTTGATCAAAACCAAGTGAGAACTTTTAAAACGCTCTTGTGACCCTTCCTATTTCAGGGGTAAAATTCCTCCCAAACTAGCTGAAAACATAACTTCATTCATCTATGAAAAGAATTATCTTATTTGTATTTTATCTCATACATTCCCAGGAGACAGGGAATTCACTTCCGTAGACAATACAGTGGAAAGTTGATATTTTTCCTTTAAGAAGATGTGGTACTTATATCTGATATAAATATGAGTTAAGATTGTAACCCAACTGTATAGATTAAATAAAATCTATTACAATGGTTTTGATTTGGAAAATTTACTCCTGTTCTTACTTCACATTCATATTCCAGCAAGAAGTCTTTTTTTTTTTAATCAAATGAATTACTTGCTATAATAATTCAGTCTTAAAATAGATGATGAAGGACTGTTGTTTTTCTGTTTGGTGCAGATTTTAGCATAAGGAAGGGGATATCATATATGATCTTTCCCATGAAGTAGTCTACTGTGGAACATGACTATTCTCCAAATCATTTAAGGAAAAAAAAAAAAACCTTAATGAACTAACATAGAGGGAAGGCTATTTCCATGGCAATTGAACTATCAAAAAACCCAAAGAACAGAGACTCTTTCTCTAGCTAGTTTACGTAGTACCATTTTTAACTCCTTGCTACTGGCAGTCAGAATCAACAGGAGCTAAAGCTATCCAAATGTTTCCATTCCAAAACAACAAGAAATATCATGATCCAGTTATTATGTCTTGAAAATATGATCAATATTTCCTGAGAGAGGAGAAGAAAAAAGGAGAAATGAGAAAGATGCTTATGAAGTGCTTTGGGTGGAGGGCAGTGAATGTTAAAGAAGATACAACATGACTCCTCAGTTGTGTTTAACGAACATGTACTGATTGCCAACTATTTAGGGAACACCAAGACCAGAAAGAAAACTTGTCTAGACCTCAAGAAACTCATAGCCTACCATAGGAAGTCATTAAGTAAAGAGAAAACTCCTAAGCACTCTTGTAAAATCTATGGTAGTGATGCAAGCAGGGTACTGGAGAGCATTGATGAAGGGCACTAATTTCATCTGGGGTGGGGTTGGGAGTTTCCAGAGAGGTGAAGCCTCTCAGGTTTTAAAGGATGAGTCAGAGCTGGATAAGTCAGTAAGAATGGAAAGGGCACCGTAGGGATCAGGATAGGTATGAGCAAAGGAAAAGCAGAATGGTTTGTACAGGAAAGAACTCTAAGCAGTTAGTTTTTTCTAAAGCAGTTAGTTACTACAGTATCAAGCATGAGAAAATGGCCAGAGTTTTGACAGAAAATGAAAGAGTCTGTGACAGAGGAGGATCTGTGACTTTGGATTTTTTCTAGATGAGACACTATGGAGGGTTCATATTACTTTCTTGTAATGGTAATAACAATATAAGAAATGACAATGATAACTATAGCTGCCTCTTATTAAGTACTTCTTACATAATAGGCACAGAATTAGCACTTAACGTAATATTATCGAACCTGTGAGGTAGATTCTATTATTATCCTTTGTAACATAAATGTATGAACAACTCATCAACTTTTGAAATCCCATGGAGAGAGCTAAATATTTGTTTTCACAAACTCCTTAGATAGAGGTGGGACACTCTGTCCAATAAGGCATAAGTAGAAATCTGGGGAGATTGGTGCAAGATGGAGGAGTAGAAGGACGTGTGCTCACTCCCTCTTGTATGAGCACCAAAATCACAAAGAACTGCTGAACAATCATCGACAGGAAGACACTGGAACTCACCAAAAAAGATACCGAATATCCAAAGACTAAGGAGAAGCCACAGTAAGAAAGCAGGAGGGCCACAATCACGATAAAATCAAATCCCATAACTGCTGGATGGGTGACTCACAAACTGGAGAACAATTATACCACAGAAGTCCACCCACTGGAGTGAAGGTTCTGAGCCCCACGTCAGGATTCCCAACCTGGGAGTCTGGCAACAGGAGGAGGAATCCCCAGAGAATCAGACTCTCAAGGCTAGCGGGATCTGGCTGCAAGACTTTGACAGGACTGGGGGAAACAGAGACTCCACTCTAGGAGGGCACACACAAAGTAGTGTGTGTGCCAGGACCCAGGGGGAAGGAGCAGTGACCCCATAGAAGATTGAACCAGACCTACTGGCTAGTGTTGAAGGTCTCCTGCAGAGGCGGGGTGCAGGTGGCGCCTGTGGCTCACCACGAGGACAAGGACACTGGCAGCAGAAGTTCTGGGTAGTACTCATTGGCATGAGCGCTCCTGGAGTCCACCATTAGCCCCACCAAAGACCCTGTAGGCTCCAGTGCTCAGTCACCTCAGTCCAAACAACCAACAGGGAGGGAATTCAGCCCCACACATCAGCAGACAAGCAGATTAAAGTTTTACTGAGCTCTGCCCACCAGAGGAACACCCAGCCCTACCCACAGCAGTCCCTCCCATCAGGAAGCTTGCACAATCCTCTTAGGTAGCCTCATCCACCAGAGGGCAAACAGCAGCAGCAAGAAGAACTACAATCCTGCAGCCTGTGGAAGGAAAACCACATTCATAGAAAGTCAGACAAAATGAAAAGGCAGAGGGCTATGTCCCAGATGAAGGAACAAGATAAAACCCCAGAAAAACAACTAAATGAAGTGGAGATAGGCAACCTTCCAGAAAAAGAATTCAGAATAATGATAGTGAAGATGATCCAGAACCTAGGAAAAAGAATAGAGGCAAAGATCAAGAAGATGCAAGAAATATTTAACAAAGAACTAGGAGAATTAAAGAACAAACAAACAGTGATGAACAATACAATAACTGAAATAAAAAATACACTAGAAGGAATCAATAGTAGAATAACTGAGGCAGAAGAACAGATAAGTGACCCGGAAGACAAAATGGTGGAAATCACTGCTGTGGAACAGAATAAAGAAAAAAGAATGAAAAGAAATGAAGACAGCCTAAGAGACCTCTGGGACAACATTAAATGCACCAACATTCACATTATATGGGTCCCAGAAGGAGAAGAGAGAGAGAAAGGACCCAAGAAAATATTTGAAGAGATTATAGTTGAAAACTTCCCTAACATGGGAAAGGAAATAGCCACCCAAGGGACACTGGCTGGGACAAGGGAGAGGAAAGTGCAGAGAGTCCCAGGCAGGATAGACCCAAGGAGAAACATGCTGAGACACACAGTAATCAAACTGACAAAAATTAAAGACAAAGAAAAATTATTAAAAGCAACAAGGGAACAATGACAGACAACATACAAGGGAACTCTCCTAAGGTTAATAGCTGATTTCTCAGCAGAAGCTCTGCAAGCCAGAAAGGAAGGAGTGGCATGATATATTTAAAGTGATGAGAGGGAGGAACCTACAACCAAGAATACTCTACCCAGCAAGGATCTCATTCAGATTCAATGGAGAAATCAAAAGCTTTACAAACAAGCAAAAGCTAAGAGAATTCAGTACCACCAAACCAGCTCTACAACAAATGCTAAAGGAACTTCTCTAAGTGGGAAACACAAGAGGAGAAAAGGACCTATAAAAACAAACCCAAAACAATTAAGAAAATGGTAATAGGAACAAACATCTCTATAATTACCTTAAATTTGAATGGATTAAATGCTCCAACCCAAAGAAGCAGTTCTCTGATGGATACAAAAACAAGACCTGTATATATGCTGTCTACAAGAGACCCACGTCAGACCTAGGGACACATACAGACTGAAAGTGAGGGGATGGAAAAAAAAGATATTCCATGCAAATGGAAATCAGAAGAAAGCTGTAGTAGCAATACTCATATCAGATAAAATAGATTTTAAAATAAAGAATGTTACAAGAGACAAGGAAGGACACTACATAATGATCAAGGGATCAATCCAAGAAGAAGATATAACAATTATAAATATATATGCATCCAACATAGGAGCACCTCAATATATAAGGCAAATGCTAACAGCTATAAAAGAGGAAATTGACCGTAACACAATAATAGTGGGGGACTTAAAAACCTCACTTACACTAATGGACAGATAATCCAGACAGAAAATTAATAACGAAACACAAGCTTTAAATGACACAATAGAGCAGGAAGATTTAATTGATATTGATAGGACATTCCATCCGAAAACAGCAGATTACACTTTCTTTTCAAGTGCATACGGAACATTCTCCAGGATAAATCACATCATGGGTCACAAATCAAGCCTCAGTAAATTTAAGAAAATTTAAATTATATCAAGAATCTTTTCCAACCACAACCCTATGAGATTAGAAATCAATTATAGGGAAAAAAACATAAAAACCACAAACACAAGTAGGCTAAACAATACGCTACTAAATAACCAAGAGATCACTGAAGAAATCAAAGAGGAAATTAAAAACTACCTTGAGACAAATGACAACAAAAACACGACAATCCAAAAACTACGGGATGCAGCAAAAGGAGTTCTAAGAGGGAAGTTTATAGTAATACAATCATACCTCAAGAAACAAGAAACATCTCAAATAAACAATCTAACCTTGCACCTAAAGGAACTAGAGAAAGAAGAACAAACAAAACCCAAAGTTAGTAGAAGGAAACAAATCATAAAGATCAGAGCAGAAATAAATAAAATAGAAACAAAGAAAGCAATAGCAAAGATCAATAAAATTAAAAGCTGGTTCTTTGAGAAGATAAACAAAATTGATAAATGTTTAGCCAGACTCATCAAGAAAATGAGGGAGAAGACTCAAATCAATAAAATTAGAAATGTAACAGGAGAAGTTACAACGAACTCAGCAGAAATACAAAGCATCCTAAGAGACTACTAAAAGCAACGCTATGCCAATAAGATGGACAACCTGGAAGAAATGGACAAATTCTTAGAAAGGTATAACCTTTCAAGATTAAACCAGGAAGAAATAGAAAATATAAACAGACCAATCACAGGTAATGAAATTGAAACTGTGATTAAAAATCTTCCAACAAACAAAATCCAGCACCAGATGGCTTCACAGGTGAATTCTATCAAACATTTAGAGAAGAGCTAACACCCATCCTCCTCAAGCTCTTCCAAAACATTACAGAGGAAGGAACACTCCCAAACTCATTCTAGGAGGCCACCATCACCCTGATACCAAAACCAGACAAAGATACTACAAAAAAAGAAATTTACCAACCAATAACACTGATGAACATATGTGCAAAAATTCTCAACAAAATACTAGCAAACAGAATCCAACAACACATTAAAAGGATCATACACCACGATCAAGTGGGATTTATCCCATGGATGCAAGGATTCTTGAATATATGCAAATCAATGTAATAAACCATATTAACAAACTGAAGAATAAAAATCATATGATCGTATCAGTAGATGCAGAATAAGCTTCTGATAAAATTCAAAACCCATTTATGATAAAAACTCTCCAGAAAATGGGCATAGAGGGAACCTACCTCAACATAATAAAGGCCATATATGGTAAACCCACAGCAAACATCATTCTCAATGGTGAAAAACTGAATGCATTTCCAATAAGATCAGGAACAAGACAAGGTTGCCTACTCTCACCACTATTATTCAACATAGTTTTGGAAGTCCTAGCCGTGGCAATCAGAGAAGAAAAAGAAATAAAAGGAATACAAATTAGAAAAGAAGAAGTAAAGCTGTCAGTGTTTGCAGATGACATGATACTATATATAGATAATCCTACAGATGCCACCAGAAATCTACTAGAGCTAATCAATGAACTTGGTAAAGTTGCAGGATACAAAATTAATGAACAGAAATCTCTTGCAGCCCTTTATAGTAACAACAGAAGATCAGAAAGAGAAATTAAGGAAACAATGCCATTCACTGTTGCAACAAAAAGAATAAAATACCTAGGAATAAAACTACCTAAGAGGGTAAAAGACCTGTTCTCAGAAAAGTATAAGACACTGATGAAAGAAATCTAAGATGACACAAACAGATGGAAAGATATACCATGTTCTTGGATTGGAAGAATCAACATTGTGAAAATAACTATACTACCCAAAGCAATCTACAGATTCAATGCAATCCCTATCAAATTACCAAAGGCATTTTTTACAGAACTAGAAAAAAAAATCTTAAAATTTATATGGAGACACAAAAGACCCTGAATAGCCAAAGCAATCTTGAGGGAAAAAAATGGAGCTGGAGGGCTTCCCTGGTGGCACGGTGGTTGAGAGTCCGCCTGCCAATGCAGGGGATGCAGGTTCGTGCCCCGGTATGGGAAGATCCCATATGCCATGGAGTGGCTGGGCCCGTGAGCCATGGCCGCTGAGCCTGTGCATCTGGAGCCTGTGCTCCGCAATGGGAAGGGCCACAAAAGTGAGAGGCCTGCGTACCACAAAAAAAATAAATAAATAAAGGAGCTGGAGCAATCTGACTCCCTGGCTCCAGACTATACTACAAAGCTACAGTAATCAAGACAATATGGTACTGGCACAAAACAGAAACATAGATGAATGGAACAGGATAGAAAGCCCAGAGATAAACCTATGTACCTATGGTCAAGTAATCTATGACAAAGGAGGTAAGGATATACAATGCAGAAAAGACAGTCTCTTCAATAAGTGGTGCTGGGAAAACTGGACAGTTACATATAAAAGAATGTAATTAGAACACTCCCTAACACCATATAGAAAAATAAACAAAAGAAATGGATTAAAGATCTAAACGTAAGATGGGACACTATAAAACTTTTAGAGGAAAACATAGGAAGAACACTCTTTGATATAAATCACAGCAAGATCTTTTTTGACCCACCTCCTAGAGTAATGGAAATAAAAACAAAAATAAACAAATAGATCCTAATGAAACTTAAAAGCTTTTGCACAGCAAAGGAAGCTATAAACAAGAAAAAAGACAATGCTCAGAATGGGAGAAAATATTTGCAAAAAAATCAATGGACAAAGGATTAATCCCCAAAATATATAAACAACTCATGTAGTTCAATATCAAAAAAACAACCCAATCAAAAAATGGTTGGAAGACCTCAAGAGATAGTTCTCCAAAGAAGACATAAAGATGGCCAAGAGGCACATGCAAAGCTGCTGACATCACTAATTATTAGGGAAATGCAAATCAAAACTAGAGTGAGGTAGCACCTCACACCAGTTAGAACAGGCATCATCAGAAAATCTACAAACTGTAAATGCTGGAGAGGGTGTGGAGAGAAGGGAACCTTCTTGCTCTGTTGGTGGGAATGTAAATTGCTACAGCCACTATGGAGAACAGTATGGAGGTTCCTTAAAAAACTAAAAATAGAATTACCACACGACCCAGTAATCCCACTACTGGGCATATATACAGAGAAAACCATAGTTCAAAAAGACACATGGGGGAGGAGATTCAAGACGGCGGAAAAGTGAGACGTCGAGATCACGTTCCTCCCCACAAATACATCAGAAATACATCTACATATGAAACAACTCCTACAAAACACTTACTGAATGCTGGCAGAAGACCTCAGACCTCCCAAAAGGCAAGAAACTCCCCACATACCTGGGTAGGGCAAAAGAAAAAACAGAGACAAAAGAATAGGAATGGGACCTGCACCAGTGGGAGGGAGTTGTGAAAGAGGAAAGGTTCCCACACACTAAGAAGCCCCTTTGCAGGTGGAGACTGCGGGTGGTGGACGGGGGAAGCCTCGGAGCCATGGAGGAGAGCGCAGCAACACGGGTGCAGAGGGCAAAGTGGAGAGATTCTCTCATAGAGGATCAGAGCCGACCAGCACTCACCAGCCCGAAAAGCTTCTCTGCTCACCTGCCGGGACTGGAGGGGGGCTGGGAGCTGAGGCTCTGGATTCAGAGGTTGGATCCCAGGGAGAGGACTGGGGTTGGCTGAATGAACAGAGCCTGAAGGGGCTAGTGTGCCACAGTGAGCTGGGAGGGAGTCCAGGAAAAAGTCTGGAGCTGCCGAACAGACAAGAGACTTTTTCTTGCCTCTTTGTTTCCTGGTGTGCGAGGAGAGGATTTAAGAGCACCGCTTAAAGGAGCTCCAGAGACGGGCGCGAGCTGTGGCTACCAGCACAGACCCCAGACGCATGCATGAGATGCTAAGGCTGCTGCCGCCACCACCAAGAAGCCTGAGTGCAAGCACAGGTCACTATCCACACCTCCCCTCCTGGAAGCCTGTGCAGCCCGCCACTGCCGGGGGCCCGGGATCCAGGGACAACCTCCCCAGGAGAACACACGGCGCGCCTCAGGCCGGTGCAATGTCACGCTGGCCTCTGCCGCCGCAGGCTTGCCTCGCATCCGTGCCCTGCCGCCCCCTGCCTGAGTGAGCCAGAGCCCCCGAATCAGCTGCTCCTTTAAGCCCATCCTGTCTGAGCAAAGAACAGACGCCATCAGGTGACCTGCTCGCAGAGGCGGGGCCAAATCCAAAGCTAAACTCCAGGAGCTGTGCGGACAAAGAAGAGAAAGGGAAATTTCTCCCAGCAGCCTCAGGAGCAGAGGATTAAATCTCTACAAACAACTTGATGTAACCTGCATCTGTGGAATACCTGAATAGACAATGAATCATCCCAAACTGAGGAGGTGGACATTGGGAGAAAAGATATATATATTTTTTCCTCTTTTTCTCTTTTTGTGAGTGTGTATGTGTATGCTTCTGTGTGTGCTTTTGTCTGTACAGCTGTACTTTTACAATTTGCCCTAGGGGTCTGTCTGTCCATTTTTTTTTGTTTTTTGTATAGTTTTTAGCACTTGTTATCATTGGTGGATTTGTTTTTGGTTTGGTTGTGCTCTTCTTTCTTTCCTTCTTTTTTTTTTCTTTAATTACTTAAAAAATTTTTTTAATAATTATTTTTTATTTTAATAACTTTATTTTACTTCATTATATTTTATCTTCTTCATTGTTTCTTTCTTTTTTTGCTCCCTTTTATTCTGAGCTGTGTGGAGGACAGGCTCTCAGTGCTCCATCCAGGCGTCAGGGTAGTGCCTTACAGGTGGGAGAGCCATGCACGTTCAGGACACTGGTCCACAAGAGACATCCCAGCTCCATGTAATATCAAACAGCAAAAATCTCCCAGAGATCTCCATCTCAATGCCAAGACCCAGCTCCACTCAATGACCAGCAAGCTACAGTGCTGGACACCCTAGGCCAAACAACTAGCAAGACAGGAACACAACCGTATCCATTAGCAGACAGGCTGCCTAAAATCATAAAAGGTGAAAGACACCCCAAAACACACCACCACGTGTGGACCTGACACCAGAAAGACAAGATCCAGCCTCAGCCACCAGAACAAAGGCACTAGTCCCCTCCACCAGGAAGCCTACACACCCACTGAATCAACCTTAGCCACCGGGGACAGACACCAAAAACAAAGGTAACTACGAACCTGCAGCCTGCGAGAAAGAGACTCCAAACACAGTAAGTTAACCAAAATGAGAAGACAGAGAAAAACAGCAGATGAAGGAGCAAGGCAAAAACCCACCAGATCTAACACATGAAGAGGAAATAGGCAGTCTACCTGAAGAAGAATTCAGAATGATGATAGTAAAGATGATCCAAAACCTTGGAAATACAATCGAGAAAATACAACAAACGTTTAACAAGGACTTAGAAGAACTAAAGAACAAGCAAACAGTGATGGTCAACACAATAAATGAAATTAAAAATTCTCTAGAAGGGAGCAAGAGCAGAATAACTGAGGTAGAAGAACGGATAAGTGACCTGGGAGATAAAATAGTGGAAATAACTACCACAGAGCAGAATAAAGAAAAAAGAATGAAAAGAATTGAGGACAGTATCAGAGACCTTTGGGACAACATTGAACAAAACAACATTTGAATTATAGGGGTCCCAGAAGAAAAAGAGAAAAAGAAAGGGACTGAGAAAATATTTGAAGAGCTTATAATCGAAAACTTCCTTAATAAGGGAAAGGAAATAGTTAAACAAGTACAGGAAGCACAGAGAGTCCTATACAGGATAAATCCAAGGGGAAACATGCCAAGACACATATTAATTAAACTATCAAAAATTAAATACAAAGAGAAAACATTAAATGTAGCAAGGGAAAAACAACAAATAACATAAAAGTGAATCCCCATAAGGTAAACAGCTGATCTTTCAGCAGAAACTCTGCAAGCCAGAAGGGAGTGCCAGAATATATTTAAAGTAATGAAGGAAAAAAACCTACAACCAAGATTACTCTAGCCAGCAAGGATCTCATTCATATTCGACAGAGAAATTAAAATCTTACAGACAAGCAAAAGCTAAGATAACTCAGCACAACCAAACCAGCTTTACAACAAATGCTAAAGGAACTTCTCTAGACAGGAAACACAACAGAAGGAAAAGACCTACAATAACAAACACAAAACAATTAAGAAAATGGTAATAGGAACATATATATCGATAATTACCTTAAATGTAAATGGATTAAATGCTCCCACGAAAAGACATAGACTGGCTGAATGGATACAAAAACAAGACCCATATATATACTGTCAACAAGAGACCCCCTTCAGACCTAGGGACACATAGAAACTGAAAATGAGAGGATGAAAAAAGATATTCCATGCAAATGGAAATCAAAAGAAAGCTGGAGTAGCAATTCTCATATCAGACAAAATAGACTTTAAATAAAGACTATTACAAGAGATAAAGAAGGACACTACAATGATAAAGGGCTCAGTTCAAGAAGAAGATATAACAACTGTAAATATTTATGCACCCAACACAGGAGCACCTCAATACATAAGGCAAATACTAACTGCCATAAGGGGGAAATTGAGAGCAACACATTCATAGTAGGGGAATTTAACACCCCACTTTCACCAATGGACAGATCATCCAAAATGAAAATAAATAAGGAAACACAAGCTTTAAATGATACATTAAAAAAGATGGACTTAATTAATATTTATAGGACATTCCATCCAAAAACAACAGAATACACATTCTTCTCAAGTGCTCATGGAACATTCTCCAGGATAGATCATATCTTGGGTTACAAATCAAGCCTTGGTAAATTTGAGAAAATTGAAATCGTATCAAGTATCTTTTCCGACCACAATGCTATGAGACTGGATATCAATTACAGGAAAAAAACCTGTAAAAAATACAAACACATAGAGGCTAAACAATACACTACTTAATAACCAAGAGATCACTGAAGAAATCAAAGAGGAAATAATAAAATACCTAGAAACAAATGACAATGAAAACACAACAACCCAAAACATATGGGGTGCAGCCAAAGAAGTTCTAAGAGGGAAATTTATAGCAATAAAATCCTACCTTAAGAAACAAGAAACATGTCAAATAAACAACCTAAACTTACACCTGAAGCAATCAGAGAAAGAAGAACAAAAATCCCTCAAAGTTAGCAGAAGGAAAGAAATCATAAAGAGCAGATCAGAAATAAATAAAAAAGAAATGAAGGAAATGATAGCAAAGATCAATAAAACTAAAAGCTGGTTCTTTGAGAACAAAATTGATAAACCATTAGCCAGACTCATCAGGAAAAAAAGGGAGAAGACTCAAGTCAATAGAATTAGAATGAAAAAGGAGAAGTAACAACAGACACTACAGAAATACAAAGGATCATGAGAGATTACTACAAGCAACACTATGCCAATAAAATGGACAACCTGGAAGCAATGGACAAATTCTTAGAAATGCACAATCTTCCGAGACTGTACCAGGAAGAAATAGAAAATATGAACAGACCAATCACAAGAACTGAAATTAAAACTGTGGTAAAAAATCTTCCAACAAACAAAAGTCCAGGACCAGATGGCTTCACAGGTTAATTCTGTCAAACATTTAGAGAAGAGCTAACACCTATCCTTCTCAAATTCTTCCAAAATATAGCAGAGGGAGGAAAACTCCCAAACTCATTCTATAAGGCCACCATCACCCTGATACCAAAATCAGAAAAAGATGTCAGAAAAAAATAAAACTACAGGTCAATACCACTGATGAACATAGATGTAAAAATCCTCAACAAAATACCAGCAAACACAATCCAACAGCACACTAAATGGATCATACACCATGATCAAGTGGCGTTTATCCCAGAAATGCAAGGATTCTTCAATATATGCAAATCAGTCAATGTGATACACCATATTAACAAATTGAAGGAGAAAAACCATGTGATCAACTCAATAGATGCAGAGAAAGCTTTTGACAAAATTCAACACGCATTTATAATAAAAACCCTCCAGAAAGTAGGCATAGAGGGAACTTTCCTCAACATAATAAAGGCCACATATGACAAACCCACAGCCAATATCGTCCTCAATGGTGAAAACGATTTCCACTAAGATCAGGAAAAAGACAAGGTTGCCCAATCTCACCACTATTATTCAACAGAGTTATGCAAGTTTTAGCCACAGCAATTAGAGAAGAAAAAGAAATAAGAGGAACCCAAACCAGAAAAGAAGTAAAACACTCACTGTTTGCAGATGACATGATACTATACATAGAGAATCCTAAAGATGATACCAGAAAACTATTAGAGCTAATCAATGAATTTGGTAATGTAGCAAGATACAAAATTAATGTACAGAAATCTCTTGCATTCTTGTATACTAATGATGAAAAATCTGAAAGTGAAATTAAGAAAACACTACCATTTACAACTGCAACAAAAAGAATAAAATATCTAGGAATAAACCTACCTAAGGAGACAAAAGTCTTGTATGCAGAAATTATAAGACACTGATGAAAGAAATTAAAGATGATACAAATAGGTGGAGAGATATACCATGTTCTTGGATTGGAAGAATCATCATTGTGAAAATGACTCTACCACCCAGAGCAATCTACAGATTCAATGCAATCCCTATCAAACTACCACTGGCATTTTTCAGAGAACTAGAATAAAAAATTTCACAATTTGTATGGAAACACAAAAGACCCCGAATACCCAAAGCAATCTTGAGAAAGAAAAACGGAGCTGGAGGAATCAAGGTCCCTGACCTCAAACTATACTACGAAGCTACAGTAATCAAGACAATATGGTACTGGCACAAAAACAGAAATATAGATCAATGGAACAGGATAGAAAGCCCAGAGATAAACCCACGCACATATGGTCACCTTATCTTTGATAAAGGAGGCAAGAATATACAGTAGAGAAAGACGGCCTCTTCAATAAGTTGTGCTGGGAAAACTGGACATGTAAAAGAATGAAATTAGAACACTCCCTAACACCATACACAAAAATAAACCCAAAATGGATTAAAGACCTAAATGTAAGGACTGACACTATCAAACTCTTAGAGGAAAACATAGGAAGAATACTCTATGACATACATCACAGCAAGATCCTTTTTGACCCACCTCCTAGAGAAATGGAAACAGAAACAAAAATAAACAAATTGGACCTAATGAACCTTCAAAGCTTTTGCACAGCAAGGAAACCATAAACAAGATGAAAAGCAACCCTCAGAATGGGAGAAAATATTTGCAAAAGAAGCAACTGACAAAGGATTAATCTCCAAAATTTATAAGCAGCTCATGCAGCTCAGTATCAAAAGAACAAACAACCCAATCCAAAAATGGGCAGAAGACCTAAATAGACATTGCTCCAAAGAAGATATACAGGTTGCCAACACACACATGAAAGGATGCTCAACATCACTAATCATTAGAGAAATGCAAATCAAAACCACAATGAGATATCATCTCACACCGGTCAGAATGGCCATCATCAAAAAATCTACAAACTATAAATGCTGGAGAGGGTGTGGAGAAAAGGGAACCCTCTTGCACTGTTGGTGGGAATGTAAATTCGTGCAGCCAGTATGGAGAACAGTATGGAGGTTCCTTAATAAACTAAAAATAGAACTACCATATGACCCAGCAATCCCACTACTGGGCATATACCCTGAGAAAACCGTAACTCAAAAAGAGTGATGTACCAAAATGTTCATTGCAGCTCTATCTACAACCACCAGGACATGGCAGCAACCTAAGTGTCCATTGACAGCTGAATGGATAAAGAAGATGTGGCAATATATACAATGGAATATTACTCACCATAAAAAAGAAATGAAACTGAGTTATCTGTAATCAGGTGGATGGACCCAGAGTCTGTCATACAGAGTGAAGTAAGTCAGAAAGAGAAAAAGAAATACCATATGTTAATGCATATATATGGAATCATTAAAAAAAAAATGGTCATGAAGAACCTAGGGGCAAGACGGGAATAAAGACGCAGACCTACTACAGAATGGACTTGAGGACACGGGGAGGGGGAAGGGTAAGCTGGGACAAAGTGAGAGAGTAGTAGTGTATTTATGGATATATATATACTACCAAATGTAAAATAGATAGCTAGTGGGAAGCAGTCGCATAGCACAGGGATATCAGCTCGGTGCTTTGTGACCAGCTAGAAGGGTGGGATAGGGAGGGTTGGAGGGAGGGAGACGCAAGAGGCAAGAGGTATGGGGATATATGTATATATATAACTGATTCACTTTGTTATAAAGCAGAAACTAACACACCATTGTAAAGCAATTATGCTCCAGTAAAAATGTAAATAAAAGAAAAGAAAAAAGAATCACTATAATATGTCATCAAAGAGAAAACTATGACCTCATCTTGGAAGGAGGCACAGAAGGTGAATTAAAAAAAAAAAAAAAGACCAATATCAGTATCAATTGGAAGCAATGTTTATTGTTAGCAGTTTGGGTTTTTTAAAGTAACTTTACCAAACTTTCAACATATATTCTTAGACAACTGATCAGACACTTGTGGCTCTGCCCTTTAAAAGCCTTTTCTGAGAATGACTGATGTGGAATAAATTGCAGATATTTAAAGTAGACAATTTTGTGAGTTTCAATGTATGTGGACATCTGTAAAACCATCATCATAATCAAGCTAAGAACATATCCTTCAGTCTCTAGGGCTTCCTCAAGTCCCTTTGTAATCCATACATCTGTTCACCCCTAAACCCATATCCACAGGGAACAACTGATATGCTTTCTTATACCATAGATTAGTTTGCTTTTTCTAGAATTTTATATAAATGAAATCACACACTGATTTCTTTTGGGGTTCTTTCAATCAGCAATATTTTTGAAATGCTTCTATGTTACTCGGTAGTATTCTATTAAATAAATATATCCCCATTTGTTTATTCATTCACCTATTGATAGACACTCAGGTTGTTTCTATGTTTTCGCTATTGTAAATAAAACCACTACAAACAAGTCTTTGTGTGGACAAATGCTTTCAGTTCTTTTGGGTAAATGCATAACATTGCAATGGCTAGATGGTATGGTAGGTGTATGTGTAACTTTTAAAAAAAATGCTGGGAAGGGCTTCCCTGGTGGTGCAGTGGTTGAGGGTCCGCCTGCCGATGCAGGGGACACGGGTTCGTGCCCCGGTCCGGGAGGATCCCACATGCCGCGGAGAGGCTGGGCCTGTGAGCCATGACCGCTGTGCCTGCGCATCCGGAGCCTGTGCTCTGCAACGGGAGAGGCCACAACAGTGAGAGGCCTGCGTACAGCAAAGAAAAAAAAAAAAAAAGCTGGGAAAACAAATCTAAACCACATCTTCATATTGTATATGAAGATGGCACTTCATAAGCAATAGGATAGCTATAATTTAAAAATGGAAAATAAGTTTTGATGAGGCTACAGAGAAACTGGAACACTAAAGCATTGGTGGGAATGTAAAGCACTACAGCCACTGTGGAAATAGTTTGGTGGTTCATCATAATGTTAAACATAAAATTATCATATGACTCAGCAAATCTACTTCTGGGTATATTATCTAAAAGAATTGAAAACAGGTTCTCAAACAAATACTGGTTTACACATGCTCATAGTAGGACTTAATTATAGCCAAAATGTGAACACAATCCAAATGTATATCAATGGATGAATGATAAACAAAATGCGAATACATAGAATGAAATGTTACTCTGTCATAAAAAGGTTCAAGTACTGACACATTCTACAATGTGAATGAACCTCAAAAACATTAAGTGAAGAAGTTAGACACAAAAAATCACATATAGTATGATTCCATTTATGTGAAATATTCAGAATAGATAAATCTATAGAGGCAGAAATCAAATGAGTGCTAGTTCCAGCAATGGTGGGAAGGATAAATAGGAAATGATTATTTAATGGGGATGAGGATTTCTTTTGGAGTGATGAAAATGTTTTGGAACTAGATAGAAGTGATAGTTGCACAACATTATAACTGTACTAAATCCCACTAAAGTGTACTCTTTGAAAGCATTAATATTATGTTCTGTGAATTTCACCTCAATTTGAAAAACCTTTTGAAATATTTTCCAAAGTGCCTTTACTATTTAAAATGGATGAGAGTTCCATAGCTCCACATCTTCATCAACACTTGGTATAGTCAGTCCCTTTCATCTTAGCCATTCAATGGGAATATAATGGTAGTTCATTGTGGCTTTATTTTATATTTCCTTAATAACTAATGATGTTCAGTATCTTCTCTTGCATTCATTTACTATCTGTATATCTTCCTTACTAAAGTGTGTTTCAGGGACTTCCATGGCGGTCCAGGGATTAAGATTCCGCACTCCCAATGCGGGTGGCCTCATTTTGATTCCTGGTCAGGGAACTAGATGCTGAAATTAAAAAGATCCCACATGCCACAACTAAGTCCTAGAGCAGCCAAATAAATAAATAATTTTAAGTGTCTCTCAAATAGTTTGCTCAACTTTTAGTTTTTTTTTTTTGGTCCTCTAATTAAGTTGTGAGAGTTCTTTACATATTCTAGATATAATTCCCTTGTTGGATAAATATTTTGAAAATATTTTATCCAGTTTGTGGGTTGACTTTTAATTTTTGTAACAGTGTTTAGAAGAACCAAAGTTTTTATATTAGATGAAGTCCAATTTCTCAATTTTTTCTTTTCTATTTGTCCTTTTTGTGTTCTAATTAATAAATCTTTGCCTAATCCATGGTAACTAAACTTTTCTCCTGTATTTTCTTTTAGAATTTTGATAGTTTTAACTCTTATGCTTAGGTCACTGATCCATTTTGAGTTAGTTTTTATATATGGTGTGAGCTATAGGTCAAGACTCTTTTTGTTTCTTTAATACCCAATTGACCTAGCACCATTTGTTTAAAATATCACCCATTTTCCACTGAATGAATACCTTGGCAACATTTTAAAAAATCAATTGACCATATATGTGTTGGCCTATTTCTTGAATCTCAGTTCTGTTCTAATGACCCATAATGTCTATATTTATGCTGATGTCACATTTTAATAAAATACAAATAATTTTAAAACTTCTATACTTTAATAAAAAATTATAGTTTGTTAATATTTTTATTTTAAATAATTTTAGATTAACAGAAAAGTTGAAAGACAGTACAGAGAATTCCCACATACTCATCTCCTAGTTTCTCCCATTGTTAACACCTTATATTACCATGATACATTTGTCAAAACTAAGAAACTAATACTAATACATTACTAGTTACTGAATTCCAGACATTTAGATTTCACAAGTTTTTCCATTAATAATGTCTTCTGTTCCAAGATACAACTGAGGGTACCGTATTGACTTTAGTTGTCATTTCTCCTCTGGACTATTATAGTTTCTCAGTCTTTCCTTGTTTGTCATAACCTTTATAGTTTTGAGGAGTACTGGTCACATATTCTATAAAATGTCCCATCCACACCCCAATTTGGACTGTGTGTTCTTTTTCTCATGATTAGACGGAAATTAATGGAGCTCTGTAAAGAGTAACACAGAAGTGAAGAGCCCATCTCAACACTTCAGATCACTTCACAAACATGTAATATCACTGGTTATGTTCATCTTCATCACTTGTGTGATGTATGCCAGGTTTCTTCACTGTAAAAGTTACTATTTTATTCCTTTTCCTACTTTGTTCTTTGGAAGCAAGTTACCAAGTCTAGCCCACCCTCAAGAGAAAGAAGGGTGAGAAGCAAGTTGCACCTCATGGAAGAAGGTATTTCTACACATATTATCTGAAATTCTGTCAGATAGTTTTTCCTCTTCTATCCTATTTAATTACTTATTTAATCACTTATTTATATCAATACGGACTCATGTATATTATTTTATATTATAAGCTATGATCCAGTACTGTTACTTAATTTGTTTGCCAAATTATTCCAGCTTTGGACATTGGTATCTCATCCAGGTAATCTCTATGTCCCTTTGGAAGATGGTATTCTGCCATCTTTCTGTTTACTGAACATTTCCTAACTTTCTGGTACTACGAAAATGTTCCATGGTAATCTTGTATTTTCTCTGCCCAGCCTAAAATCATCCATTTCTCCAAGAAGTGCTGGGTCCTTTAATTGAGTGGTATTTAGAGAGCAAGATCTTGGTGCTTGGACTACACTTTTTTTTTTCCCCCTTTAACATCATTATTGGAGTATAATTGCTTTACAATGTTGTGTTAATTTCTGCTGTAAAACAAAGTGAATCAACTATATGCATACGTATATCCCCATAACCACTCCCTCTTGCGTCTTCTTCCCACACCCTTTACCTCACCCCTCTAGATGGTCTCAAAGCACCAAGCTGGTCTCCTTGTGCTATGTGGCTGCTTCCCACTAGCTAACTATTTTACATTTGGTAGTGTATATATGTCCATGCTAATCTCTCATTTCATCCCAGCATACCATTTCCCATCCCCGTGTCTTCAGGTCCATTCCCTAGTCTGTGTCTTTATTCCTGTCATGCCCCTAGGTCCATCAGAACCTTTTTTTTCTTTTTTTAGATTCCATATATATGTGTTAGCACATGGTATTTGTTTTTCTCTTTCTGACTTACTTCACTCTGTATGACAGACTCTAGGTCCATCCACCTCACTACAAATAACTCAGTCTAGTTTCTTTTTATGGCTGAGTAGTATTCCATTGTACATATGTGCCACATCTTTATAAAACTATCTGTTGATGGACATCCATGTCTGGCTATTGTAAATAGTGCTGCAATGAACACTGGGGTCCATGACTCCTTTTAAATTATGGTTTTCTCAGGGTATACGCCCAGTAGTGGGATTGCTGGGTCATATGGTAGTTCTATTTTTAGTTTTTTAAGGAACCTCCATACTGTTCTCCATAGTGGCTGTATCAATTTACATTCCCACCAACAGTGCAAGAGGGTTCTCTTCTCTCCACACCCTCTCCAGCATTTATTGTTTGTAGATATTTTGGTGATGGCCATTCTGAGCAGTGTGAGGTGTTACCTCATTGTAGTTTTGATTTGCATTTCTCTAATGATTAGTGATGTTGAGCATGTTTTCATGTGTATGTTGGCAATCTGTATATCTTCTTGGGAGAAATGTCTATTTAGGTCCTCTGCCCATGTTTGGATTGGGCTGTTTTTTTGTATTGTTTTGTTTTTGACATTGAGCTGCATGAGCTGCTTGTATATTTTGGAAATTAATGCTTTGTCAGTTGCTTCATTTGCAAATATCATCTCTCATTCTGAGGGTTGTCTTTTCACCTTGTTTATGGTTTCCTTTGCTGTGCAAAACTTTGAAGTTTCATTAGGCCCCATTTGTTTATTTTTGTTCTTATTTCCTTTTCTCTAGGAGATGAGTCAAAAAGGATCTTGCTGTAATTTATGTCATAGAGTGTTCTGACCATGTTTTCCACTAAGAGTTTTATACTGTCTGGCCGTACATTAAGTCTTTAATCCATTTTGAGTTTATTTTTGTGTATGGTGTTAAAGAGTGTTCTAATTTCATTCTTTTACATGTAGCTGTCGAGTTTTCCCAGCATCACTTACTGAAGAGGTGGTCTTTCCTCCACTGTATACTCTTGCCTCCTTTATCAAAGATAAGTTGACCATATGTGCGTGGGTTTATCTCTGGGCTTTCTATCCTGTTCCATTGACCTATATTTCTATTTTTGTGCCAGTACCATCATGCCTTGATAACTGTAGCTTTGTAGTATAGTCTGGTCTGGGAGCCTGATTCCTCCAGCTCCATTTTTCTTTCTCAAGACTGCTTTGGCTATTTGGGGTCTTTTGTGTTTCCATACAAATTGTGCAATTGTTTGTTCTAGTTCTGTGAAAAATGTGAGTGGTAGTTTGATAGGGATTACACTGAATCTGTAGATTGCTTTGGGTAGTATAGTCATTTTCACAATGTTGATTCTTCCAATCCAAGAACATGGTATATCTCTCCATCTGTGTGTGTCATCTTTGATTTCTTTCATCAGTGTCTTATAGTTTTCTGCATACACATTTTTTGTCTCCATAAGTAGGTTTCTTGCTAGGTATTTTTATTCTTTTTGTTGCAATGGTAAATGGGAGTGTTTCCTTAATTTCTCTTTCAGATTTTTCATCATTACTGCATAGGAATGCAAGAGATTTCTGTGCATTAATTTTGTATCCTACTACTCTACTGAATTAATTGATTGGCTCTAGTAGATAGCAACTTTAGGATTCTCTATGTATAGTATCATGTCATCTGCAAACAGTGACAGGTTTACTTCTTGTTTTCTGATTTGGATTCCTTTTTTTTCTTATTCTTCACTAATTGCTGTGGCTAAAACTTCCAAAACTGTTGAATAATAGTGGTGAGAGTGGGCAACCTTGTCTTTTTCCTGATCTTAGTGGAAATTGTTTCAGATTTTCACCATTGAGAATGATGTTGGCTGTGGGTGTGTCATATATGGCCTTTATTATGTTGAGGTAGGTTCCCTCTATGCCTACTTTCTGGAGAGTTTTTTCATAAATGGGTGTTGAATTTTGTCAAAAGCTTTTTCTGCATCTACTGAGATTATCATATGGTTTTATCCTTCATTTTGTTAGTATGGTGTATCACATTAATTGATTTGCATATATTGAAGAATCCTTGCATTCCTGGGATAAAATTCACTTGATCATAGTGTATGATCCTTTTAATGGGCTGTTGGATTCTGTTTGCTAGTATTTTGTTGAGGATTTTTGCATCTATATTCATCAGTGATATTGGCCTGTTGTTTTCTTTTTTTGTGACATCTTTGTCTGGTTTTGGTATCAGGGTGATGGTGGCCTCATAGAATGAGTTTTGGAGTGTTCCCTCCTCTGCTCTATTTTGGAAAAGTTTGAGAAGGATAGGTGTTAGCTCTTCTCTAAATGTTTGATAGAATTTGCCTGCGAAGCCATCTGGTCCTGGACTTTTGTTTGTTGGAAGATTTTTAATCACAGTTTCGATTTCAGTGCTTGTGATTGGTCAGTTTATATTTTCTATTTTTTCATGGTACAGTCTCGGAAGGTTGTGCTTTTCTAAGAATTTGCCCATTTCTTCCAGGTTGTCCATTTAATTGGCATAGAGTTGCTTGTAGTAATCTCTCATGATCCTTTGTATTTCTGCAGTGTCAGTTGTTACTTCTCCTTGTTCATTTCTAATTCTGTTGATTTCAGTCTTCTCCTTTTTTTTCTTCATGAGTCTGGCTAATGGTTTATTAATTTTATTTATCTTCTCAAAGAACCAGCTTTTAGTTTTATTGATCTATGCTATCATTTCCTTCATTCTTTTTCTTTAATTTCTGATCTGATCTTTATAATTTCTTTCCTTCTGCTAACATTTTTTTTGTTGTTGTTCTTCTTTCTCTGATTTCTTTAGGCATAAGGTTAGGTTGTTTATTTGAGATTTTTTTGTTTGTTGAGTTTGGATTGTGTTGCTATAAACTTCCCACGAGAACTGCTTTTGCTGCATCCCATAGGTTTTGGGTCGTCGTGTTTTCATTGTCATTTGTCTCTAGGTATTTTTTGATTTCCTCTTTGATTTCTTCAGTGATCTCTTGGTTATTTAGCAGCGTATTGTTTAGCCTCCATGTGTTTGTATTTTTTACAGTTTTTTTTTCCTGTAATTGATATCTAGTCTTGTACTGTTTTGGCTGGAAAAGATACTTGATACCATTTCAATTTTCTTAAATTTACCAAAGCTTGATTTGTGACCCAAAATATGGTCTATCCTGGAGAATGTTCCATGAACACTTGAGAAGAAAATGTATTGTGTTGTTTTTGGATGGAATGTCCTATAAATATCAATTAAGTTCATCGTGTTTAATGTGTCATTTAAAGCTTGTGTTTCTCTATTTATTTTCATTTTGGATGATCTGTCCATTGATGAAAGTGGGGTGTTAAAGTCCCCTACTATGAATGTGTTACTGTTGATTTCCCCTTTCATGGCTGCTAGCATTTGCCTTATGTATTTTGAGGTGCTCCTATGTTGGGTGCATAAATATTTACAGTTGTTATATCTTCTTCTTGGATTGATCCCCTGATCATTATGTAGCGTCCTTCTTTGTCTCTTGTAAGTCTTTATTTTAAAGTCTATTTTGTCTGATATGAGTATTGCTACTTAAGCTTTCTTTTGATTTCCATTTACATGAAATATCTTTTTCCATCTCCTCACTTTCAGTCTGTATGTGTCCCTAGGTCTGAAGTGGGCTCTTGTAGACAGCATTTGTATGGGTCTTTTATTTCGATCCATTCAGCCAGTCTACGTCTTTTGGTTGGAGCATTTATTCCGCTTACATTGAAGGTAATTATCAGTATGTATGTTCCTCTTACCATTTTCTTAATTGTTTTGGGTTTGTTTTTGTAGGTCTTTTCCTTCTCTTCTGTTTCCTGCCCAGAGAAGTTTTTTAGCATTTTTTGTAAAGCTGGTTTGGTGGTGCTGAATTCTCTTAGCTTTTGCTTATCTCTAAAGGTTTTAGTTTCTCTGTCCAATCTGAATGACATCCTTGCTGGGTTGAGTAATCTTGGTTCTAGGTTTTTCCCTTTCTTCACTTTAAATATGTCCTGCCACTCCCTTGTGGCTTGCAGAGTTTCTGTTGAAAAATCAGCTGTTAACCTTATGGGGATTCCCTTGTATGTTATTTGTTGCTTTTCCCTTGCTGCTTTTAATATTTTTTCCTTGTATTTAATTTTTGATAGTTTCAATAATATGTATCTCTGAGTGTTTCTCTTTGGGTTTATCCTGTATGGTACTCTCTGTGCTTCCTGGACTTGATTGACTATTTCCTTTCCCATGTTTCAGAAGTTTTCAACTATCATCTCTTCAAATTTTTTCTCAGCCCCTTTCTTTTTCTCTTCTTCTTCTGGAACCTATATAATCCGAATGTTGGTGTGTTTAATGCTGTCCCAGAGGTCTCTGAGACTGTCCTCAAGGCTTTTCATTCTTTTTTCTTTATTCTGCTCTCTGGCAGTTATTTCCACCATTTTATCTTCCAGCTCACTTATCTGTTCTTCTGGCTCAGCTCTTCTGCTATTGATTCCTTCTAGAGTATTTTTATTTTCAGGAATTGTGTTGTTCATCACTCTTTGTTTGCTCTTTAGTTCTTCTCGATACTTGTTAAATGTTTCTTGTATTTTCGCCATTCTGTTTCTGAGATTTTGGATCATCTTTACTATCATTACACTGAATTCTTTTTCAGGTAGGTTGCCTATTTCGTCTTCATTTATTTCTCTTGTAGGTTTTTACCTTTTCCTTCGTTTGTAACATATTTTTTTGTTGTTTCATTTTTTTTTCTCTTTTTGATGGGTGGTGCTGTATTCCTGTCTTACTGGTTGTTTGGCCTGAGACATCCAGCACTGGAATTTTCAGGCAGTTGGATAGAGCTGGGTCTCGGTGCTGCGATGAGGACCTCCGAGGGGCCTTACTCTGATTAATATTCCCTGGGGTCTGAGGTTCTGTGTTTGTCCAGCAGTTTGGACTCAGAGCTCCCACCACAGGAGCTCAGGCCTGACCTCCAGCCTGGGCGCCTAGATCTCGCAAGTTTTGTGGTGTGGTTAAAAAAAAAAAAAAAAAAGAAGATAAAAAGCAGCAGTACAGTATCAAAGAATAAAGAACAAAATACAATTAGAAAGATAAAAAATATATTAGGAAAAATAAAACTGTAATTGAAAGAACTGCAACAAAGTAAAATAAAATCACAAAAGAAAAAAGAAAAAAAGGGGGGGCAAACAAGCCAAAAGGAAAGGAGAGAACAGTAACAAAGTATAAATAATAAAATAAAATTAGAAAAATAAAAGATTTATTAGGAAAAATAAAAATATGTAAGTATCAACAACAATGGATCAACAAGGTAAAACAGAACCCCAATCTCAAAAAGGAAAAAAGAAAAAAAAAAGCCTTGGCTATGTGGGCGGAGTTTAGGCAGGGGTGGAACTTAGGCAGGGGCAGGGTTTATGGTGGGGCTGGACCTAGGCGGGTGGTGGGGGTTATGTTTGAGCATGGGGCAGGGCCTAGGTGGGGCGACGCTCAAGCCTGGGGCAGGGCCTCTGCTTAGGACCTGCGCAGAAGGGGAGAAGCAGCACATGGAACAGAGGGCCTCTGGAGTGTGGAGTTCTGGAGTTTCGAGGTAGGGCCCGGAGTGAGGGTGAGGGGCAGGGCTTGGGCTCTGTGCGGTAGGAGGGTGGCTCTAGGGCAGAGAATCACTGGCTGCGTTCCCTTTTGTTCCTTCATGCCTCTCCCCCACCGTCTCCCCCATCACCACTGGACCGCTAACCATACGTGGGTCCTTCTGTGTGTAGGAACTCCTCCCCTCCCCCAGCCGCCCCTCAGGGGTGCCGGTCCCGTAGGTCCAGCCTTTACTTTTGCTCCCCCTTCCCTCCCTCCCACTCACTCAGGGCCCACGGGGCTGGAGGGGGCCTCGGTGGGCAGAGGGTCAGGCCCGGGATCTCAGCAGGTTCCTGGGAGTCCAAGTGGGCAGGGGAAGCCTGGCTACACTCCCTTTTGATCCTCTGCCCTTCCAGTGGTTCCCCAATTTCCCCCTTCCGGTGTGGGATCCCTTCCCCTCCCCCAGCTGCCCCTCAGGGGCGCCAGTCCTGTCCCGCCTCCACTTCTCCTCCCCCTTAACTCCCCCCACGCCACATGTCCTACCTGTCACTGGGGGTTCCTCCCTTCCCCTTAGGTGTCTGTGATCCCCCACCAGTGCATGGTAGGTGCCCTAGTTGTGAGGAGATGCGAATTCCACGTCCTCCTAGTATGCCATCTTGACTCCACTGGACTATACTTTTTAAAAAATTATTGTAGTTTTATCATATATATTATAATCAGGGAATATAAATCCTTCATTTTGGGGTCTCTATAAAAATTACTTGGGTTATTCTAGGTCCTTTGCCTTTCTACATAAATTTTAGTCTCATCTTGTCAATTTCCAATTTCTGCTTATATTTTGTTTGGAGTTGCACAGAACCTATATATAAATTTGAAGAGAACTGATATTTAAATAATATTGGGTCTTTGCATATATGAATAAGGTGTATCTTTCCATTTACTTAGGTCTTTAATTTCTCTCTACAATGTTTCATAGTTTTTAGTATGTAGGTCTTGAATGTCCCTTGTCAAAATAATCAGAGTATTACATATTTTTGATGTTACTGTAAATAGTACTTTATTAATTTCTTTTTCTATGTGGCCATTATTAGTATATGAAAATTTCATTTTCTATGTGGCCATTATTAGTATATATAGTATAATGGCCATTATTAGTATTAGTCTTTAATTTCTCTCTACAATGTTTCATAGTTTTTAGTATGTAGGTCTTGAATGTCTCTTGTCAAAATAATCAGAGTATTACATATTTTTGATGTTACTGTAAATAGTACTCTATTAATTTCATTTTCTATGTGGCCATTATTAGTATATGAAATATGCCACATTTCTAAATTCATTTACTAGTTGTAATAGGTTTTGACTAGATTACTTAAAATTTTCTACATAGATGATCATGGATCTACGAATAAAGTCAGCTTAAATTTTTTTCTTTCCATTATATATGTCTTTAATACTTTTTTTTGTTTTATTGCACTTGCTCATATTTCCAGTGAAGTGTTCAAAAGAAGTGATGCGAGTGAATATCTTTGCCTCATTCTTGATCATAGAAGGAAAGCATTCAACCTTTCATCTTTAAATATGAGGTCAGTCCTAGGTTTTTCATGTATGTCTTTTATTAGGTTCATAAACTTTTTCTATTTCTAGTCTGCTGAGAGTTTTATCAGAAATGGATGTTGAAATTTGTGAAATTCATTATCTGCATCTATTTAGATGATCATATGATTTTTATTTTTAAAATATTAACATGTTAAATCATACTGATTGATTTTCAAATGCTAAACCAGTCTTTCATTTCTGGGATAAACCTCTCTTGATTATTATTTATTGATATTAGCTTTTCAATATACTTTTGGATTCCATTTGCTAAAATTAAAAAAAAAAACTTTCTCTGTGTCAGTGAGAGATATTGACCTGAAGTTTTCTTTTCTTATAAAACCTTTGATATTGCTTCACTATCTTCTGGTTCACATTGTTGTTTCCCTTATGAAATCTGTTGTCATTCTCATCTTTTTTCCTTAGCATAAAAAGTGTCCTTTTACCTCTGGCTGTTTTTAAGATTTCCTCTTTAAGCAATTTGATTATGATGTCCTACAACTTTGTTTTTATTTTTTTTGTTTAGCTTGTTCCTGTGGCTTCATAGTTCTCATAAAATTTGGAAATTTTCATCCAATATTTCTTCAAATATTTTTTCTGTGATCCTTCTTACTCATCTTCTAGGATTCCAATTATACACACTCAGGAAGAAGGGAAAAATGAAATTTGGGTATGACCACAAATCTCTGTCACATGGATATTCTAAATCCAACAACAGATCCTGTTCCAATTTTTGCACTGGCTTTATCTTATTTAATTCTATAGTTCACAATAGCCATGTTAGATCTTTTCATTTTCAAATATTATGAGGTGTAAGCAAATATTTCTAAATACCTCAGAACCACAGCTCTTTCAGTATAACAGAGTGTTCAATAACTACTGTTATCTAACTACTTGGATCTCTAATTTCAGATGGATGTTTTCCTAAGCAAATAGAACTTCTCTCCACCTGGGCAGAGTGTACTGTCACCTTCTTAGGTATTTATGTGAAACACCTGTCCCATTCCCATGTGAAGTCACAATATAGTAGGTTATGTGAAATAATAGAATTATAACTGATAAATAGAAGAAACACAAAGCAAGAAGCAATTAGCTCAGTCACAGATGAAAGAAGCTTACAGAAGGCTATCAACAGAAGGAAATCCTGAGTAGGAGTCTGAAACATGCTCACCAGGAAACTAAGAAGGGAAAGAATATATTAGACAGAGTTATAGAAGCATAAGAGAATCTGCTGTGATGGGATCACTGAGAACCTTTCAGTACTGTGGTAGAACAAAATGGGAAGAGTAGGTAGGAGATCGAGGTTGGAAAGGAGAATGCTTTGTATGCCATGATGGGGAGTCTGAATATAACCAGGGGAGTGACATGGTTGTATTTACATTTCAGAAAAATTACTCTGGTAGCTATGCAGGGAGGAGAAATAATAGCGGATAGGAGATTTGTGGAAGAAAACCATAACGCAGAAAAAATACAATGAAATCTTAGATTAAGGAAGCAAGAAGAAATAAGGTGGAACAAATTCAGGAGATAATTTTTTAAATTACTTACAGTATGCTAGGCCTAAACGCCTAAAATGTTATTAACACATTTCTTTCTACACATCATCCTTATGAACTAGGTATAACTTTACACATAAAGGATCTGAGCTCATATAAATGTGTAACCAGAATTCAAATGTAGGTATTCTGACACCATGGTCCATATTTTTGACCTTAGGAAAGCACAATCAACAGAATTTGGGAACTGTTCTGTTGGATAAAGGACCAATAGATATTCTTACCAGCACCTAATAGGTACTGAGCAAAAGGTAATAAATGATTAAGAAAGAAAGAAATGACAAGATACTCCACCAGAGTGCCATTCCTTGCATTGATTTTATGTATTCCAAATATGGAATTTTCTATAGGAAAATGTCAAGTCCTGTAGAAATTATGGGTTGTATTATTTCCTCAAAAAAATTTTGAGCAGAACACAGAGCTAGAATTCCATATGCTGAACTGTAAGCTTGTTTTGGATACCCTGGAGTAAAAACCCTCCTGTGCCTCAGAACACAAGTCTGAATCCCATCCCCAAACATACATATACTCATGAACATTCCTTGAAGAAAGGGGTGACAAAAATCACCCCTCGCTTACTCTCTACTTTTCACTGTTAGCTCTGACCAATATGTGGCTTCTCAATTATTAAATAGACCTAATAGTTGGGCTGATTATCCAGGGAAGTGTGGGCTCTTCATAGACAGGGCTGAAGTTGGCTGACACCACCATCTACTGGTCCTTTAGCACAAGGTATCGTATTCATTTCTACCCTCTAGCAGCACATTCACAAGTTGGCCCCATAATTAACTAAATGGGCCCCTTCATTTAGGAGTGCCTCAGTCCTGAAGTCTCATTCCTGTCAGAGAGTCATCTCTTCTAGCCTATTTACTGAGGAGAGAAGGACTATTTATAAAATCAAACTTACTTTGATGTGAATCAGCACATTAACATGCATTTCAAATTAGCATCAATGGATCACATTCTAGCCTCTTAGCCTCCACTGGCTCTGAAAAAACAGCCAGGCCCATACAGTTTCATTTACATCCTGTCAGGCACTCCATTACTTGCTATAGGCTGGGGAACCCAGCTGCTGAGGAGAGATTCCAGCTGGCTCGCAGACTTTCTCACCAAGCAATATGCTGAGTTAGCTCTAAGATACATATCTCAAGAAAAAAGCCTAAGTATACAAGATGAGAGTTTAATTAATACAAGAATGCCTCCTTTCCCTATGTGTATCATGTTATGTTAGTGTATATATGGCTGTGTGTGGGGGGTGAGTTATCTCCCAACAAAGGAGTAGAGAACATTCTTCCATATCTTAATGCTTGTGGATTTAATTCAGTCTAGTTAATTAAATATTTGTTGATTGTCTACCAGTTAGTTTCCAAGTATTGTGCTTTGCAGTGTTATGACCAACAGAACTAACATAACGTTTCTTCCCTTAAGATGCTCACCATCTATAATCCAGCAATTCTACTTCTGGGTATATATCTAAAGGAAACAAAATCTCTATCTCAAAAAGATCTGCACTCCCATGTTCACTGCAGCATTATTAAACTAGTCAAGACATGGAAACAACCTGGATGTCTATCAGGAGATGAATGGCTAAAGAAAATGTGGTATATATATACAATGGAATATTATTTGGCCATAAAAAAGGACATCTTGCCATTTGCAGCAATATGGATGGACCTTGAGGGCATTATGTTAGGTGAAACAAGTCAGACATGGAAAGACAAATACTGTATGATCTTTTTGGGAGTCTGAAAAAACTGAACTCACAGGAATGGAACAGAGAACAGATTCATGGTTGCCAGAGATGGGGCTTGGGAGTAGGGGAAACAGGTGAACGTGATCAAAAGGCACAAACTTTCAGTTACAAGATACGTAAGTTCCGGGGATGTAATGTATAGCATGATGGCTATAGTTTACAATACTGTATTGTATATTTGAAAGTTGCTAAGAGAGAAGATAGAAGCAGGGACAAATCCACTACAACAGGAATTAAAGCAGAGAATACTGGCACAGATTTGAATAGGTTGGTACATTTTGCTGTTGGGAATATATAGGAATTCACATCTGATTTTTTTTTTCAGTTAATAAGATATAAAGTCATCAAGCAGTAGTGAAAGGGGAGGAGTGTTGTTAAAGTATGAATTACAGTTTGCATATTTTGTGAAACACTTTGACCAGTTTCTTTTTCTTGGTGTCCTGGAAATACCCCCTTTTCCTTAGTATGGGGACTTTCCTCGTGGAACAGTGGTTAGGAATCTGCCTGCCAAGGCAGGGGACACAGGTTCGATCCCTGGTCTGGGAAGATCCCACATGCCACGGAGCAACTAAGCCCATGTGCCACAACTACTGTGCCTGCACCCTAGCGACTGCGAGCCACAACTACTAAGCCCACATGCCACGACTACTGAACCCCGCGTGCCTAGAGCCCGTTCTCAGCAACAAGAGAAGCCACCACAATGAGAAGCCCGTGCACCACAATGAAGAGTAGCCCCTGCTCACCG
Source organism: Aethalodelphis obliquidens (assembly GCF_003676395.1). Lineage (NCBI taxonomy): Eukaryota > Metazoa > Chordata > Mammalia > Artiodactyla > Delphinidae > Aethalodelphis > Aethalodelphis obliquidens. Next base: position 4,933,499 of record NW_020838024.1, on the reverse strand, counting down.
CAACTAGAGAAAGTCTGCATGCAGCAACGAAGACCCAATGCAGCCAAAAATAAATAAATAAATAAATTTAAAAGAAAAAAAAAGTATGGCCTAGTCCAGAGAGTGCTCATAGTTAATGGAAGACTGTAAAACATCACTTTTTCTTTACTATCAACTTGAATTTATCTATATGTATTTACATAATTCTACTGTAAAATTATAAATATTGACATTTAATAAGATTGTAAAATCTTAAATACTGAATGTGTAGGAGGCATTAGAGATTTTCTACTCATGGCCCTTTGTTACAGATAAATCTGAGTCATAATTTCAGCAATTTGCATAATATAGATATATAGTGGTAAAAAAGAACAGATCCTATATATCCTAATTGTCATTCAATGATATTCCATGCCTCTCATGTTTCAGTAACTTATGAAATAATTTTCTAGTTGGCATTGAGATATACATTATTTTTGCAGACCAAGTGGCTGCTAATACAGTGTCCACCTTTACATCTATCATAAATCTAAGGCATTCCTTTATGAAGTATTCTCTGAGCTCTTCAAGTATTGGCTGTTTCTCATTATTCAGGTGTCACTTCAAATGTCATTCTCTCAGAAAGGTCTTTCTTGACCACACATACCCTTCTGTGACTGCCATTAGCACACCATCTTATTTTATTTCCTTCATAACAATATACCTAATGTAAGTTATGGCACTTGTTTCCTTTTATATTGTCTCTGTCCCCCATAACACACCCTCCCTTTACAAATGTAAGCGCCATGAGTGCTAGGCGACTTGTCCATCTCAACTATAACTATAAGCTCAGAGCCTTGTATTGAGCAAACTGACACTTAATTTAATCAGTGACTAATTTAACTAACTTAAATAATAAACAAATACTTGAACAAACCAGAGTTTTTAAACACCTAGAGATTATATAAAAATATTACATATATTTTTAACTTACACTCTAGCAAAATGTCAAATCCCTAAAGTAGCTATTTTAATAGTGATTTTGAAAGCAAATGGTACTATTTTATTTTTATATATTTGAAACTTTTTATTTAGAAATAATTTCAGACTTACAAAAATAGTACAAAGAATTCCCACATATCCTTCACACAGATCCCCCAATTGTAAGAATTTTACCACATTTGTTTTGTCATTTCCTCCCCTCTCCCCATCCCTACAAATGTGTTCACTCTTTACCCCTAAATACATCAATGTGTGTGTATCACAAAACCAAGGACACTTCGGACACAACTTTAGTGCAGTGATCAAAATCCAGAAACTATCACTGACACATTATTATCTAACCTATAGGCCTTATTCAAATATTACCAATTGTCTCACTAATGTCCTTTATAGAAAAATGATTTTTTTTCCTGGTCCAGATTCCAATCTAAGATCATACACTGGATTTAGTAGTCATGTCTCCTTTATTCTAGATCAGTTTCTCAGTCTTTAATGACTTTAACATTTTGTAGAATATCCCTCAATTTAGCTTCACTTGATGTCTCCTCAAGGTTAGATTCACTTTTCCACTTTTGGCAGGAATAACACAGAAGAAATTCTGTGTCTTCCAGGTACACATTTTCAGGAAGCACATGATATTCGTCCCATTACCAGCAATTTGGTTGTGGTGGTTTCTGTCAGGTTTGTCCACCATAAAGTTACTATTTTTCTTTTTATAATTAATTACTATTTTATGGAGAGATGCTTTGAGATTACGTAAAAATCTCATTTCTCATCAGGAAACTTTTGTCCATTAGTTTTGTTTTATTGTGCTTCACTTTATTGCCCTTTGCAGATGTTGTGTTTTTTACAAATTGAAAGTTTGTGGCAACCCTGTGTTGAGCAAGTCTATTTGTGCCATTTTCCCAAAAGGATTTGCTCACTCTATGTGTCACATTTCGGTAATTCCTGCAATATTTCAAACTTTTTCATTATTATTATATTTGTTATGGTGATCATAATCTTTGATGTTACTGTTGTAATCATTTTGGGACACCACAAACTGTGCCTATATAAGACAGCGAAGTTAATAAATGTGTGTGTTCTGAGTGCTCCATCAACTGGCCCCTGTCTCTCTCACTCTTCTTGGGCATCCCTATTTCCTGAGACACAACGATATTGAAATTGGCCAATTAATAATTGTACAATGGCCTCTTAAGTGTCAAGTGAAAGGAAGAGTCTCATGTCTCTCACTTTAAATCAAAAGTTAGAAATGGGCTTCCCTGGTGGCGCAGTGGTTGAGAGTCCACCTGCCGATGCAGGGGACACGGGTTTGTGCCCCGGTCTGGGAAGATCCCATATGCCGCGGAGGAGCCGGGCCCGTGAGCCATGGCTGCTGAGCCTGCGCGTCCGGAGCCTGTGCTCCGCAACAGGAGAGGCCACAACAGTGAGAGGCCCGCGTACCACAAAAAAAAAAAAAAAAAAGTTAGGTCATATGGTAGTTCTATTTGTAGTTTTTTAAGGAACCTCCATACTGTTCTCCATAGTGGCTGTACCAATTCACTTTGTTATAAAGCAGAAACTAACACACCATTGTAAAGCAATTATACTCCAATAAAGATGTAAAAAATAAATAAATAAATAAATAAAATACTCAGTATTCTGAGAAGAAAAAAAAAAAGTTAGAAATGATTACGCTTAGAAATGATTAAGCCAAAAGAGGCCAAAAGCTAGGCCTCTTGATCCAGGTGGCCAAGTTGTGAATGCAAAGGAAAAGTTCCTGAAGAAAATTAAAAGTGCTATTCCAGTGAACACACAAATGTTAAACTGTGAAACAACTTTATTGCTGATATGGAGAAAGTTTTAGTGGTCTGGATAGAAGATCAAACCAGCTACAACATTCCCTTAAGCCAAAGCCTAATCCAGAGCAAGGCCCTGACTCTTTAATTCTGTGAAGGCTGAGAGAGGTGAGAAAGCTGCAGAAGAAAAGTCTGAAGCTAGCAGAGGTTGGGTTCATGAGGTTTAAGGAGAGAAGTCGTCTCCACAACATCAAAGTGCAAGGTGAAGCAGCAAGTGCTAATGTATAAACTGCTGCAGGTTATCCAAAAGATCTAGCTAAGATCATTAATGAAGGTGTCTACACTACACAACAGATTTTCAATGTAGATAAAACAGCCTTCTATTGGAAGAAGGTGCCATTTAGGACTTTCATAGCAGGAGAGGAGAAGTCAATGCCTGGCTTCAAAGCTTCAAAGGACAGGCTGACTGTCTAGTTAGGGGCTAATGCAGCCAGTTACAGTGCTCATTTACTATTCCCAAAATCCTAGAACCCTTAAAAATTATGCTATATCTACTTTGCCTGTGCTCTATAAATGGAACAACAAAGCCTGGACAATAGCACATCTGTTTACAACATGCTTTACTGAATGTTTTAAGCCCACTGTTGAGACCTATTGCTCAGAAAAATATTCCTTTCAAAATATCACTGCTCATTGACAATGCATCTGGTCTCGCAATAGCTCTGATGGAGATGTACGAGATAAATGTTGCTTTCATGTCTGTTAACACAACATCCATTCTGTAGCCCATGGATCAAGGAGTAATTTCAACTTCCAAGTCTTAGTATTTAAGAAATACATTTTGTAAGGCTAAAGCTTCCATAGATAGTGATTCCTCTGATGAATATTGGCAAAGTTAATTGAAAACCTTATGGAAAGGACTTACCATTCTACATGCCATTAAGAACTTCTGTGATTTATGGGAAGAGGTCGAAATATCAAACTTAACAGGAGTTTGGATGAAGGTGATTCCAAACCTCATGGATGACTTGGAGGGTTTCAAGACTTCAGTGGAAGATGTAACTGCATGTGGTGGAAACAGCAAGGGAACTTGAATTAGAAGTGGAGCCTGAAAATATGAATGAATTGCTGCAATCTCATGATAAAACCTTAAAGGATGAGGTGTTACTTCTTATGGATGAACAAAGGAAATGGTTTCTTGAGATGGAATTTACTGCTGATGAAAATTCTGTGGAGACTGTTGAAATGACAATGAAGGATTTAGAATATTACATAAACTTAGTTGATAAAACAGCGGCAGAGTTTGAGAAGACTGACTCCAATTTTGAAACAAATTCTGTCAGTAAAATGCTATCAAAGGGCACTGCATGCTACAGAGAAATTATTTGTGAAAGGAAGAGTCAATCAATGTGGCAAACTTCATTGTTGTCTTCTTTTTCCTTCCAGTTTTATTAAGATATACTTGACATACAGCACTGTGTAAGTTTAAGGTGTAGAGCATAATGATTTGACTTACATACATCATGAAATGGTTACCACAGTAAGTTTAGTGAATATTCACTATCTCATATACATACAAAATTAAAGAAATAGAAAAATATTTTTCCTTATGATGAGAACTCAGGATTTACTCTCTTAACAACTTTTATATATAACAGTGTTAATTATATTTATCATGTTGTGCATTACATCCTTAGTTCTTACTTATAACTGAAGTTTGTACTTTTTTTACTACCTTCGCCCAATTCTCCCTCCTCCCCAACCCCTTCCTCTGGTAACCACAAATCTGATCTCTTTTTCTATGAGTTTGTTTTTGAAGTGTAATTGACCTACAACACTATGTTAGTTTCTGGTACATAACACAGTGATTCACTATTCTATACCTTTCAAGATGATCATCATAAGTCTAGTTACCATATGTCAACATACATAGATGTTACATAATTATTGACTATATTCCCCACATTATACATTTCATACCCATGACTCACTGATTTTTGTAACTGGAAAGTTTGTAGTTTAATTTTTGTAACTGCAAGTTTCTAGCTCTTAATATCCCTCATCCCTCATGCCCCACCCCTTCCCCTCTGGCAACTACCTGTTTGTTCTCTGCATCTATGACTCTGTTTCTGTTATGTCTATTCATTTGTTTTTGTTTTTATTTTTATGTTTTGATTCCACATATAAGTGAAATCATACAGTATTTGTCTTTCTCTGTCTGACTTGTTTCACCTAGTATAATACCCTGTTGTCCCAAATGGCAAGATTTCCTTCTTTTTTATGGCTCAGAAATATTCCATTGTACATATATACCACATCTTATTTATCCATTCATCTATTGATGGGAACTTAGGTAGCTTATCTTGGCTATTGCAAATAATGCTGCAGTGAACATAGGGGTACATGTATCTTTTTGAATTAGTGTTTGTCTTTTCTTTAGATAAATACCCAGGAGTAGAATTGTTGGGTTATATGGTAGTTCAATTTTTAATCTTTGGAGGATTCTCCATACTGTTATCCACAGTGGATGCACCAGATAGCATCCCCACCAATAGTACTCAAGGTTCCCTTTGCTTTACATCCTTGCCAATGCTTGTTATTTGTTGTATTTTTGATAATAGCTATTCTGACAGGTGTGAGGTGATACCTCATTGTGGTTTTGATTCATAGTGCCCTGATGATTAGTGATGTTGAGCATACATTTTTTAATAAGCCTGTTGGCCATCTGTATGACTTCCTTGAAAATTGTCTATTCAGGTCCTCTGCCCATTTTTTAATTGAGTTGTTTGGTTTTTCTTGATGTTGAGTTGTATGAGATCTTTGTATATTTTGGATATTAACCCCCTGTTGGATATATTGTTTGCAAATATCTTCTCTCATTCAGTAGGTATCCTTTTCATTTTGTTGATAGTTTCCTTTGCTGTGCAAAAGCTTTTTAGTTTGATAGATTCCCATTTTTTAATTTTTGCTTTTGTTGCTAATGCCTGAGAAGACATATCCAAAAATTATTGGATACATCAAAGAGCATACAGCCTATGTTTTCTTCTAGAAGATTTATGGTTTCAGGTCTTACATTTAAGTATTTAATCCATCTTGAGTGTATTTTTGTATATGGTGTGAGAAAATAATACAGTCTGATTCTTTTGCATGTAGCGGTCCAGTTTTCCCAACACCATTTATTGAAGAAGCTGTCTTTTCCACACTGTATATTCTAGGCTCTTTTATCATAGATTAATTGCCCATATAAGTGTGGGTTCATTTCTGGGCTCTCTATTCTGTTCCACTGATCTATGTGGCTGTTTTTGTGCCAGTACCATACTGGGTTTTTTGGTTTGTTTGTTTTTTAAAATTTATTTCTTATACAGTGGGTTTTTATTAGTTATCTACTTTATACCTATTAGTGTATATATGTCAATCCCAATCTCCAATTCATCCCACCACCACCACCCGCCAACCCCGATTTCCCCCTTTGGTGTCTATATGTTTTTTCTCTACAACTGTGCCTCTAGTTCTGCCTTGCAAACTTGTTCATCTGTACTATTTTTCTCAATTCCACATATATGCATTAACATGATATTTGTTTTTCTCTTTCTGACATACTTCATTCTGCATGACAGTCTCTAGGTCCATCCACTTCTCTACAAATGATCTAATTTCGTTCCTTTTTATGGCTGAGTAATATTCCACTGTATATATGTACCACATCTTCTTTATCCATTCATCTGTCAATGGGCATTTAGGTTGCTTCCATGACCTGGCTATTGTAAGTAGTGCTGCAATGAACATTGGAGTAGATGTGTCTTTTTGAATTATGGTTTTCTCTCGGTATATGCCCAGCAGTGGGATTGCTGGGTCATATGGTAGTTCTATTTTTAGTTTTTAAGGAACCTCCATACTGTTCTCCATAGTGGCTGTATCAATTTACATTCCCACCAATAGTGCAAGAGGGTTCCCTTTTCTCCACACCCTCTCCAGCATTTGTTGTTTGTAGACTTTCTGATGATGCCCATTCTGACCGGTGTGAGGTGATACCTCATTGCAGTTTTGATTTGCATTTCTCTAATAATTAGTGATGTTGAGCAGCTTTTCATGTGCCTCTTGGTCATCTGTATATCTTCTTTGGAGAAATGTCTATTTAGGTCTTCTGCCCATGTTTATATTGGGTTGTTTGTTTTCTGGATATTGAGCTGCATGAACTGTTTATATATTTTGGAGATTAATCCTTTGTCCATTAATTCGTTTGCAAATATTTTCTCCCATTCTAAGGGTTGTCTTTTTGTCTTGTTTATAGTTGCCTTCGCTATGCAGAAGTTTTTAAGTTTCATTAGGTCGCATTTGTTTATTTTTGTTTTTATTTCCATTACTCCAGGAGGTGGATCAAAAAAGATCTTGCTGTGATTTATGTCAGAGTGTTCTTCCTATGTTTTCCTCTAAGAGTTTTATAATGTCCGGTCTTACATTTAGGTCTTTAATCCATTTTGAGTTTATTTTTGTGTATGGTGTTAGGGAGTGTTCTAATTTCATTCTTTTATATGTAGCTGTCCTGTTTTCCCAGCACCACTTATTGAAGAGGCTGTCTTTTCTCCATTGTATATCCTTACCTCCTTTGTCATAGATTAGTTGACCATAGGTGTGTGGGTTTATCTCAGGGTTTTCTATCCTGTTCCATTGATCTATATTTCTGTTTTGTGCCAGTACCATATTGTCTTGACTACTGTAGCTTTGTAGTATAGTCTGAAGTCAGGGAGTCTGATTCCTCCAGCTCCATTTTTTTCCCTCAAGATTGCTTTGGCTATTTGGGATCTTTTGTGTCTTCATACATATTTTAAGACTTTTTGTTCTATATCTGTAAAAAATGCCATGGGTAATTTGACATGGATTGCATTGAATCTGTAGATTGCTTTGGGTAGTATAGTCATTTTCACAATATTGATTCTTCCAATCCAAGAACATGGTATATGACTCCATCTGTTTGTGTTATCTTTGATTTCTTTCATCGGTGTCTTATAGTTTTCTGAGTAGAGGTCTTTTACCTCCTTAGGTGGGTTTATTCCTAGGTATTTTATTCTTTTTGTTGCAATGGTGAATGGGATTGTTTCCTTAATTTCTCTTTCTGATCTTTCATTGTTAGTGTATAGGAATGCAAGAGATTTCTGTGCATTAATTTTGTATCCTGAAACTTTACCAAATGCATTGATTAGCTCTAGTAGTTTTCTGGTGGCATCTTTAGGATTATGTAAGTATAGTATTATGTCATCTGCAAACAGTGACAGTTTTACTTCTTTTTCAATCTGTATTCCTTTTATTTCTTTTTCTTCTCTGATTGCTATGGCCAGGACTTCCAAAACTATGTTGAATAACAGTGGTGAGAGTCAGTACCATACTGTTTTGATTACTGTAGCTTTGTAGTATACTTTGAAATCAGGGAGCAAGATACCCGTAGCTTTGTTCTTCTTCCTTAAAATGTTTTGGCTATTCAGGGTTTTTTGTGTTTCCATACAATTTTAGAATTATTTGTTCTAATTCTGTGAAAAATGTCATTGGTATTTTGATAGAGATTGCATTGAATCTGTAGATTGCTTTTGGGAATATGGTCATTTTAAGAATATTATCTTCCAATCCATGAACACAGTATACCTTTCCATCTCTTTGAGTCATCTTCAATTTCTTTCATCAGTGTCTTACACTTTTCTGAGTACAAGTCTTTTACCTCCTCAGTTAGATTTATTCCCAGGTATTTTATTCTTTTGATGTGATTGTAAATGGGATTGTTTTCTTAACTTCTCTCTCTAATAGCTCACTGTTAGTGTATAAAAACGAATAGATTTCCATATATTAATTTTGTATCCTGCAAACTTTACCAAATTCATTGATGAGTTCCAGTAGGTTTTGGCGACATCTTTAGGATTTTTTATGTATAATACCATGTCATTTGCAAACAGTGACAGATTTATTTCTTCCTTTCCAGTTTGGATTCCTTTTATTTCTTTTCCTTGTCTGACTGCTGTGTTAAGGACTTCCAATACTATGTTGAATAAAAGTGGTAAGAGTGGGCATTCCTGATTTTAGAGGAAATGCTAATTTTAGCTTTTCATCATTGAGTATGATGTTAGCTGTGGGCTTTTCACAAATGGCCTTTATTATGTTGAGGTATGTTTCCTCTCTACTCACTTTGTTGAGAGTTCTTTTTGTTTGTTTTTTTCATTTTTTAAAATTTATTTATTTATTTATTTTTGGCTGTGTTGGGTCTTCGTTGCTGTGCGCAGGCTTTCTCTAGTTACAGAGAGCAGGGGCTACTCTTTTGCGGTGTGTGGACTTCTCATTGTGGTGGCTTCTCTTGTTGTGGAGCATGGGCTCTAGGCACATGGGCTTCAGTAGTTGTGGCATGTGGACTCAGTAGTTGTGGCTTGCGGGCTCTAGAGCACAGGCTCAGTAGTTGTGGTGCACAGGCTTAGTTGCTTCATGGCATGTGGGATCTTCCCAGACCAGGGCTCGAACCTGTGTCCCCTGCATTGGCAGGCAGATTCTTAACCACTGCACTACCAGGGAAGTCCCAGAGAGTTTTTATCATAAATAGATGTTGATTATCTTAAGAAATTGCCACCCCAATCCTCAGCAACCACCATCCTGATCTGTCAGCAGCCATCAACATCAAGACAAGAACTTCTGAGGGGCTTCCCTGGTGGCACAGTGGTTAAGAGTCCGCCTGCCGATGCAGATGACATGGGTTCGTGCCCTGGTCTGGGAAGATCCCACATGCCGCAGAGCGGCTAGGCCCGTGAGCCATGGCCGCTGAGCCTGTGCATCCGGAGCCTGTGCTCCGCAACAGGAGAGGCCACAACAGTAAGAGGCCCACGTACAGAAAAAAAAAAAAAAAAAAAAAGACAAGAACTTCCACCAGAAAAAAGATCATGACTCACTGAAGGCTCAGATGATGGTTAGTAATAAAGTATATTCTAATTAAGGTATGTATATTGGGTTCTTTTAGATATAATGCTACTGCACACTTAATAGACTACCATATAGTGTAAACATAACTTTTATATGCACTGGGAAACCAAAAATTCTTGTGACTCACTTTATTGCAGTGGTGTGAAACTGAACTCACAATACCTCTAAGGTATGCCTGTATTCATATATGTATGTATATAAGTAAAAACTCATGGATTTTAATACATCATTATTTATTTTGATGCTTATTTGCCCAAGACTTGGACAGTGGGAGCCCTTAAACTAGTTCCTCCTCCCTTTTGATATGTTTTCATCACTATTTGAGCACTTCCTTCCTTACTGGCACACATGCAAAAAAAGTGTTCTAATCTCAACTTGAACTTTAGCTACACTAGCTCCAGAACTGGTCATTTTTCTAAGGATCCCTGGTTCTTTTTAGGGAAGAATTGTATTTAGAAACTACTATCTGGGTGCTAGGGATGTTTATTAGTATTAGAGTGCATTGTTTCTAGGTCATCTCAGTGGACAGAGATAGGAATATATAAATACATAAACATCTGTATCTATCATTATATTTAAAACCATGAGTCCATACTGACATCTCCAATCCCAATGTAACATCAGAATTTTGTTCTAGTCCTCTTCCTGAACATTTCTGTAACTTGCTTCTCTGACAATCAGAAAACTTGCTCTCATAATCCAGTGTATTTACTTATTTGCTCAGAACTAGGAAGCACTTCATATATTTCAGAATTGCTTAATCTATACCCTTGTGAAAAACAAACCCACTAACTAGAATCAATATTTGTTTAAAGTTCTTTTTGTATGTAACCTGAAAGTATGTAATCAAATTACAGTGCTGGAACTAGTTTACATTTAAAATGTGTGTGTCTTAATATACTTATTCAGTTCCTATTGATGAAAACTGAATACATATTGGCAAATTAATCCCCATAGAAATCATACATTCCCACCATGTATGTATGAAAAGACCTATTTCCTCACAGCCTTACCCACACAGTGTATTATCTAACATATTTAACACTAATTCTTAACAATTTCACAGGTGAAAAAATGGCATTACAATGTAGTTTTATTTTATACTTATGAGTGAGTTGAGCATTTTCATATGTTTAGGAACCATCTGCGTTTCCTTTTCTGTGAACTGTATTTTCATAGCCTTTACCCTGATCTGGTATATTTCCAAATAATTATTTGAGCATTGGGTTAGGGTTCTGTAATGAATACAATGCTGGCCCTTGACTATAATTATTTCAGGGGTAGAATGATTAGATGAGACCAAACATCTGACCTAGAGGAATGAAATTCAGAGACAGAACTGATCCAAGTAGATTTCTTCACCTCAAAACTTGAACTGGGGGCTTCCCTGGTGGCACAGTGATAAAGAATATGCCTGCCAATGCAGGGGACACAGGTTTGATCCCTGGTCCGGGAAGATCCCACACGCCACAGAGCAACTAAGCCTGTGTGCCACAACTACTGAGCCTGTGCGCCTAGAGCCCGTGCTCCGCAACAAGAGAAGCCACCACAATGAGAAGCCCACACACCACAACCAAGAGTAGCCCCCGCTCACTGCAACTAAAGAAAGCCCGCACGCTGCAATGAAGACCCAACACAGCCAAAAATAAAAATAAATAAATTTATTAAAAAAAAAATTGAACTGGACCAAGACTGAGTCACTTAGATTTTCATAAGCCCTTAAGATAAAGTATCTTGTAGATATAGGATGTCAGTTTCTGTTGGAGCTGGTACCATGAAAAGCCAAAGTGATCTGCTGACTGAAGTTATAAGTGAAAGCAGAAATAGAGAAAAATGATGGTCAAGAAGAAAAAAATGGGAAAGATACTCAGTGAGAAATGGTATGAGTCTATGGAAGATGTGAGGAAGAGGCTTAGGTTGCCTCCGTGTGATGAGAATTTTCTTTTTGTCACTGTCTTTGGGATGGCCTGTTGTATCCTTTCAAAAAAAATTCCCTTTTTTTTCTTTGAACTAGTTTTTGTAGGTTTCTTTTTCTTGATTAAGATACTTTTCCTATGACAAACATTAGTTTTGTTCTCTATTGCTTCAAGGGTACAAGAACAGCCAAAGGATGAAGATACAATGAATCAGAGTAGCTCAACTGTCTGGCTTATGGAATAGACTGTCTCAGGTAGATGAGTGTTCTCTTTTATTGAAACTATTCCTGTATAGCCTGGGCAACTCCTAGGCAGGGATGCCAGAGAGAGGATACCAGCATCAAACAAGTTATTGATTAAGCTTTCTTTCATAAGAAAGAAATCTAAGATTCTATAAATACAGTCTTATTATCTATTTAATGTTTGCTTATTGAAAAAAATTAAAGACTTTAAAATAAATATATATTTTATTACAATAAAATATATTTTACTATTGGAAGGAATAATTCTTCCAAAACATCTAGAAGCCAACTTTCTAGTTAGTGAAAAAGAAGAAACTGGGAACCAGAATCAGGGAACTGATGTCTCACATAAGGCCGGGCTTCACTGTTGTTAAAAAGCTAGCCTTGTGCTCACAGCTGGGCCACGTGTTCCCCCATTATACATAAATAATCTCACGTGATACCAACCTCAGACAAAGTCACTCTGAGACCATGATAGTGTGAGATGAAATGAGGTCACTTTATAATTTATCTAAGCATAGACAAAATCAAGGTCACTGTGCCACCCACAAAATACCAAAATTCCCTCTCTCCTGGCTAATATGAGTGTTTGCTGCTTCTTTACCAATTACAGCTTTATCCAGGGTCTTGTCTGTTCCATCTACCTACTGACATACACAGTTACGGAACTGTGCCCACTTTCTGGCAGCACCCTATCTAGACTGAATCCCTGTTTTAGATCCTCCCTCAAATAACCCAAATGCTATAAAGCCCAAATGCTATAACAGATTCTTTCTAATAGCCTTGTATTATTCTTCTCTGGCCGCCATAACAAAGTACCATAGACTGGCTGGCTTAAACAACAGAAGTTAATTTTCTTATGGTTCTGGAGGCTAGAAGTCTGAGATCAGGGTGCTAGCATGGCCAGTTTCTGGTGAAGACTCTCTTCCTAACTTGTAGATGGCTGCCTTCTCACTGTGGTCTAACATAGTGAAGAGAGAAAGATCTCTGGTGTCTCTTCTTAAAGGGGCACTAATCTCATCACACGTACCCTACCCTTACAACCTTGTCTAATCCTAATTACATCTCAAAAGGTCCCATCTTCAAATACCATCAAGTTTGGGAGTTAGGACTTCAACATATGAATTCTGGGCAGACTCAAACATTCAGTCCATAATATCTTCTTACTGAAATGCCCCATGATTCCATGATGATTCCATGGTGTGCATTTTCTCTTACTTTACCAAGTAATAAAAACAGCTTGTTTAGCTAAAGGTGTGTTCCTGGTGGTCTTTGGCTGGAGGGCATTTGCATTAGAAAATACTGCTTTTTTCAAAAATTACTGACACCTTGTTTCATCAAGTTTGGAGTATTAGGCAGGTGGAAAGATTTTAGCAGAAAGTAAATATTCTTTGGAAGAAAAAGAAACCAGAGTGTTGAGAAAATTGCTTAAATGGCACTACTAAGACCAACACCCTGATATTTGCGTTGTATCTTCTTTTCTCCATTTGCATCACATGTACTACAAGTGAGATGGGATTTTGGAGGATGAAGCTGTCGTTTAATTAATCAAACCAATTACTTAACATAACCACCACTTGCATCAATAGATTTCAATCTGTCAACTGCCTGGTTCACATTGACATAATTCAATCTGCTAATATTTGTCTAGGATACTTAGATTAATACATTCTCTGTGGTCCTACATTTAGTGACTATTACATCCTTTAAAAATATCGACAGTTCTTCAAATGTCCTCAGGCAATGATAATGAAATGTATAATTCTCAAACTTATAAAAGCATAATTTAAAAATTTTTCTTAAAACTTGTCTTTTCTATCATGGGTCTATTACAAAGTACTAGTAGAGTAACCTCAAGCAATCTGAATAAACAGTCATGCCACAAACATTCCTTACAGTCAAAGGTACCAGAATTTCAGAAGTATGCCCTCTCTCCCCAGGTATATAGAGTACTCATTCTTGGAAGACAAATATCTGTAAAAACTGACATCCCCCATAAGATGCATTCAAAATTGCATAATGACTTTTATGCCCAGAATGTTTAACAACAAGCTAAATCCAAAATTCAACAAATTTACTTTGTTCTGTATAACTGATGAAACTGGCTACTTACATGTGGAATAGACTGCCTCTATGGTTCAACTTTAGAGGAAATAGAGGCCCTGGAGCTCCATACATCTTTCCCCCTTATTCATTAATGCCTTAAATTACACAGAAGCCTCATGTTTTTGTAGTTTAAAGCTTAAAGCCTTATAGCTAAATGCAAACATTGGGCTATTAAGCTTTAAGCTGGGTAGAATCCCCACCTAGCAGAACATCATGTAGAAAGTGCTTATGAATAATGTAGGAGAGGGGTACCTTAACCAGGGCTACTCAAACTTGATATGCATAAGAATTATGTGATCTTGTTAAAATGTACATTGTGATTAAGAGTGGGGTTCTGTCTTTCTAGCAAGCTCACAGATGATGCCACGCCATGTTGCTGGTTTGTCATTTATTCTTCTTTCTTTGATAGTAAAGCCATAAGTCTGTTATTTTGTTGTACAAATCAAAATACCATTTCCTCTTCCTCTTGCCTTCTCATCTATCTACTCCATCCTTTAGTTAAGCTCACTTATGTAGTATAAAGCACAATTTGGGAACTGAACTATTGTACTTCCTAGAATAGATCAGAAATCAAAAACCAAACCAGGGACTTCCCTGGTGGCACAGTGGTTAAGAATCCGCCTGCCAATGCAGGGGACATGGGTTGGATCCCTGGTCCAGGAAGATCCCACATGCCGCGGAGCAACTAAGCCCATGAGCCACAACTACTGAGCCCACACGCCACAACTACTGAAGCCCACACACCTAGAACCCGTGCTCCGCAACAAGAGAAGCCACCGCAATGAGAAGCCCACACACCACAACGAAGAGTAGCCCCCAACTGCCGCAACTAGAGAAAGCCCGCACGCAGCAACAAAGACCCACTGCAGCCAAAAAAAACCCAAACGAATATGGTGTGCATGGCATACAACATCAAATGCTTCTCATTAATTTCTTCTGATCATCACTAAAATTAGAAATAATTTGTCTGACATTTGAAAACTAGATATATGCTTACCAGAAAATAAAGCAATTTTACAAATGTTGTATAACACAAAGATTACTAAATAGTATCCAACCTAACTCTGCCACTATTCATATATACTACCTCCTATAACAACACTATTCTTTTTTTAATTATGAATAAAATTTTTTTTTTAATTATGATCATTTGTAGAACACATTAAAAAAGTCCTTCCACAATACTTGTCATTCTTCCCAGGCTGGAACAATTAATATTTGTACTCATTCTTCAATCCAACTCAAGTTCTAAAATCAGTGATGAGTCCTCCTGGAAGAAGACAACAAACTGTCCATAGCTGCATGGAATTCAAAACCTAAATATATGAGGCCAATATATTGAACTGAAAATTAGTGAATAATCAATTTTGGTTTGATTAGTCCTTTTTCTCTTTGAATTGCCCAAATGAACTGAGGGCATTGCCATTATCCTAGGCTTGTTTCCCAAGTTTTTTTTTTTTTTTAACATCTTTATTGGGGTATAATTGCTTTACAATGGTGTGTTAGTTTCTGCTTTATAACAAAGTGAATCAGTCATACATAAACATATGTTCCCATATGTCTTCCCTCTTGCGTCTCCCTCCCTCCCACCCTCCCTATCCCACCTCTCCAGGCTGTCACAAAGCACCGAGCCAATATCCCTGTGCCATGTGGCTGCTTCCCACTAGCTATCTACCTTACTACGTTTGTTAGTGTGTATATGCCCATGACTCTCTCTCGCCCTGTCACAGCTCACCCTTCCCCCTCCCCATAACCTCAAGTCCGTTCTCTAGGAGGTCTGCGTCTTTATTCCTGCTTTACCCCTAAGTTCTTCATGACATTTTTTTTCTTAAATTCCATATATATGTGTTAGCATACGGTATTTGTCTTTTTCTTTCTGACTTACTTCACTCTGTATGACAGACTCTAGGTCTATCCACCTCATTACAAATAGCTCATCCCAAGTATTTTTAACTAAATTTTAAAGTTAAAGTGTAATGAAGACTTTACCAAAATGACATTTTTGTCTGCTGTTTTCCAATTCTAAGGATAATGGTGGGGGGAGTATATTTTCTAAACTATTGTATCACAAAAACTGATATTACTTTTCAGTTTCAAATATTCTTCTTGTTATTTGACAACTAGCTGTAAAAGCCTTAGGGGTGCCTGTGTTTTTCCTTTCATTTATATTAATGTTTTCTCAAGGAAATCCAATTTTATATAACATGTTTTTCTAACTAATATCTTTTTCCATCCCCTCACTTTCATTCTGTGTGTATCTTTAGCTCTGAAGTCAGTTTTTTGTAAGCAGCATTCAGATGGTTCTTATTTTGTATCCAATCAGCCACCCTACATCTTTTGATTGGTGCATTTAGTCCATTCATAATTAAACTGATTATTGATAGGTATGTACTTAATGGCTTTTTGTTACTTGTTTTCTGCTTGTATTTTAGTTCTCTGCTCTTTTCTTCTTTTAGTTTCTTCCCTTCTTTCTTTAGTTTCTTCCTTTGTGGCTTTATGATTTGCTTTAATGACATGCTTATGTTCCTTTCTATATTTTGTGTATTTGTTGTAGGTTTTTGATATGTGGTTACCATGGGGTTCATATATGTTGAGATATATATATGTATATATATATATTTATTTATACACACATATATATATATATTTGGATGCCACTTCAAGACTGTGATAAGTAAATATTTCACCTAATTTCACAGAGACAGAGAAAGTTAAGCAAAATGAGAAGGCAGAGGAATTTGTTTCAAACAAAAGAACAAGAGAAAACCCTGGAAAAACAACTAATGAAGCAGAGAAAAATATCAATAATTTACATATTCACAGTCTGTCTGCCCAGTGGATTTGGTGGGGAAGCTGGATATGAAGTGAGCACAAGTCACATCTTCCCCCAGGGTGTGCTGGCAGCTATCACCTTGTTAAGAGGTGGGGCTGGAGATGGAGGGGCTAAAGCCAGAGCTAGGTGTGAGCCAAGGCTTCTCCTCTGTTCAGTGGTCAACACCACCCTATTGGAGGTGGGGTCACGTACCTAGTTGCTGGAGCAGAAGCCCTGAGGGTCATGTCTGAGCTGGTTCTGTTCTTCCTAACTGTGTACTCTACCCCCTTGCAGCATTGGCACCTCTGTCCCAGAGGGAGCAAGGCTGGAGCAAAAGGGGCCTGCGAGGGCACTTGGTATGGGCTGGGGTGCATGCTGGGGTGGTCTTAGCATGGCAGAGTTTCAGACCATTCTTGATCTGCTGCCTCCATGAAAGCCAGTATGGCTGCCCTTACCCCCTTCAGATTCCATGTTGCGTGTGAACCACCTCTGTCCCCGACAATTGTGCACTCTCCTTGGCTTTGGCAGCCTTCACCTTAGTGGGGAGCTGTGCTAATGGAATAAGAGGGGCCGGAGTGGGCACTCAGCTCAGGTTGGGGCCCAAGCTGGGGCAGTCACAGGAAACTGACCAGAGTCACCAGAGTCCCAAGCAGTTTCAATCTGGTTCCTCCACCTTGTTAGGGGAGTAAGCAAATATGTGTGCACTCTTCACAAGCAGAGTCTAGGTTTCTTACAGCCCCTAGTTTCAAACGAGCTAAGAGAACTCATCCTCCCAGTGTCGGACCCCAGGGCTGGGGCACCCAATATGCTGTTCAAACCACTCACTCCCCACAGAGGATCTCCCAGCCCATGTATTCCTCCTCTTCTTCTGTATCCCCTCCTAGGGGTGTGGGTCCTGACCTGATTGCTTCTCTTCCCTTCCTACCCAACTCCATGTGGATGTTTGTTAAAGCCTTGGTTGTATAAGAGTTTTTCTGCCAGTCTCTAGTTTGTTTTCAATGAGAATTGCTGCACATGTAGATGTATTTTTGATGTGTCCATGGGGAGAGGTGAGCTCTATGTCCTCTTACTCTGCCATCTTGATCTCTCTCCTTCTCTTTGTAGTTTTCACTGTAGTTTGAGATGCTTCACCCTTTTTGTACTCTAAGCCACATTATTCTAAATATTATTCTAAATTATTATTTAGAGATGTCAATAATGTCAATAATGTCAATAATGTCAATTATTATTATTGAGATGCTTCACCCTTTTTGTATTCTAAGCCACATTATTCTAAATATTCTAAATAAGTATTCTAAACTTATTCTAATTAAGTTTTCAGTATTCAGCTCTTCTCCTTCAACTTAATTGCTCAAAATTTTAAAGGAAAAAAATTGTGCATTTAGTTTTTTTTTTTGCACATGCTATTTACTATATTGACCAGTGTTCTTCAGAGAAACAGAAACAATAGGATTTACACACACACACACACACACACACACACACACACACACACATACAACTAGGAGAGCTGATGGTATGGTCCCAGTCTGAAGGCCTACAGGCTTGAGACCCAGGAAGAGCTAATGTTACAGTTTTAGTCAGAAGGCATTAAAAAGTTGATATCCCAGTTTGAAGGCATTCAGCCAGGAGGAAATATCTCTTACTCAAGGGAGGGTCAGCCTCTTTAATCTATTCAGGCATTCAACTGATCGGTTGAGGTCCACCCACATAATGGAGGGCAACGCTCTTTACTCAGTCTACTGATTTAAATGTTAATCTCATCCAAAAACAACTTCACAGGCATACTCAGAATAATATTTGACCAAATATCTGGCACCCCACAGCCCAGTCAAGTTGATACATAAAATTAACCATCAGAGATATTATTCAAACTTGCCTATCTCTTCTTGCAGTTCTGTTAAAAAGAAGTTGCCTTTTCTGGCAAAACTTGACAATACATGGGTGTAAATATTCAGATGTGCTATATTGATCTTAATTAGTATCTACTTGTGGTTGATTCTTAGTTTTTTTATTAATTCCAAGAATCATAAAATCATCCAGATATCAAGAAGAAATCTGGTTTTAGTTTAATATCCATCAGTTTTCATAATAACTTTGACTCCTCCACTTCATAGTTTCATTTATTCTTTCTCAGGAGCATGGCTATTCTCAATGTTGACATTCAGTCCTACACACTAAAATGGCCAAACCAGTTGTTAAAATATTTGAAAACTTTTGTATAAGTAAGCAAAGAATTACTACCTAAAATCTCCCAGGTGACATGCCACCACTCTGGCCTCACAGGCCCCTCCCCCAGGATCCTAGTGATTTCTACTTTCCAACAAATAAAGGCATACTGCCTGTCACAGCATGGGATCTTCAGGACGCTGTTTCAGTGCTATGGCTGTGTCCCTTTTGATTGGTCAGTGTCCATTCGTTTAAAAACCAGTGTCCAGGTTTTTAAATATCTCAAATCTCACTTCTGATTATATTCTACAGAATCAGAATGTATAATTTAGAAGTGGAGAAACTGAGATACAGTCTTATAAATCCTTTTCCTTTCTCATAACTGGTAGGCAAAACTGACCCTTGTAAGCACAGGATAGAAGAAGTCCTGACGGGGTATTTTCTGACCACCTGTTAATTTCCAGACACTGTATTGTTCCTCTGTTTCCCCTTTCTGTGCCCACCATTAATTCAATAAGATTCCCTTCATTGGGCAACAACAATTGTCCTTTTTGTGAAAGGACACTTCACAAAAGCCACTTCACAGGCTTTAGGAGCACTTGTACTGTATGACAGTTATTTGTTTACTTGTCTGTCTTGCCTATTAGACTGTGAGTCCTTGAAGTCAGAAGCAATGTTTAGTTACCTGTGCATAATCAGATTCTAACATAGTGGCAGGCACACAGTTGATGCTTCATAGGTATTTCTGAATGAATTGACTAAGCATCAATTATTCAATGGATTAATATATCTGAAATGTTTAGCATGCATGTTTATTGTCTTATTCTATCTCTTCTAAAAATGATGCTCTTCTAATAAGTCTTTTAATAATCGATGTTACTATCTCTCCTGTGATCCTCTACATTTTAAGGGAGGCTCCTAGAGATACAAAGCCTCAAACTGAAAGACTCAATTTCAAGCAATAAGACAGGCCAGTGGTGGAAAAGGAGGCCTTTGCATAAACCATCAAAATTAACCATATCCTCCACAAAAAGAATTACTGGTGATTTGAATCTAATTCCAAAACTCTACGTTCTCAAACAGCATAATCTTTCTCATTCCTGACTTCATGGGAAAAGGACTTTCTATTATTACCCAAAATATGTATGGCCTTGGAATTAATGTTCCATTGAGACTCTCAGTATCCATCACAGTTTCAAGGACTGAAGCTTGTCCATTTGCTCACGAACCTTCAATTAAAAGAATAAAATAGCACGCTTCCTTCCTTAAAACCAAGCAATCAATCCAAATACACAAGATCTGCTCACTTTGAAGCCAATCTTATCTACATAGCAAACACTAAAAAAGGTGGAGGAAAGAAAAAAGTTAGTCATAGAATCACAAGAATCATCTGATATTTTTCTTAAAAACAAATATTTTTAAAATGATATGCCTATCTCTGCCCTTACCACTATTCCATCTCTATAATTTAAAAGCAAGTACAATGGGAAAGAGAAACAAAAAGATAAATCAGAACAGATGAACAGAGAAAATTGCTGATTCCCAAGAAGCAAGGAAGGGTACAGTGTAAACCCAAAGCTTCTCTTAATATGGAAGTAAATGTTTAAACCCTGCTTCCTTGAATTAATGACTAAGAAAATCAGGTCTGTCCTGATGTATGACAGGACATGGTCTTGGGGACAATTTCTGTCATGGGTCTTAACTCACAGCTCGTTGACAACAGGGTACTGAAGGCTATTTAGAGTCAATACTTATTTAGTCATGCCGGGGAGAGTAGAGCGATTTTGATAAAGAGCATTTCACAGATTGACAATATTAAAACTCTTTTTAAACTCTCTTAAATATTTCTGTCCTTTCTCTTTTTCATAGGATGCATATGTCATTCATAAATACCTGCTGTAGATATAAGAACAAATATGATAAAAATCAAGTATTCTGGAATACCCAACCACAGCCAGGTAGTGAGGGCTTGAACAACTGCAGGTTAGGTTTTAAAAACCAATTTTCCTAGAGTTGTTTCTCTTAAATCTGTTGTTAAGTTGCTTTCCCCCTTAAAGAATCTTTAAACATGGACTCACATATTGAATAAAATTATGTATTGTCCTAAAGTGATACATTTACTATGTGAAATCTTCTCAAAATATGTCATGTGGAACTGCATTTCAATTGAGAAAAAGATTATCAGTCTACTTCTAATTTCCCCTTAGATACTAAGTGAGAGTTCAATTAGCAAAAGATTGAATCTATGTTCATATTTATTCACATATATATGAATAATATATTTTGTTTGGACATTTGCAACAAAACTGGAGGGCAAGCCTAGGGTATTTAGGTGGCCTACCTAAAATTCACTCTCAGACAGAGACAGCTGGTACTCACCATAATCCACATTGTTCTCTTACTCCTGGGCACACAGCTAGAATACATTTTGCAGTCTCCAATGCAGCTACATGTAATGATGTGACTGACTTCAGATCAACAGAATGTGAACAAAAGAGATGTGCACACTTCTAGTCCTTGTTTATAAAATCCTACCTCATGTGATTCTCTCTCTATTCTCCCATGTACTGCCTGAATGGATAAGAGTCCAAGGAATGAGGAAAGATACAGCCACAAGATGGAAGGAGCCCGGCTTCTGGAAGGTATGGCACAAGCACTTAGCAAACTGCAAGAATTTATAGAAGCAAGAAATAAGATTTTATTATTATATGTCCCTGATATTTTGGAGATTGTCAGAGCAACCCAAATTATCACAACTAAAATATTTAAGTTTGGCTATTTTTTTTCTTTCATAAAGAGTAGAGTGCAGATGGCCAAGAGGCACATGAAAAGATGCTCAACATCACTAATTATTAGAGAAATGCAAATCAAAACTACAATGAGGTATCACCTCACACTGGTCAGAATGGCCATCATCAAAAAATCTACAAACAGTAAATGCTGGAGAGAGTGTGGAGAGAAGGGAACCCTCTTGTGCTGTTAGTGGGAATGTAAATTGATACAACCACTATGGAGAAGAGTATGGAGGTTCCTTAAAAAACTAAAAACAGAATTACCACATGACCCAGCAATCCCACTACTGGGCATATACCCTGAGAAAACCATAATTCAAAAAGACACATGTACTTCAATGTTCATTGCAGCACTCCTTACAATAGCCAGGACATGGAAGCAACCTAAATGTCCATCAACAGAGGAATGGATAAAGAAAATGTGGTACATATATACAATGGAATATTACTCAGCCATAAAAAGAAATGAAATTCGGTCATTTGTAGGGATGTGGATGGACCTCGAGTCTGTCATACAGAGTGAAGTAAGTCAGAAGGAGAAAAATATCGTATATCAACACATATATGTGGAATCTAGAAAAATGGTATAGATGATCTTATTAGCAAAGCAGAAATACAGACACAGACACAGAGAACAAACGTATGGACACCAAGGGGCGGTGGGGATGAATTGGGAGATGGGGATTGACATATATACACTATTGATACTATGTATAAAATAGATAACTAATAAGAACCTACTATAAAGCACAGGGAACTGTACTCAGTGCTCTGCAGTGACCTAAATGGGAAGGAGATCCAAAAAAGAGGGGATATATGTATATGTATAGCTGATTCCCTTTGCTGTACAGTAGAAACTAACACAACATTGTAAAGCAACTATACTCCAATAAAAATTTTTTAAAAAAGAGTGGTACATCATTTTAAAGATTTCAATGAGTTATTTTCAGAAACTTCTGTTTTTTGAATTCTGCTCCAGTTTTTATAAATCTGAGTTCCAAATTTTCATTAGTTCATCACAATCTGACTGCCATCCAAGAATATACAAATCTTAGTTTTATATGAGGGCTAAATGGTAAGGGGAGAGAGAAGTGGAAAGAGTCTAAAAATCTCTCTAAAGGAGATAATTATTTGAAAGCCAGTCCAAAGAGACAGGTTCTTTCAGGAGCCAGTTGTAATGATGTCCTTTGTGAAGAACATTTGGGGGCCCACTGACAGAGGTACACTCTCATAAGGGCAAAGAAGATTAAGAACCAACGTGAAACATATTAGAGCAAACAAAGAGACAAACGGTAATTTTTGAAAACAGTTATATTCAAGATATAATATGCTGTGACTGCTTTTGCAGAGGCAATTGAAGCCAAAGTCCAGCTCAAGGGACATTAGATTGCTGATTCAAAGAAGCATGCTGTGGGCTTCCCTGGTGGCGCAGTGGTTGAGAGTCTGCCTGCCGTTGCAGGGGACACGGGTTCGTGCCCACAGTCCGGGAGGATCCCACATGCCGCGGAGCGGCTGGGCCCGTGAGCCATGGCCGCTGGGCCTGCGCATCCGGAGCCTGTGCTCCTCAACGGGAGAGGCCACCAACAGTGAGAGGCCCATGTACCGCAAAGAAGCATGCTGTAAAGAATTAAAATGCTCTTGGTTAACCTCCCCTAACTGACTCTCTCCACCCTCAGAATCCTCTTTTGTCCTTAGCTGAAGATGGTATTTGAGGGCTTTGGCCATTTTGCTGAGTTACTCAGTTTTCCTGGGTCTCTCCTATGTATACATGTTATTAAACTTTTGTTTGAGTTTCTTTTGTCAAAAAAAAATTAAAGTGCTATGGACAAAGCAATAAATGATTTCAAAATAATGGCTCCAAATTAAGTATGCTGAGGAAATTAAAAGTCTGTTGAATGTCTGGAATATTTTTGGTCAATCCCTAAATCAGAATGCAGAACCTCAGATTATATGCAATTCCATTGTTTAATCATGTTAGATGCAGTGAAATTTAAAATAATGTGACAAAATCCAGAATTTAGAGATTTAAAAATAACAGAAAAACCTGGGAGTTCCCTAGTGTCTAGTGGTTAGGATTTGGTGCTTTCACTGCCATGGCCCAGGTTTAATCCCTGGTTGGGGAACTGAGATCCCACAAGATGCATGGCCAAAAAAAAAAAAAACAAAAACAAAAACCCAGAAAAACCTATAATTGTGTTCTTCAATGGAGTGTAATAAAGGAAAAACGCTTACTTATTCCTAATGTCTCTGAATCCTTAGAACTACCCCCTACCCCTTTGCTTTCATAGGTCAGTAGTTACCAGTGGGTGAGCATATGTGCCATGACCCTTAATAAGTTACAACATGAAACTCTGAAATGCAGGTTGTTTTGCAATTGAGCTGTTTCTTGCATGGGCATTTTTTAATGTTTAATGGCAGCGACTTAGTCATAGGAGCCCCAGATAGCATGGAGACAAATGAGGCATGCAGAGAAGATTTGCTACAAATGTTCAAATTATTGCAATTATAGAAAGTTTTAGCAATATTAATACCATATTTCATTCATTCTAAAACATTTTCCCATATTATTAACATTTCTGAAATCAGGATCTTTTACAGTAGATGGCATCTTATAATTTCTGTCAAACAGGGACTGGTTGTTATCTAAAAACCTTTTACTGAAACCTTGCCAACTTCAAAATTTGCAAAATGAGTGTCCATGACTTGGAAGAAAATACTTGTGGTGATACTGGAACACCGTTTTAAGCAACGCTATAATACCAACGTTCTTGATGACAGAAAAGATATGTATGGAAAAAAAAGATAGTGATAATTCTGAATTTAAAAGTGACTCAGATGGATTGGACTTTGAATAAAAAGACTTTGAGGAGTATAATAAATGTATTTTGTTCATATTTTCTTTTTACATGAATGCCCAAAAGCAATTTAAAAAATGTGTAAATGAGTTTATAATAGCTTTTTTAATAAGTATAAAATCAAAATTCTAAGCAGAAAGAGAGTACTATGTCACAACTTAGAAATGTATATAAGGTGTATCTTCCAACAGAAAGAATCTTTGAATCATTGAAATCTGAAAAGAGAGCTACTTTTTCAGTATAATAAACCAAGTTAGCTCATTGGCTAGTATATTTTTGATTAAAGTTTTTTAGGAAGTTTTAAATTCACATTGAATTTATATATACATGATGTTACTAGAACATAATGAGACCGAACAACACTAAAACTAGTCTAATTACTTAATAGTATTAATAAATCTCTATCTGTATTGATTCATTTTATTTAATTTTATGCATAAAGGTTAATTACCAATTTTTTGTGATTATGTCATGTGTGTATAATCATAAAGCAATCAAATTTCAACATGTTCTGCTTGACTGGTGGGCACTGAAACATCAACAGTTTTAACCTTACAAATGCATTTGCAAAATGACACTCATTTCCCTAGCTGCAGTTAAAACAGCAAAATTTAACATTTGTCCAAATCTCTGAGCAAACTGAACTCAGCACAGGATCATTGTTTTCCTTGAATATCCACAATAGAGGTTTGATGAGCTATATTATTACCATATGTAATAAACAGTTGAGAAAGCACTTCTTGAAAAAATAATATAAAAGATAACATTTGAGTTTTAGTGGCAAGAATTTGAGATTTTTTAATACCAGAAATGGTCAGTATATGGAATAAGTAGTTCATGCAAAAACATTTTAATAAGTTTAGGATATTCATAAAATAATCCCATAAATGGGGTGCATGTGTTAGAGTCACTATTGGACAAATTAAAAATCATCTGGCTGTTTTACAAAACCAACTAAAATGAGGTGGAAAGTTATGTTTATAACCAAGGGGAAGAATTATCTAAGATTAGAACTCATGTTCAACTTGGAAAAAATGTCAAGCTGACTTTAAACACTGACTAAAATTAAATATTTTTCTACATGCTATTTTTCTATGATCTGTATGGAAATAAACACAGCAGCTCTGAAGAACAACTGCACATTATTCTACAGTCTTCAATCTATACTAAGAATTTAATAACACTAGTCTTCAAATGTCCTTTCTGTCAGTGGTGTATTTCCCTAAATGGAACCTCTCTGATAGGTGCTTTATGTTACTCCTCCTTCCATTTCAAGATGTTATCACTGTTCTCAGAAAAGGGTCCTCAGACTGAGCTCTTCTCTACTATCCATAAATGCAATAGAGCTGGGCACCTGATTGACCAGATAAAAACATTCAATATGGCTGATATTCTGAACACAGTCAGAGGTGAAGCCACACGCTATTACACTTTTGTTGTTGTTGTCCATGTTTCCATACCTTTCATCGTGGGAGATAATGCATCTAAATACTGCCGAGAAAGTGTTTCCTTCTATACTCTATAACATGACACATTTAAACACAGAGACACATTTAAAACTATTTTTAAGAAGTATTTTAGTAAACAGATCTGTAATTGGTACCTTTGCATTGGCCAGTAATCAGATAAACACAGACTAATATTGCTTTATAATTATGTATATGCCCCAATCTTATTTTTTCTACTTTCCAAATATGAATTCTTTCCTACCTGTCATTTTATTTACAATGGTATGTTAAAAAAAAAAAAAAGAGGGTGCAGGATTGGAGAAAGCTCAAATGGCTTCAGTTATAGCATGAGAACAAAAATAAAATAAAGCTATTATTGAAAAACATCTATGGAAAACAAGCCTTCTCTTGAACTGAGTCTAAAAAAAGCCATGAAGAGAAAATTGTCTATTGCATTCCCACGGTAATAATAAGTAATTTACTAAATATAGAATGTCCCTTCACAGATACTTTTAAGGGTTCTAAGGAACTCAAAAAGAAAATTGTTACTCTAATTAATTTGTTTAGGACACATTCCTTCTTAATATAACTTGGCTATTTCTGCCTTACCATGTTTGTGACATATGGCATCACAGAAAGCAAAGCACAGAGTAAATTCAGGGTCACTGCATAACTAACCACATTGCTGGATGCCCTTTCAATGAAATGGGTTAAAGGAGAAAATGGCCATGTTTTTAAATGGTACACTTCACTTCAAGATGACAACTCAAATTTCAACAAATGAAATATTTATGTGAGCTCAGATCTTAAATTTCAAATGAAGAAAGATGAATTCACCCTAAAAACATGCCATCCCAGGGAAAAAAATTTTTTTCATTATGCTTCCAAATAAGCCACATCAAGAATCATAGCAAAGCTTACAAACCTAAAAAAAGAAAAAGAAAAAAAAAAGCCTGACAGAGCCAAGTCAAGAGTCACTGATCTACAGGGATTTTCTCCTGAGATTTCTTTTCAGGATAATAAATTCATGAGAACTTGTTTTCTTCTATTAAGACAGTGTCAGGTCTTTGGAAAGCTTTCACATCTCCCTCAATAGTTAGTGATTCTAAGAAAATTTATTGAATAGAATTCTTTTTTATTCCATAATGCCACCACATCTATTTTCATTTCTAAGATGGTGGTGGATGCCAATGGTTTTACATTCAACTCTCATACAGGAGGGTAAACTTCTATAGATGGTAAATTTATCACAAGAGAGTACCTCTAATGGTAGCTATTTCAGGCCAGGCTGCTTATCCATGGAGAAGACAGTTTTAAGCGAAGAAGCTTCTCAGCACCTTTCAATTTGTACATTTTAGATGGTGTCTGCATGATCAGGCAGTTCTTTGCAGAAGTACCTCAAAAACACATGTACACACAATCTTGCTTTGCATTTGTATGACCTGGACTATACACATAAGGCCTATGTAAATTGGAGTATGATGGCAGGGAAAGAAAATGGCCCAAACTGCTTTTCTTTACTTTCTAATTGTGCTCAATATCAAAGTCTGTAATAGAAGAGAGATCTTCTGCATTTTTTTCTGCATGAGGTTTTTATTCTTGAATGTAAAAGCTATCAGTGGAACACAGAGAGAAAGTTCAAAAATAGACTGAAGTACATATGAGAATTTAGTATATGACTAAGGTCTCCAAACAGAGAGAAAAAGATTGATTATTTAACAAAGGATGTTAGCATAAATGGCTATCCAATTAAAAGAAAACAAAGGCAGACCCCTACTTCATATCACTGACAAAAATAAATCTCATATAAATTGAAGTTTTTAAAGGAAAATTAAAATAAGTAATAGAAGAAAAGTTAGGGCAGTCATTCTAACCTTGGGATAGGGGAGACCTTTCTAAACAACATAAGAAATCAGGATCACATGAAGAAGAAGAATTTACTTAAAGATTAAAAATATTGAGGCGTAACAAAGACGTGACTAACACAGGGCTTTCTGTGGTACCATGATATCTTAGTGGTAGGAGGGAAGAAGACACGAAATGCATTGTCTTCTACCCTCATCTTTCCATGCTGACATCTGCTGAGAAGCAGATCATCATACCTCACTATAGCCCCATGCTCTGTGGGGTTGCACTGCTACTCACAGAGGACAGCAAGGTCATGTCAGGTCTGACTGACTCAGTTTCAAGTACTTCCATAAAATCTAAATGTGATAGGCAGAATAATGGCCCCCACAAACAAAATTAGGATGTCTATATCCTAATCCCTGGAACCTGTGAATATGTTATCTTACATAGCAAAAAGAACTTTGCAAATATGATCATGTCCTGAATTTTAAAAACTGAGATATAATTTACAATCCATCAAAATTTACCACTTTAAAGTATACAATTCAGTGTTTTTACTATATTCACAGACTTGTGTATCCATCACCACAATCATGGAACATTTTCATTAACCTCCCCCAAAATTTCATATCCAACAGCAGTCACTATCCATTTCCCTCCAACTCTCTGAGTCCTTGGAAACCATTAATCTACTTTCTGTATCTATGGATTTACCTATACTAGACTTACATATAAGTGGAATAATACATTATGTAGTCTTTTTTGACTGACATTTTCATGTAGCATAAAGTTTTCAGTGTTCATCCATATTGTAGCATGTATCACTTCATTCCTTTTTATTGCCAAATAATATTCCATTGTTTGGTTATGCTATACTTTATTTAACCATTTATCAGTTGATGGACATTTGGGCTGTCTCCAGTTTATGGCTATAATGACTAATGCTGTTATGAACATTCATGAACAAATTTTTTGTGTGTGTGTTGTTTTTTTTTTTTTGCGGTATGCGGGCCTCTCACTGTTGTGGCCTCTCCCATTGTGGAGTACAGGCTCCGGACGCGCAGGCCCAGTGGCCATGGCTCACGGGCCCAGCCGCTCCACGGCATGTGGGATCTTCCCAGACCGGGGCACGAACCTGCATCCCCTGCATCGGCAGGCCGACTCCCAACCACTGTGCCACCAGGGAAGCCTCATGAACAAATTTTTGTATGACATATTCTCATTTCTCTGAGGTCTGGCCTAGGTGTAGATTTTCTGGGTCAGATGGTAACTCTATGTTTATGCCAAACTGTTTTCCAAAGAGGCTACACCATTTTATATTACCACCAGCGATGCATGAGGATTCCAAATTCTCCACATACTCACCAACACTTGCTATTACCTGTCTTCTAGGTTACAGCCAACCTACTGGGTGTGAAATGGTATCTCATTGTGATTTTGATATGCAATCTCCAAATGGTTAATGATGTTGAGCATCTTTCCATGTGCTTATTGGCCATTTATATATTTTCTCTAGAGTAATATCTATTCAGATTCTGTGCCCATTTTTAAGTGGTCGTTTGTCATTTTATTGTTGAGTGGCAAGCATTTTTTATATATTCTGGATGTAAGTCCCTTGTCAGGTATATGATATGCAAATATTTTCTCCCATTCTGGGTTGTCTTTTCACATTACTGATGGGTCCTTTGAGGCACAAAAGTCTTATATTTTGGTGAAGTGCATTTTACCTGTTTTTCTTTTGTCACTTGTGATTTTGATTGTATCTAAGAAGGCTTTAACTAACCCCATGTCATGAAGATTTACTCCCATGTTTTCTTCAAATAGCTATATAATTTTAGCTTTTACACTTAGGTCCATGATCCACTAGGAATAATTTTTTTTGTATAAGAAAGATGTTCAAATTCATTCTTTTGCATATATCTATATCTATATATATCTATATATATATATATCCAGTTGTCCATTTGTTGAAAAGACTACTCTTTCCCTATTGAATTGTCTTGGCACCCTTGTTGAAAGTCCAATGAGTTACATCTATATATTAAGAAAGTGCTTTCAATGATACATTGCTAAATGAGGAAAACAAGTTACAGAGTAATGTGCATAGTGTGGTCTTATTTTAACAAAAATCAAACATAACTTTATATGTGTGGTATATATTTATACTTGTATTTATATGTATGCCTGGGTGTGCCTTATTTGTAGTTTCTTGGAGATGCATTTTGCAGTCCTGCTTCCTGGCTGTTGTTTCATTCTCTTCAGAGGTCCTAAAGTCCCATGATGCACTGATCATAGTCAGTGCAGCTCCTGTTTGCACAATTGATAGTTACTTCTTCCCAGCTGTAGCAATGTTTATATTGCCCTTTGCAATGTCAAAGGGCTTCCACCCATGTCTAAAATCCTGCTGAATTTACAATCTGGCCTCTCATACATTTCCTTTTGTGTACTCTCTTGCCTCCAGCCAATGAAAATCTTCATTTTCACAAATTATAAGATATTCTTCTTTAGTACCCTTGCTGTACTTCTGGCCAAATCACTTGCATGCTTTTTATCAGGCACTGTGGGTCTAAACTTTTCACCTTGACATAAATTAACAGCAGAAAGAAAGATCATGTTGGGATAAATAAACAGGTTAAAAAACTTAAAAAGGAAAAGAATTGGCTCAGTGGCCATGATACAAGCCAGAAAAAGCATGGGATGGAACACTGATATTTACAGGCCTAAAGCTACAGAGCAATATGGAACAGTTACTCTGATGGCTATAATCCTTTGATCATGCTCTCTGGATTTCGCTGGATGATGAACTGCAAGAAAAATATATTTATTGTGCTTTTTTTGGTACTGCAATGGATCTATTTATCTGGGTGCTAAACTATTTTGGGAAACGACCAACTTAATAAACCATTCAAAGGGGAACGTATTAGTCTGGAAATTGCAAACTTCTTAACGATTAACTAACTCATATTAGCCCTTCAGTAAACCATTTAACTCTTTGTAAATGGCCCTTATAATACCCACATAGCTAAGTAATCATCTTTTGGTAAGTCACACACATAATACCCAACCCATGTGTGCATAAACTAAGATTATATATATTGATTAGCTCTCCCTTACACCAAAACGTACTCTTTCCACATTAAATATTTCCTATTAGAAATAAACCAACTTATAACCTATTGATGATTTTGTAATACCTATCCTCCATCGCTGAGTATTTCACAGGAATTTAGTTATATTTACAAAGTAATATTCTGCTACCATTCAGTCATGTTTCCTCCAAATAACATTGTGAGGTGGTTGTCTAAAAGAAAAAAAAATGTTCAAGTAAATTTCCCATTGTCTCTCTCTCTCTCTCTCTCTCTCACACACACACGCACACACACACACACACACACACACACACACACACACACACTTCTGCATTAGAACTTAGTATCTAGGGTACAAATTATTCATTATAAAAATCACCAAGTGTCAGACTTCCCTGGTGGCACAGTGGTTAAGAATCCACCTGCCAATGCAGGGGACATGTGTTCGAGCCCTGGTCCGGGAAGATCCCACATGCCATGGAGCAGCTAAGGCCATGCGCCACAACTTCTGAGCCTGCGCTCTGGAGCCCGCGTGCCACAACTACTGAAGCTCGCGTGCCTAGAGCCCATGCTCTGTAACAAGAGCGGCCACCGCAATGAGAAGCCTGCGTGCTGCAGGAAAGAGTAGCCCCACTCGCCACAACTAGAGAAAGCCCACAAGCAGCAATGAAGAAACAATGCAGCCATAAATTAATTAACTAATTAAAAAAAAAATTTTTTTAAACTCACCAAGTGTCCCAATTTATAACATATCAAATTAAAAGAACAAAAGCCAGATCTATAAAGAAGATAGTTTCACCTGCTTAACATTCACTAAATATTGTTTGCTTGTCATCAACAAGTCTCCTAAGCGGAGTTCAACAAAACTGCTTGGTCTGATTCAACCCCCAAATTTACTTAACATGTATTAGGTGACAGGAAACACAAAAGCAAAGATATGATCTCTACTGTCAAGTTTATTTGGGAGACAGACATGCACACACTGAGAACTGGGTCAGAGGGGTGATCAGGGCGATACGGAACCGAAAGGTAGGAGGTGATTTATTCAATCTAGGTAAGGACAGGGTACAGGGGGGAGGGGAGACAGTCATGAAAGACTACTAGAATAGACAGCATTTAAGCTAGATATTACCTCTCCAGATGAGTATGATTTCACCAGGAAGAAAATAAAGGAAAGGACATTTCAAGCAAAGAGGACTATAAGAGAAAAAAATAAAAATTAATATAGGTATTTATAATAAATATAAAATTAGATAGTATATTCATAGAATCCTAAGTAGAGAGCCAGTACGTATTTATAAAAAAGTTATGCTGAAAAAGATGGCAAAGCTCTTCTGGGAAGCGTTCAATTCATCGTTAGAAAAAAAATCAGTGTGTTCCTGTGTGATGTATTTCTGACCTGTCCTTATGTACCAATGGAATTGGCAAAGGGCAGAAATGAGGCAGGGAGCAAAACTAAAGCAGGAGGCAACCTCTGGATACACTGAGTGCACTGAGAGACGGGATCAAGACAACCCAGTGAGGGACCCTGGTAGGAGGCCTGCAGAAGAAATGGCGGGCGGGGTGGGGGGAACATATAAATTAGAGAAAGCAAAATAGAACTTAGAGGTTCATGGAGGATAACATAAGCAGTCCTTTGGCCACTTGCTCTCCTAAAAATAGAAGCATCACCAGAGACATTTGGCAAGATGCCAACGACCCTGGAGCTCAGAACTCAGGAAAGAATTCTTCAGTTAGAAATGCTTGAAGTCAAAGGTGAATGACTCTGTTTTAATGAGAGGCAACATGATTTAGTGTTCAAGAGTTTAGGCTCAGGCCACCACTTTCTGTTGGACTTTTAACAAGCCATTTAATCTCTATTTACCTTGGTTTATTCATTTCTAAAATTGGGAAATAATAGTGTCTACCTCATAGAACTGTTATATAGATTAGAAAGGTAATATATGTAAAGTACTCAGAACAACCAGGATCCAGGCAGAGAAGCCAAACCCTGGGAATCTGTTTTCAAGTATGTTGGATGTGCTGAAAGATTAAACAGGGGAACATGAAGCAATCCAGAAATTAACAAGTACAGGAAGTCTCTCTACCCCATAGGACTGGAAAGCAAAGGGAGGAGGTAGTTTAACAGTGCGTAAGAGCCGGAACCATGAGAAAGACATAGCCATTTCCGGAGATCCTACTGGAAACATAAAGATGAGGATATACCCTGTCTCCAGTCCTTCAACCTTCCGCCAGTGCTTATTTTCTGAAATGTGCTAGAAGCCAGTTGGTAAGGGAGTCCAGAAAATATAGTTATCTGGGAAAGGGGAAGGGCTGGAAATACGTCTGATGCCAAGTAGGCAAATGATTGGAAGGCCTCTCAATAAATGTTAGCAGCTATTACTATATTTTATGTTTGATCTGGGATACAGCAATCACTTTGCTTCCCTCTACCCAGGAAATGGTGATTCTGGGCTGATTCTAAATTCTTCTGTGAGAAGATTGCAGTTATAGCTATAAATAAAATCTGAAATTCAGAATGAAAGTCAACTCCAGAGGAATCAGACAGTAGCTGACATCATGAGATCAGCCATAGAGTACATAGAGAGGGTAAAGAAGATCTGAAGATGGAGCATTAGGAAACACTGACATTTAAAAGGGTACAAATCAGTAATGGAGTATAATCTGTAAAAATACTGAATCACTATGCTATACATCTGAAACTAATATAATATTATAAATCAACTGTACTTCAATTTTTTAAAAAGCATCCAAATTGAAAAAGAAGTAAAATTGTATCCATTTGCAGATGACAAGGTATTATATATGTAGAAAACCCTAAAGACTCCACACACACAAAAAAATCCTGCTAG
Source organism: Aethalodelphis obliquidens (assembly GCF_003676395.1). NCBI lineage: Eukaryota > Metazoa > Chordata > Mammalia > Artiodactyla > Delphinidae > Aethalodelphis > Aethalodelphis obliquidens. The sequence continues at coordinate 4,899,681 of NW_020838024.1, read as the reverse complement.
AACTAATAAACAAATACAGTAAATTTGCAGGACTCAAAAGCAGTATACAAAAAAGCAGTTGTGTTTCTATGAACTATCAGAAAAAGAAATTAAGAAAACAATCCCATTTACAAATACCATCAAAAAGAATAAATACTTAAGAATAAATTTCAACAAGGAGGTGAAAAATCTGTGCACTGAAGATTATAAGACATTGCCGAAAGAAACTGAAGAAGGCACAAATAAATAGAAAGATATTCCATATTCATGGACTGGAAGAATAAGTTCTGGAGATCTAATGTACAACATGGTGATTATAGTTAGTAATACTGTATTATATACTTGAAGTTGCTAACAGGGTAGATTTTAAATTGTTCTCACCACAAAAAAGAAGTGGTAATTATGTGATGTGATGCAGGTGTTAGCTAATGGCATGGTGGTAATCATTCTGCAATATATGAGTGTATCAAATCAAAACACTGTATACCTTAAACATACAGAATGTTATATGTCAATTATATCTCAATAAAGCTGGAAAAAAATAAATAAAAGGAGGATCTCTTTCTGTCATCCCTTCCTGAACTCCTATTACACTTAGAGTTGAACCTGAACAGTTTTACTGTCTCTAATATTTTCAGATATACTAATTTTTGTGTTCCCAGATTTCAGCCTTGATTACTGGGATTGGCTCTTATATTTATTTTACAGTCGTCACCTCCCCAATGTGCCCAACACACATTTAGCAGTCAGTGAATAATTTAGGAGTGATTTTAGGAACCTCTAAAGAAGGAAATAACAGTTTCTCTTGGCAACTCAACAACAGACCTAGAAATCCCTGAGTTATCCAACTACTCTCCCCTTTCCCCCCAACTCTGAAGTTAAAACAATCTCTGCTTTCTTCTTCCTAACCCATTGGACTGACTTAGCTCTTGTTATTCCCCTGTGCAGGTAATCAGACTGAGGATTAGGGCTAGGTGGGATGAAGCAGAACTAGGCAAGACTGAACAACTATATGCCTTAACTTCATCCTTACTTGCTCAAATTTAGCCAGCCCCACTTCCAACCTGACTGTATCTACTCCTGTGATTACCAGTCACTGCCTATATACTTCAACTGTCAGGAAAGCCATATTTACAGAAATTGAGCCTAACATTCCAATGTCTCCATCTAGAAATGGCCATGGGATATGGATTATAGACTAGGTTTCAAATTCTATTTCTGTCACTTACTAGCTGAGTAACTGTATATTAATTCCTAGGGATGCTATAATAAAATACCATAAACTTGGAGGTTTAAAACAACAGAAATTCATTATCTCACAGTTCTGGAGGCTAGAAGTCTAAAATCAGAATGTCAGCAGGCCCATGCTCCCTTTGAAGTCTGTAGGGGAACCATTCCTTGCCTCTGCCTAGCTTCTGGTGCTCTAACTGGTCTACCTGCTAAACTGTCTTCTGTACATGTGGATATGCCTGCCTCCACCACACACACACACATACCGTGCTATCCTGCTCCCTCCTCTACCACTGTCAGGACTAACATGGTGCTCCAGTCTCTCTTCTCTCGGCAGATGTTCAGATAAACACAGGACAGAATGCATCAGATCATCCCAATGCACTGAGCCTTGCCCGAGCCCTCAGTGCTGTGACTCAAGTCCATTTCCTTAGTATTAAATATATTACAAGGTAATATTTAAATTTGACTGAGCTCACTACCATTTTTTTTTTCCTTTGAAGAATATACTGAAAGCAACGGCCTTCCCTCCAGATGGAAAATAATTCAGTGGGCAGCACCACTGTGTCCAGCCTCTTTTTCACACCCTCATTTCTCACTCATTGCTCTAATTCACTGAAGCTCAAGGCTAAGGAGAGGAAGCATTCTTTCCTCTAGACAGGCAAATGTATAGCTCAGCTCACTTTCTGTTTCTATGTTAAAACAAGATCAAGGGTTACTGGAGGCGAGGATTTTCTGTTCATGTGCAGCAATAGCACCTTCCAGTTTTTAATAAATCTAAAACAATCTTGTTTTCTTTCTATAATTAGGATGTAAGCCAGTCCCTGTCAGGCTGACTCATTCAGCTCCCCATGCACTGTGACTAGAGTGTCACTGTTCCAGAATTGCAGTACGGAGTGCTTTTGTCTGGGTCTGTGGCATAAATAGAACAAAGGAAAAGATTTTCCTGAGAGAAAACCTTGAAAGCCAAGAAATGATAACCTTTTCTCACACTGAGGGCTGGGGGTAGGGGTGAGGGAATAGTAAAACAAACCCATGTCCTTCCTCTGGCTTTCCTGTCTTCAAAGGGAGTCAGGGCCCACATGACTTCCTTCCCAGGCACTGGCTGACAATGTTAAAATTGCCCAGCAAGTTCCCCATACCATAAGACAGTTAGCCAGGTTGTTAGTTTACTTCTCTAGAAGACAAATATCCTAACCTAGTACCTCTTTCCTCCAGTATTCATGTACAAGGAAACTTGTGAAGAGTTTAGAGAACTTAAAGAGCCATTTGCGTGTCCTCTAGGGTTACTCCTCATTTGACAAGAGGCAGCCTTAGAAAGAGAAGCATCTTTCTGTCAGGAAGTAGGGCACACAGGAAATAGTCACTCTCCCCTATGTATTAAGTGGGTGCCGCACTTTCCTCCTTTCTCCTCTGAAGCCTTCCCTAATGAACCTTAAATGCTCTTGTCACTTAACTATTGGCATCCCTTAGCTAATAAGTGACATAGTCATATAGTCACCTCTATTAGTTTGTACTTAAGTCTCTATTCTGCTTCCTCTGTGAGCACTTTGCTTTCCTGTTGCAGGTCTTAGTTAGTACCCTCAGTCTTGTAGCATAGCTCAGGGTATATAAGCCTGTATCTCTCACTATACTGTAAATCCTTTAACATAAGGGATTCTGTGCACCACTCACCCCCCTGCTAAGGCCTTGCATTCTTGCTCAAAAATGCTTGTTGAATGAAAAATTAACAGGTGCTTTTATAGGCCTTTTTCATTTATATGTCCATAAATTCTTGATCGACACTGCAATTTCTTTAGAAACACCTATTCCCAGTATGCTGCTCTCTTCTTCCCATCTACCAACACACCCATAAACACACACACACACATTCACACTTTGTAGTTTAAGCAAAACTAGCAACCAGTTAATAAATATTTCAGTTAATAAATATTTCGATGTGCATTGGGTTGGCCAGAAAGTTCATTCGGTTTTAAGTAAAAATAAAAGACACATGTTTCATTTTCACCAAGAACTTTGGGTATTCATTAACCAAAGGAACTTTTTGGCCAACCCAATATTATCTTTCTGATCTATGTGCATATATGCATTTAAAGAATGAAGAAAGCAAGAACAACAACGACAACAAAAATCAAGCAGCCAAGAAGACAAAACCTACTATCTTATTCCTGGGATTCCAGGAAGCGATCTTAATATTACCGTCATATAAAAATAAATGAGTACAAATAAATACTCTGATCAGGTCCTTAATTAAATCCAGCCTGCATAGATATTCTTTAAAAAATATTTATTGAATGCCTACTATGAACCACACAGTATTCTAGGAGCTGGGGATAAAGACCTTGTACCGAGTCCTTTCCCTGGGATCTGACCTCTGAAGCCCGAGCCTCAGCTCCCAGCCCCCACCCTCCCCGGGGGGTGAGCAGACAAGCCTCTCAGGTTATCCTGTCATACCAAAGTACTACTCTGTGCCAGCTGATTTTGTAGAATATGAAAAAAGAAACCCTGGTAGTCAGAAGCGATTTCCTAGCAACTGTGGCCGTGATGGAAAACTGTTTCTCTGGGGACAAGCCCTTTATGTCATCGCAAAACTCCTGGCTGATGAATTAATTAGTCCTGAAGACATTGATCCTGTTCAGCGTTATGTCCCACTACAGAATCAATGTAATGTGAGCATGAGGTTCTCCAATCAGGGCCCACTGGAAAATGCTTTGGTTGTTTATGTAGCGCTCATAACAGAAAGCCAACGCCTTCAAGTTTTCCTCAACACATATGGTATTCAGACTCAAACTCCTCAACAGATAGAACCCATTCAGATCTGGGCCCAGCAGGAGCTTGTGAAAGCTTATTTCCATCTGGGGATCAATGAAAAATCAGGACTCTGCGGAAGGCCAGATAGGCCCATTGGCTGCCTCGGTACATCAAAGATTTATCGCATTCTAGGAAAGACTGTGGTTTGTTACCCTATCATCTTTGACCTAAGTGATTTCTACATGTCTCAAGATGTTTTACTGCTGATAGATGACATAAAGAATGCACTACAGTTTATTAAGCAATACTGGAAAATGCATGGACATCCACCTTTCCTTGTTCTCATCTGGGAAGACAATATAAGAGGTAGCCGATTCAATCCCTTATTAGATATGCTGGCAGCTTTTAAGAAAGGAGTGGTTGGAGGAGTGAAAGTTCATGTTGATCGTCTACAGACACTAATATCTGGAGCTGTGGTAGAACAACTTGACTTCTTACAAATCAGTGTCACACAAGAGCTTCCAGAATTTAAGAGTTTTGAGGAACTAGAAGTTCCCAAACATTCAAAAGTCAAACGACAAAGCAGCACCTCCAATGCTGCTGAACAAGAACAGCAGCCAGATGTCACCATTACTGAATGGAAAAACAAACCCCATGAAATTCTTCAAAAACTGAATGACTGTAGTTGTCTGGCTAGCCAAGCCATCCTGCTGGGTATACTGCTCAAAAGAGAAGGGCCCAACTTCATCACAAAGGAAAGTACCGTTTCTGATCACATTGAGAGAGTCTATAGAAGAGCTGGCAGCAAAAAATGTTGGTCGGTGGTGCGCCATACAGCAAGTCTTTTAAGTAAACTAGTGGACAGCCTGGCCCCATCCATTACTAATGTTTTAGTGCAGGGCAAACAGGTAACTCTGGGTGCCTTTGGACATGAAGAAGAGGCTATCTCAATCCTTTGTCTCCAAGAGTGATTAAGAACATCATCTATTACAAGTGTAATACCCATGATGAGAGGGAGTCGGTCATTCAGCAAGAACTGGTCATTCACATTGGCTGGATTATCTCCAATAACCCGGAGTTATCCCGTGGCATGCTGAAAATACGAACTGGGTGGATAATCCATGCTATGGGGTATGAACTACAGATCCGTGGCGGAAACAAGCCAGCCAGAGACTTATATCAGATGTCACCTAGTGAAGTGAAACAGCTTCTCCTGGGTATTCTGCAGCCTCAACGGAATGGAAGATGTTGGCTGAACAGGTGTCAGATGGATGGGTCTTTGCATAGAACTCCCCCTGAGTTCTATGACTGAGTGTGGCAGATCCTGGAGCACACACCCAATGGAATCATTGTAGCCGGAAGGCATTTGCCCCAGCAACCAACCCTGTCAGATATGACCATGTATGAGATGAATTTCTCTTTCCTTGTTGAAGACATGTTGGGAAATATTGACCAGCCAAAATACAGACAGATAGTTGTGGAGTTACTAATGGTTGTATCCATTGTACTGGAAAGAAACCCTGAGCTAGAATTTCAAGACAAAGTAGATCTAGACAAACCGGCGAAAGAAGCATTTCATGAATTTCAAAAAGATGAGAGTCTACTAAAAGAAGCTGAAAAACAAGATGACATGACTTCCTTTTACAGTACTCGCCCCCTGGGAAAAAGAGGAACATGCAGCTATTTGACAAAGGTCGTGATGAATTTGCTGCTGGAAGGAGAAGTCAAGCCAAGCAATGATGACCCATGTCTGGTTAGCTAGTGAGGAAGGTGTTAGAGACTCTGTTGAGGCAGGTTTTCCAGAAGTGTGTTAAGTTTGTGTTGAAGCTTAATCAAGGCAGCCATTAATGTGTGGGCTCATCATGCTGGTGAGTAGTTGCCCCACCCTTGGCAGAGTTATTGGACCTCTTGCATGCCATAAGCAATCTGATGGTAAGAACTGCTTATAGGGCTTCCCTGGTGGCGCAGTGGTTGAGAGTCCGCCTGCCGATGTAGGGGACACGGGTTCGTGCCCCTGTCGGGGAAGATCCCACATGCCGCGAAGCGGCTGGGCCCGTGAGCCATGGCCGCTGAGCCTGCGCGTCCGGAGCCTGTGCTCCGCAACGGGAGAGGCCACAACAGTGAGAGGCCCGCACCGCAAAAAAAAAACAAAAAAAAAACGGTATTTTTTATCATCATCAAAAAAAAAAAAAAAAAAAAAAGAACTGCTTATAATCAAGTGAAAGTAAGTTCTCATGATTATGCCCACTACAATAAAAATCTTTACTGAACAATAGTAATTGTTTATGAATTGAAAGTTCACCACTGCATGTTTTATGATTACACAGCTCGTCAAAATGAGTCTTTGCACTTTGGACTAAATTCCCACCTTACTGCCAATTAAATGAATTTTCCAACTAATTATGCGTACTAGGAATGCAAATATATTGAAAGAATGGTACATTTTTTTAAGTGGCATTATAATGCTAGAAAAAGATACCAGTATGCATCATAAAAGCAAAATCAGCCAGTTGATATTTTGATTCTCAAACTGCATTATTGATAATATTTTAGTATACAGAGCTATTGTACAATTTTTGCCTTGTAAACATGATTGTGGTTTTGTATTTGTGCTAACTGTAGTGGTTGAACTAAAATAATAAATCTATGCCTGATCAAAAAAAAAGACCTTGTATCTTGGAAGCTCATATTCTATAATGGGTGGGAACAGACAATAAACAATATATACATACAAGAGGTCAGGTAGAGTCAGTGTATAAAGGGAAACACAACAGTTCAGGGGATAGAAGGAGGAGCATAGAGGGAAAGCTTTGATTTTTCATAGAAACTTGTTATTAAATTTAATTTTCGATAAATACACACCTTTCTCTCACCCTTATCCACTCTGGAGAGGAACAGAAATCCTCCCATTCCCTACATGTGGGGACTTCCATGTATAACGCCTGAGATGTGAGGATGGCATACAAAAATACTGTTTCCAGAGGGGAAGAAGAAGCTATCTATTGCTACCTTCACCTTCAGACACCCACCCCAGGCCCCTTTTGCTCCTTTAGAAAAAGCCCCTGGGAATCCATTTGAGTGTAGAAAAGCCCTTCCTCTAGAGAGGCATTCAAACCCCAACGTAGAATAAAAGGCTCTGAGATTAATTGAGGAAGAGCGAGAATGGCTAGCCAGTCAGATCCTAGCGGAGGAGGGGATTTACACCTCCATTACCCTGAGGTCAGCTTGAATAAAGTGAAAGCTGAGCCATGTAGATATATGGCAGAAGGGCATTTTAGGAAGAAGAAGGAACAAATGTAGAGTCCCTTAGAGGGGGAGTGTTTAGCACATTTGAGCAAGAGCAATGGAGCCAGCATGGTTGAAGAGGAGTAAGAAATGCAAAGAGATAAGGGGGAACCAGATGGCACAGGGCCTTGCGTAGTGAATGACCCTTTAGAAACTGGCATTAATTTTATCTCTCTGAAAAAGGGAAAGGCTTGAAATAAAGTAAAACCAAAGGAGGACGGGAGGTGAGAAGAAAGAGAAAGGAAAAAATCCTAAGACTACATGCAAGTAGCTTTGCTTCTTTGTTGTTAATGGATGTGCTAAATTAATTTCAGGAAGGAACTTGTTAAAGTCTCTCTGCTCATCTCTTACAGCCGCCTTCCTCTCTAACCCTGATGTCAATGTCTAACTTCTGATGTCTTCATCTACAGCCATACCTATTTACAAGCCCCAATGCCTGGTTTCCCTCTCCATTCTATCCCATTTCAACACAACCACATTGCTGTCGCAGCAATCTTCCTAAAATCGGTAACTTATCATGTTTTTCTCATCTGAGTCTTCCTTTTAAGTTTCCTTCTCTAACCCAAGTACCCCACACTCTATACCAAACTGCAGTCCCCACTCTAGATTTAGTAGTTATTCCCAGAACACACCAGGCACTTTCACACTTTTATCCATACTTCACCTGGAGTACTCCTCCCAATACCTCTCATTCTATACATCCACTCCAATCACCCTACCTCTGTAAACCTTTGACAACATCCCCATGTGTATTCCATCGCCATGGAAGAATTCATCATTTCCTCCCATATGCTTGCATGATACTTTACATATGTCACCACTGCAGCTCTTATCACATTTTATCAGAATGTGGTTATTAGATGGCTCTCTTCCTTGCAGAATGTGAGTTCTTTTAAGGTCAGGAACACCATACTCTTCATTTTTATATCCCAGATACTCAGCAGAGTAACATATTTTAATTTTTTTTTTTTTTTTTTTTTTTTTTTTGTAGTACGCGGGCCTCTCACTGCTGTGGCCTCTCCCGTTGCGGAGCACAGGCTCTGGACGCGCAGGCTCAGCGGCCATGGCTCACGGGCCCAGCCGCTCCACGGCATGTGGGATCTTCCTGGACCGGGGCACGAACCCGTGTCCCCTGCATTGGCAGGTGGACTCTCAACCACTGCGCCACCAGGGAAGCCCATATTTTAAAAGATGTTTAATAACTATTTCTTGGATTAAAAACTAGAAATAATAGGAAATGACATGAAAATGGGGAAAGTCTCAAAGCAGAACTAGAAAACATGAGAAATCAAGACGGTAAAGAGATTTGCAAAGTCAGCAGAAAGAAAAAAACATCACCAAAGATTAAAGCCAGAACAAAACTTTTATCTTCTTTAATCACTTCATTTGATAAGGGGTAGAACTGGGATTCACAGTGCTCAGGCAGCTAATAAGCAGAAGACCTTGAACTCAAGGCTCATTGTTTGGTCCACAGTTCCTAGAGAACAACACAAACCACAGACACAAAGCACCTGTAGATTGTCCTGCTCACCTGCAGACTATGCCTCTCTAACTGAGATGGAAATAGTTTGAAGCAATTTTAATGCACCATCAAGTTCTTTTAAAGCATTTTAATTTTACTTTTATTTACTTAAAAACTTTTTTCATATGACAGTTTTACTCCCCTGCATATACTGTGTATATGTATATCGGTATACCACTTCATGGTTTATGAAGCAGTAACCTATCATTTCACCAGGTTCTCACAACAGTCCTTTGCGTTTTTGGTTTCAATTAGTTATTTTTCCCTTCACTATTCCACTGCTTCCTATAACTATAAAAGGTCACTTAAGATATCAAATAGGCAGCTGAAAATACCGTCTGCACTTCTATAGTTTAATATAGATGCACTGAAGATGGGACATCAGGAGCACTGGGTTCTGATGCTGCCAACCTTGAGCTGTCACTTAACCTTCTGTGCCTCAGTTTATGCAACCAGAATTCAGGGAGGCTTGACCAGATCACTGGTTTCCAAATCTGGCTAGGCATCAAAACTATCTGGAGGCCTTAATCTTTTAGATCCCCTTCCCAGAACATCTCAGGGGATGAGGACCAGAAATCTGTATTTTAAAAGCTCTCCAGGTGATTCTGATGAGCGGTCACGTCGGGAAATCTCTAAACCAGATGATGTCTCAAGTCCCTGATTGCTCTAAAACTATGAATAAACCATTTTTCTCTTTTGCATCCATTGCTTTTTGTGCAAATCAGTCTTTAGACCCAGACACTGGGTTCCTCTCTGTGGCCTGGAGAAAACAGACTTAAGATAGTAAGACTAGCAAGACCTCAGAATTAATGGCTTTGACTATATCCTGGCCAACAGGACCACATGAGAGCATAGTTTTCTTTATTTTCCAACAGTAGGCTTCTTAAGTGAAAGAACTCACATATTTTCCAGAAGGGTCTGACTGTTCTCAACAATGTAAGGGTTTATTATTATTATTTTCATCTGTTAACATTTCCCGTTGGACTCTAAAAGCCATCTAAAATACTGAAGAAACTCAATGTCTTGTGTCTTATTTAACAAAATACACTAAAATGATCAAATTAAGATGGAGTTTTCAACAAATTACTGATGCACAGATGGTGTTAAGGAGAAAACAACAAAGACAAGGAAAGAGACACCTCACCGTTACAAATTTTAAAACTTTAGTTTTATTTTATTTTTTTCTTTTTAGTTCAAATAAGAATTTTTCTGCGTCTGGAAAATCAACCTAAAAACCCAACTGAAAAAAAGAGTAATACATAAACCACAAAACTAACTTATTGGTTGGTACAGCAAAGGGCAGAGCGTAAATTAGGAAGTCTAAAACTTGAAAGACTACCAGGAGTTGAATACATGTAATTAACTAATCTTAATCTTCTTTTGTTTCTCTCTTTAACTCACTGATTACACAGTATTAGATTAACTTTAAGACAAAGACTTAAAGTCTTTCACTGGAGACTCCCCTCCAAATTCATACTGCCCAATCACCTTCTGGGCTAATGAGTGATTTCACCAACGGTAAATCTACTGTTACTAGATCCAGACTGTAGTTCTTTATCTTATTCACAATTATGTCATGAAAACAGTCACATCTTTCTAAAATCATGATACTCAACATTCATTTATTTGTTTAAAAAGAATTTATGAATTAGGCACATAAAATGATGACTAAGTCTCTACCTGTTTTGAACATTCTGGAAGAGAAGGTACATAAGTAAATAACCTGACAGTTCAATTAGTGCAATAAAAAGTAAAATTTTGTAGGGTATCAAGGATAGTTTCATAGCAAAAGAGATATTTGAACTAAGTCTTGAGAAATAAGTAGAGTTTGCCCTGTAGTCAAGGAGGAAAGCACTTCCAAGCAGAGAAAGCATGGAGTAAGAAGCTCTTGAAGGAGTGGTGGGGGGCACACTTGGGGAGATAATATGAGCCAGGTGATGGCTAAGAATAGCTGGGCAGCATTTCCACTATAGCTTTTTCTGTGTTACACTTACGATATCTTCTTCTTATATCGGTCTTCCTTTCAAGAATTAGTTTAAAACCTCTAAAACATTAACAAATTCTTTGAAAATGTTTTCTTCTTGGTTGTCCAGAAATACGTTACCATTTGCCATTCCCTAGTATTCTGGTCAAACACCACAGTCCAGAAAATCAAATCTTTTTTATTAATCCCTCTATGTAATCAGGGTCCACTTCCCATATCCTACTTTTTTCTGATTCTACCTACCTCCCCCACTTCTCTGCACAAGTTCTTTATTTTTCTACAAAGAATTTTAAAGTCAATTAAAATACATTTTAGGCTTCCTAATGACTACATTAATATTCTGAAGAATATCAAATAGGTAGTCCTTAATAGATTTCATAAAAGTCAAGTTTTAGACATATATTTAGTAATAGTTGTGCTTTAGTGTGTGACTAAAGTTCAGACTTTGATAGAAAAGAAATTGGGTAAAAAAAAAAACCAATCCTTTAATTCAGTTGATTATTCCTCTTAGAAGCCTGGCTGTTCAAACCTCAAGCCCCTCATGTAAGTACTACCAGCCTTTGATTGTAGTTTATATAAATGATATCACTTTAGAAAGAAAGAGATAGCACTGGAAATGCTAGAATTTTATAAAACCAAAAATTACACTGTTAACACTAATTTTCCACTAAAAATTTCAAAACACACACACACACACGCACGCACACACACCACATACACACCCCACACACACATACCCCACACCCCAGTTTGGTCCTGAACGAATGTGCCAGCTTTGTTGCCAGTGGCAGGACTCAAAAGCTGGCAGGCCCAAAGCATGAAAGCATGTTCACCTCCTCACCTATACATGCTCAACTAAAAATGACTGAGGCTCTTCTGTTCCAAATTTAAAACACGAAAAAGCATTGAGATGGAATACTTGCCTCACCTAGCATGGCCTTGATCAGTTTTCCTGATCTTTGTCATGAAAAGTTGCACGAGCAGACCTGGAGGGTTTTAGAAACTTAGGACTTGCTCAAGCCATGCTCGACCTTGGTTTTATCTGACCTGGTGCCTTCTTTGTGATCATCTATTTGTATGTTTTTCAATAATCCTCTTTTGATGTGGGCAGATAGAAGATTTTAGTCCAGAACATCTCCAAAATTCAAATGTACCATTTTAATAATTTTTAATTTAAAAATAATCACTCTGGATACAGGAGTTCTGTAATTTTTTGTTTGAAATATCTTGTTTGTTTCCTAGCACCCTTTGTCTCATAACAGCTCCTTACTGCCAACAGAAAATGACCACATCAGAACCAAATCCATCTATCCTCAAGTAACAGACATTGGTAGAGACACTACATTCTGAGACTGTTCGTCAGCCTTTGGCTGGTAGGGTTTAAATTCTGATTTATATTGGTTGCTCCAGAGATAAGACTTACAACTTCACAATCACTGAGATGGGCTCTGATTCTTTTCATATAGACAGAGAAATGGGAGAGAATGGTAGGGCAAAGAGTGGGGAAAACAGTTCAAAATTCAGCAGTAAAAAGAAAGACACATACAGAGGGTATGTGTATATATGTCGTCTTCATTTACTCTATTTGCTTTAATTTACCTTAACTTACCCAGGTTTTACTTGCTCAGAATGAGGTCACAGTGTAATGTAGATTCTATAGGTCCAGCAGGAGTATAAAGTTTTAATATTTTTTTATAAAGCCTTGAAAAACTATTTGTGGAATTTACCCCAATAAAATGACTTTTTTTTTTTTGGCCATGCTGCACAGCTTGTGGGATCTTAGTTCCCAACCAGGGACTGAACCTGGGCCACAGCAGTGAAAGCCCTGAATCCTAACCACTAGGCCACCAAAATGACATATTTAGAGGCAGAAATAAAAATACAAATTTAGGGACTTCCCTGGTGGTCCAGTGGTTAAGAATCCACCTTCCAATGCAGGGGACACAGGCTTGATCCCTGGTCGGGGAACTAAGATCCCACATGCCGTGGGGCAACTAAGCCCGCGCACCACTATTACTGAGCCCACGCGCCACAACTACGGAGCCCAAGCATTCTGGAGCTCATGTGCCACAACTAGAGAGAAGCCTGCGCGCCACAACTAGAGACAGGCCTGTGCGCCGCAACTAAGAGCCTATGCAGCCAAAAATAAATAAATAAATAAATATTTTTAAAAATACAAATTTAATAGCTCACATTGCCTTAAATTTATATAGCTTCAAATTTTTTTGTTAGTGTGCCTTTCCAATTAGTTTTTTTTACCATGAATGTGACAATATTAATATATATCATATCATAATTTATCATGAATATAACACATTATTAATATTATGATAACGCACTTTTGAACATATGAAGAGTATGCATGCTAGATTACTCGCTGTGGAGAACACTGATTATACAGGAACTGGTTTAATGTTTGAGGTACACTGTACTCTACTAAGCAAAATCAGTCTACTTCATCCATCAAATTAATTGTTTCTTCCTCTTTGTATTAGACCCCCAGTATTTCAGCTGCCCTTCTATACTGCCACTGTCTTCCTTAGGAACTTGCTTAGAAAAGAAAGAAGATATATGTTCAGAAGTAATAGAGCTTCAAAGGTATGACATGAAAGGCTACTCCTGTCTGTAATGAGACAATGCTTAGAAGTGAGAGATCCTAGGATGACTATGATCTCTTTACTGATGTCTCTCTTGGCCTATGTCCTAATTTGTTCCTAAGATGTCTCACCAGCCTTTTGGGCTTTGCTTATGCAAGACTCTTAGTCCACTCTATAAATATATCCTTGCCTTACCATACCAAGAGTGTTAATCTTTCACTATTCCTTCCATTTCCACCAAAGACAATACAGTTAGCTTCTTTCAGTACACCAGGTCTCTACTCCACGGCCCTGTCCTCTTTGAATTTAGATCATTCTGCACTCACTCCGCAGCTGTCTCTTTGCATTCATTCCTGGCCCTATATGAGAAAGGGTATTTCCCACATAACCCTACAGTGTTCTTCTCTGGGAACCAAAACAACCTCTATAGACTTTATAATCTCCTTCCCTGAAATTAATTCTATCTGAATTCTAGGTGCAGAAATCAGACCCCACATTTGTTTTCTCCCTAGCCAATTACCTTTTTGCATATTTTGATTCTTTTCTCTGACTAGGCAGTCCTTAGTTAGTTAGTTCCTATGGTTGGTCAATTATGCTCTGAGATAGGTCACAACTCCTCATCTATTTTTCTGGGCCCGGTTTCTTAAATTGCCATGTAGTCAGGACTATGCTATTCCTCTTGTTCTGTATCTACTTTTTTCCTCCTCTAACATGACAGCTTCTCTTGATGCCCCCAAAAGAATAATGAATTCTCTTCCATGCACCTGACTTACTTCCTGTTACAGACTGAATGACTGTGTCCCCCTGATATGCATACAGTGAGCCCCAACCCCCAAAATGATGGTGTTTGGTGGTGGGGCCTTTGAGAGATAAGTAGGCTTAGATGAGGTTATGAGGATGGGGTCCCCATGATGGGATTAGTGTCCTAATAAGAAGGGGAAGAGAAATAAATTTCTGTTTAAGCTGCCCAGTCTATGGGATTGTCGTGGTACCCTGGGCAAAGCAAGGCACTCCCTGCAACCTCTCCACTAAGAATTCCGGAAATGACTGCTTCCTCAGCCTCATCACTACTGACCATCCAGAAGACTGCCTCTCTGTCTTCCCAGGGGTCTAGAGAAGACATTCCAATGTCACCTCATTACTTTTTAGTGGACATTCTATTTGAACACTTTTTTTGCTTTAATGTATAAATCTTCCCATGAAAAGGTATATGGCATTTCATCACCCCCATTGTTCTTCTTTATATCAAGCCAACCCTTCAGAGGCCAATTTCAGGCTCATTTTTTCCAATGAATGTTCCCTGATGGTTCCTTCCATTTTAATCTCTCCGTTTTCTAAACTTCTCTGGTATTATTGTCTATATCAAATAAATCAGAAATTTAACAAGCTTGTGCATTCTCTTCTCTTCTTGGGACTTCCCGGCAGTCCTGTGTTTCCTTTTGTACTTAAGTGTTACTCTCAGTCAGCTGCTAATCTACCATGACCCCTCTGTTATGTTCTAGTTTCATACCATATGTACATACATATATTCCTACAGTCTTCTGTTTCCAGCTAGTTCTTCAATTTACCAAAGATATTTTAGGGTCTAAGCATTTCTTTACTTTTTTCAGCACCTTGGTGACCTCGGTAAGCTAAGGGACTTTTATACCATCCCTTTAACTAGGCTGTTGATATTGTTTTCACATGGCCTCTCTCTGAGAGAAATTAGTAGGATCAGTCTAGGCCTCCCAAGAGCCTTTACTATGGCTCCTGATTACCTAAGTTATTTTTCTTTTTATTTTTGAAGGAGTGAGAATGTGGGAACAAAAAGTAGCAAGGGTTCTCTAGAGTGCATTGTGCCTATTCAGAAATAAGAAAACAAAGAAAGGAAGAATCAGTGAGCCAAATACCTCTTGTACCATTGTCCGTGTGCCCTTTCTAGAGCAGGTTCAGTGGATAAACCAGCAGTCACTATTCCCAGGCCTGTTATTCTGAAATTTAAATGTTTCTCCTGAATGTGTGAGTTTGGGTTTACCTGATCTTCAGGAGTAGCATTACTTTTCTTTATTGGCATTGGGAAGACTAGATGGAAAAAACATTAGTTGTTTTCATCATAAACATTTATTTTGTTTTTAAGGTCATTTTACTAGGCGCCAACCTAGTAAGATGGAAACAAAGAGGAAGAGTTTCTCCTCTTGAATTTTAAGTCCTACATGTGCCAAACCACACAATAAAATACACATATAAAACACAACAGATGTCCATAAAATCTTCATTTGTTAAACAAACACTTTCCATGCATGCAAAAAGGATCATGCTAATCAGGGAGAGCACACTCTATAAAACCAGTAAATACCCCTGATCAGGCTTTGGAAGTTTGAATATCAAGAGCTGTGCACTGAATAACCAACCATTCATTTCCCAAGCGTCTGCTTTACCAAATATATGCTTAATAGTACATGAATTATCCTCTCATAAAAAACTTGTAAGATACGATCCCCATCTTCAGGAACACTGTAAAGAAACTTTATAGTCTCACAGAGGGGCAAGACATACACAAGACACACTACAAGAAAATAATGTCTGACAAAGTCATTATCAAGGGTACAAATGCAGGGTAGTAACAAAGGTATAAGATGATCTATATTGCCCTCCCAGCTCTGAATTACATACTGCCGAGAAGGGGAACACAGGTATGGCAAAAACCTAAGGCTAGCATATATTTAGCTTTGGAACATATGCAGTAGGGAATTACCTTTCCTGCTTCTGCTTGCCTTTGGTCAACCCAAGATTTCATTCTCAAAGCTTCTATCAGTTTATCATGGAGACAGGTAATGAAAAACAAATCAAGTATCTCAGGAAAGCTGATTGGGGATTCAGTATTAGCAGATCATTTGCTATTCATAGCGGGCATTTTTATGACACCTTATTAATTCACATGCATTATCGGTCCTCTTGGCAACCCTTCGATATAAACAATGTAGATATTATCTGATTTTATAAATGAAGAAAATAAAAGGTCAGAGATATTATCTGACTTGTCAAAGAACCTAAATGTATCTGTTAGCATTCTGACAGGAAACAAATGGCCTACCTAAAGGATTTGACTGAAAATCATTGATTGAAGGGGCCAACAAAGGGAATGTAAAACACTCAGGGACTAAAAAGCAGAAAGTCTCAACTACCCCTTGGCCTGAAGAAGAGAGAATAATGTTCCCAGAGCTTGGTGAGAGGTTCCACTGTGAAAGAGGAGTTGCCTGACAGGATGGTGGACACAGATACTGCCAGAGCTGTGGCAAAGCAGAGTACCGTAATGCCAGTGAAGAAATACCCAGATCCTTTTCTTTTCTCACCCTCCACTCCTCTGCCAGAGTCTCCCATTGACCAAAATAAACCAGAAGCTAAAGAATAAAGATACTGGATGATGCAACCAAAAAAATCAGGCACAGAAGTGGGCAGCGGAGGATGCAGTGGATCTGGAGGAGGTGAAGAGAAGCAGCATACTAGGTAAAAATACCCAGTTTCACATCTACAAATCCAAATCTCTTTTCCCAATAGATACTACTCAGATACATCCCAGATGGATAATAAGGTGTTAACTGTAATTATTTGAAAAAAAAAAAAAACTAGGAAAGAGACTTCAGTCTTACTGAGATATATTTCTTCTTTGGGTTAGACTAAAGACTGCATTTTCTGATGGCTTATGGCTATTCTGGAATCCTTTCTACTTGGACAGAATCTATTCTTTATAACCTGCCCTCTTTATGGGCGTGTATAAGTACATCTTTATCTCTTCAAAAAAGATTCAAACCCCATATTATTGAGTTTCAATATAATGCAAAGCTCTACGAAGTCCTATTTGAACAAAAACAAAAGTTGAAAAAGATAATGGAAGAATGGCTGGGTGCTCTATATGACAAACATTGTCAGAAAAAAATGTTCATGCTTCCATAGGGCATGAGATCTTACAGGAGTATAAACTTCCTCTGAGAAGCATTGAAAATGAAATGAGACAGAATGAGTTAGTAATTCAGCCTACTTCAAATATTACTCAGGAGAAATAATCTTTCTTTAAGACCTCAGAAACAGATTTGGAACCCAACACTTTGAGTCTCACTGGCATCCGCTGCACAATTTCATTCACTCAGTTAATCTTCTCCATAAGTGCCTGCTCATCTCTTCCACTTTGGTCCGCAGGTGTCTGAAAATCTCTTAAGTTAAAGCACATTCCTTTCTAAGTATTAGTACAAAGATCCCTAGAAACAGTAAAATAAATAAATAATAAATCCCTGCGATTCTATCACCTTAGTATGAATTCAGCTTACCAAACTACTGTCCTCCTTTGATTAGAGAATTTTAAACTACAAAAGGAAAACACATAAAATGTTTTTAACAATTAAAAAACAAGTAATTAAAATGCCTTAAGCCTTTGGGAAAAAATGGAGAAAAGAAACCTTGGAATTGAGAGGGAGGATGAAGAAGGAGGCAGTGAGGGGTGAGGGTGCAGTTGAAGACAAACTTGATGACTTATCTGCTCAGAGCAGGCCCTAGACCTAGCTGTCCATTATCCTGGCAGATCCCTCTGCGGACTGCTGTCACCAGGCTAGCAAGCATTTGTGACTGTGCTGATCGCTAAGCTCACTGTCACCAAGTGTCTCACCTTCCCCACAGAGCACTTTGGCTTTTAGTTTTTAAAGGAATAGTCCAGTTTCTTTAAGAAAGATTTCCTCTGTGCTGAAACTACTAACTACATTTCCTGCCACTGCTTAAACCAAGGCTCAGGCTTATCCACTGTCATTTCCGAATGTTTGTTTTCTTTTTCGCCAGAACAATGAGAATGACAGCAAGTTCTGGCTAAAGGGTTCCAACACCTGAAACACTCTTTGCCAATTACACTACTTGGCAGGCTACAAAAGAGTGACAAATGCAAACTTTCATTAAAAAGAATATTTAAAGAAGAAAGAATATCAAGAGTATACAGCAAAAAAATTAAGTAATTAAATAACTAAAACTGTTCAACTTTATAACGACTCAGACACAATAATATGATTGGGCTTTTCTGACCTATTTGTCAATTAGAGCAGGGTCATAGATCCTGGAATAGAAGGGCTTGGTCAATATCCTTACAACTTATTTGGTATTTTTGTTTCGTTTTTCAAATAATTTGTTTTTAAGTAGTCCAGAGTATCAAGCAGGGTACTTGGCCATAGGCCATAGCTGGAGTTCTCAGAGAAAAAGGGTTTTTTCCCCCCCGGGCTTTTCTTCTGCTTGAGTCAGACTTTCACTGATGTACATGATAAAACACTGCTTATTATCAACAAAGATATCATTCTGACTGCTCCTGGGTCAGGCATTTTAACCCAGGAAAGATCTTTGTGAAACAACTGTCATTACATATTTTGATTAAAGATTACGTAATTTGGTATAACCATTTATCCTATCACAAGGTTCTTCAAATATCCAAAGTTCCCTTCCTGTAAGTTCTCCTCTATCTAAAAGGATGTGGCAGTCTCAAGGCTCTAAATGATGTCAAGAACTCTATTAAATAATGTTTCACTATTTTAAAATGTAATATAAAAGAAAAACAGAGCTGGAGGAATCAGGCTCCCTGACTTCAGACTATACTACAAAGCTACAGTAATCAAGACAGTATGGTACTGGCACAAAAACAGAAATATAGATCAATGGAACAGGACAGAAAACCCAGAGAAAAACCCATGCACATATGGTTACCTTATCTTTGATAAAGGAGGCAAGAATATACAATGGAGAAAAGACAGCCTCTTCATTAAGTGGTGCTGGGTAAACTGGACAGCTACATGTAAAAGAATGAAATTAAAACACTCCTTAACACCATACACAAAAATAAACTCAAAATGGATTAAAGACCTAAATGTAAGGCCAGGCACTATAAAACCCTTAGAGGAAAACATAGGCAGAACACTCCATAACATAAATCACAGCAAGATCCTTTTTGACCCACCTCCTAGAGAATTGTAAATAAAAACAAAACCAAACAAATGGGACCTAATGAAACTTAAAAACTTCTGTACAGCAAAGGAAACCATAAACAAGACAAAAAGACAACCCTCAGAATGGGAAAAAATATTTGCAAATGAAGCAACTGACAAAGGATTAATTTCCAAAATATATACAAGCAGCTCATGCAGCTCAATATCAAAAGAACAAACAACCCAATCCAAAAGTGGCCAGAAGACCTAAATAGACATTTCTCCAAAGAAGATATACAGGTTGCCAACACACACATGAAAGGATGCTCAACATCACTAATCATTAGAGAAATGCAAATCAAAACCACAATGAGATATCATCTCACACTGGTCAGAATGGCCATCATCAAAAAATCTACAAACTATAAATGCTGGAGAGGGTGTGGAGAAAAGGGAACCCTCTTGCACTGTTGGTGGGAATGTAAATTGGTACAGCCACTATGGAGAACAGTATGGAGGTCCCTAAAAAAACTAAAAATAGAACTACCATATGACCTAGCAATCCCACTACTGGGCATATACCCTGAGAAAACCATAATTCAAAAAGAGTCATGTACCATAATGTTCATTGCAATAGCCAGGACATAGAAGCAACATAAGTGTCCATCAACAGATGAATGGATAAAGAAGATGTGGCACATATATACAAAGGAATATTACTCAGCCATAAAAAGAAACGAAATTGAGTTATTTGTAGTGAGGTGGATCGACCTAGAGTTGGTCATACAGAGTGAAGTAAGTCAGAAAGAGAAAAACAAATACCGTATGCTAACACATATATATGAAATCTAAAAAAAAAAAAAATGTTTCTGAAGAACATAGGGGCAGGACAGGAATAAAGATGCAGACATAGAGAATGGACTTGAGGACACGGAGAGGGGGAAGGGTAAGCTGGGACAAAGTGAGAGAGTGGCATGGACATATATACACTACCAAATGTAAAACAGATAGCTAGTGGGAAGCAGGCGCATAGCACAGGGAGATCAGCTTGGTGCTTTGAGACCACCTAGAGGGGTGGGTTAGGGAAGGTGGGAGGGAGACACAAGAGGGAGGGGATATGGGGATATATGTATACGTATAGCTGACTCACTTTGTTATACAGCAGCAACTAACACAACAATATAAAGCAATTATACTCCAATAAAGATGTTTAAAAAAGAAGAGCGAAAGGACTCTTCCAGATATCCGGTTAAAAATAAATAAATAATAAAACGTAATATAGTCACATTATCCCAAATCCTACACTTACTTGTTAGTAACTATCTAAAATGCCTTATACCTGTGTTCATTCATTTGATGGGCATGCAATAAAATCTTTTTGTTTGTTTTTTAGATTTCACTATCAGTGAAATAACTCCCAGGTGCCAAGCATTATTTACATACAGTCTCATGTATTCTCTCCTAAATTCATCACAA
This sequence comes from Aethalodelphis obliquidens, assembly GCF_003676395.1. NCBI lineage: Eukaryota > Metazoa > Chordata > Mammalia > Artiodactyla > Delphinidae > Aethalodelphis > Aethalodelphis obliquidens. The sequence continues at coordinate 4,878,927 of NW_020838024.1, read as the reverse complement.
CAATAATGAGTAGGTGACAGCACCTTCAAGAGAGCTTTGCTATGTGTACAGGGAACAGTATTATTAAGATGCAGGTCCTGTTCTATACAAATACAACTAAGTTCTAATTAGATTTAAAATATCTAATCCTTAGCATCCTAAGCTTCTTAACCAAATAGTCACCGCTTCACCTTTGTAAACTTTTCCACTGTTTCTGAAAGCCTGTGGCATCAGTGTATGGTGAGCAAAGCCATTCCAGAACACACTTACTCCTGGTGAACGTCTTATAAAACGCTGCATGCTCTTGATCACAAAGAAGACTAAAAGGCATTAGATGATTGGACCCACATTAATCACCTATAATGAAAGCAACTCAATGTACACAGCCCACTGATACCGAGATGCTCATGTCACTTTTACATATAAAGACCCTTTTTTCACTTTAATGTGTCAGTGTGCTGCATTAACCTCACAAAGTGAGAGATGTATCAGTATTTTGCCACTGTTTACAAAGCAAGTGAAAGGCTGTAAATGACCTATAAATATCTAGGATATTTGAAGTTTAATGGGAGAGGGATTCTCAAGTGCATTTTACAAGCAAAAAACGTGAATGACAAAAATGAAATTACAGAGATATATATAATGCTAATGTATTCAAGCCCACAGATGAAATTAATTAACAGGGGTTAAAATGCATTGCAGCGATACCATTACCATTGTCACCCTCAAGATTTTAAATCGTCCTCCAACCTTCATTCTACAGGGAACAGATCAAACTAGCCACTGTCAAGACTCGGTTTAACTTGACACCATTGCCGAGGAATTTGGATTACCACCTGGTTATTTCCTAACAATTATTAAATAACTGGACCCCAGTCATCTTTTATTTAAATTAGAGGAGGTTCGGTCCAGATTTTCAAAAAGTTTAAGAAAACTCTTGCAGTTTCAGTTACTTAAAGGAATATTGTCTCGGGGCTTCCCTGGTGGCGCAGTGGTTGAGAGTCCGCCTGCCGATGCAGGGGACATGGGTCCGTGCCCCGGTCCAGGAAGATCCCACATGCCGCGGAGCGGCTGGGCCCGTGAGCCATGGCTGCTGAGCCTGCGCGTCCGGAGCCTGTGCTCCGCAACGGGAGAGGTCGCAACAGTGAGAGGCCCGCGTTCCGCAAAAAAAAAAAAAAAAAGAATATTGTCTCATTTTCCTACTATTTTTTTCCTCCAAAACTAGGAAAACTCTCTAGGCAATGAAGGCTTCTGCCTGCTCTTCAGATCTACACTTCTTTGTAGATCTGGCATGTCTCCATGAATCCTTTTAAATGAAGTGTGATTTTTAAACATTTTGGTTCAGACCTGGGGCAGAATATACTCTACTCACTCATGAAAGAACAACTTAAATTTTAGCTCAGGGCACTTGTGGATACAAGGCCTACAGATTTGGTCAATGCCAGGCGGGTATATTCTTCAGTGTCTCTTTAAATCTTTTTAATGTATAAATGACATTTAAAAGCTCCCCTTTCATTGCATCTGGCAGAGTACCTAAGACCATAACAAGTTGCTTCCACAGTAAATGTCATTTCCCTTAACCACAGGGCTACAATTCAAAAACTGTAGAATTTTTTTAAAAGAGAAGTGTTAAGTGAAGAAAAAGAAGTAGAAGAAAAAAAAAACACCCTCTCGGAATGAAGCCTAGGATTTCCCATCTATGAAAAAAGGGAGTTGTTACAGAGTGGAGGACTGGCTAGAGGCCAGGGGCTAGAGTTACTGCTTTCAAAATGGCTTTCCATATATATGTGTTAGCATATGGTATTTATGCTAACACATATATATGGAATCTAAAAAAAAAAAAAAAAGTGGTCATGAAGAACCTAGGGGCAAGACAGGAATAAAGACACAGACCTACTAGAGAATGGACTTGAGGACACAGGGAGGGGGAAGGGTAAGCTGGGACAAAGTGAGAGAGTGGCATGTGCATATATACACTACCAAATGTAAAACATATAGCTAGTGGGAAGCAGCTGCATAGCACAGGGAGGTCAGCTCAGTGCTTTGTGACCACCTAGAGGGGTGGCATAGGGAGGGTGGGAGGGAGGGAGATGCAAGAAGTAAGAGATATGGGGATATATGTATATGTATAGCTGATTCACTTTGTTCTAAAGCAGAAACTAACGCACCATTGTAAAGCAGTTATACTCCAATAAAGATGTTTAAAAAAAAAATGGCTTTCCAGCCAACTATACCAGAGGGAGGGGTCCTATGTATACTCTGGCCGTGGTAACTTGCAGGGAGCATGAAACAAAGAGAAGGCAGGTGGCAGGAGCTTAGTGCAATGCCATGATTAAGTATATACACTTTGGAGCCAGAAATCGAGGTTCAAATGCAAGTTCTACTACTTACTGACTTAGTAACTTTAGGCAAGTTACTCTACTTCTTTGCACCTCTGTTTCCCTGTTGTAAAATGGAGGTAACAATACACAGGTATATTCATTTTCTATCGATGCATAATAAATTACCACAAACTTGGCAGTTTCTGTAGATACAAATGTACTATCTCACGGTTTCTGTGGGTCAGAAGGCACATTTTAGTGCCTATATGTACTATGCTCAGAGTTTCACAAGGCTGAAGTCAAGGTGTCAGTGGGGTACGTCCATGTCTGGGGTCTTGACTAGGGAAAGCTCTGCTTCTAAGGTCCTTTGGTCATTTCCTTGTGATGATATGACTGAGGTTTCCACTCTGTTGCTGACTGTAAATCAAGGGGCCATTCTAGGCATCTAGAGGCTGCCTGCTCTTCCCTGCTACGTGGCCCTCTCCACAACATGGCAGCTTGCTAGATCAAGGTCAGCAGCAGAATCCCTTCTTTTAGGGTGGACCCAGTCCCTTTTAACAGCTCACTGGATTAAGCCCAGCCCAACTTGGATAATCACTCTTTTGATTAACTCAGAGCCAGCTAATTAGGGACCTGAATACCATCTACAAAATTCTCTCACCTTTTAAAGTAAAATAATCACAGAGTGGTAGCCTTCATACTTATAAGTTCTGTTCAAACTCAAGTGTGTGTGGAGGGATCACACAGGGTATAAACACAAGGGGGCAGGAAGCTTGGGGAGCATTTTATTTTTTTTATTTTTTTTTTATCGAGGTATATTACAATGTTATATTAGTTCAGGTACACCAAAAAAGAATTTGATATTTTTATAGATTACACACCATACAACGTTATTATAAAATATTAACTATACCCCCTGTGCAGTACGTATCATCCTACTTACCTACTTTATAACTGGTAGTTAGTATCTCTCAACCCCTTTCACCTATTTCCCCCCTCCTCCTACCTCTCTCCCTTCAGGTAACCACTAGTTTGTTCTCTAAATCTCCATATTTATTTGCTTTGTTCTTTAGATGCCACATATAAGTGAAAACATACAGTATTCATCTTTCTCTGTTTGACTTATTTCACTAAGCATAATGCCCAGGTCCATCCATGTTTTCACAAATGGCAAAATTTCATTCTTTTCAAAGGCTGAGTAATATTCCATTGTATAGTGTGTATATGTGGATATATATATACACACATATATTGTATGTACATCTTGGTTATGGTAAATAATGCTGCAGTGAACATTGGGGTGCATATATCTTTTCTAATTCGTGTTTTCATTTTCTTTTGATAAATACCCAGAAGTGGAGTTATCAGATCATATGGTAGTTCTATTTTTAATTTTTTGAGGAACCTCCATACCGTTTTCCATAGTGACTGCTCCATCTTATTGTACAATCCCACCAACAGTGCACAAGGGTTCCCTTTTCTCCACATCATCACCAATACTTGTTATTTCTTCTTTTTGATGATAGCCATTCTGACAGGTATGAGGTGACAGCTCATTGTGGAGCATTTAGAATTTTGTCTAAGACGACAAGCTTCCAGGATTCCTTGAGTGGATTAACTAAGTTACAATAAATGTAAAACATTTAGTGCCTAACTAGGGATAAGCATTATGTAAATTTTTACCATTTTTATTCTCCACAGGCTGGACTTCTTAGGAGGAAACATTGGTTCTAAATGACCTGTCCAATCATTGTGTTACTGTGCTAGAAGTCGGGATTAAATCCAGAGCTCTCCTGATCTGTTCAAGCTTTTCCTCCTCATGCTACATCCTCAATGACATTTGACCCAGGATGACCTTCCTGGAAAATGCTTCTCCCTGCAGCTCTTTCCTCTGCTTCTAAAGCTGCTATTTCAGAACAAACAGAACCTCCTCCTCATTACCTTGAATCAACAGATAACAAACCCTTCTTCATGGAACCACTGTGGGGGGTAGGCTCTGCTATCTAGTCCTCAAGGAAAGGGTGGGAGACAGGAGTCACATGGCACAGTGTCCAGGCTGCAGACTCTGTCTGCATAAATCACTGCGGATGTACAGTGTTACCTGAGAAGGAGCTAGCCAATTAGAGCCAGGATCATATAGTATTTAGAAGAGGTCTGCGTTTCCAAAACTGCTTCTCTTCACCAAAGTGTAAATCACAGTTTGAGTCTGTAGGCAGGCTGGTCCTGTCAGCTGACCCAAATAAGTATACACTCAAATAAATACATAAAACTCCCACAGTCAATTTGGGGAAGAAAATTCTTTTCTTTGATTCAGGAGCATATTCTGCATTCTAAAGGCTGGAATATGCCTACAGTGGTGTACCAAACCTCTTTTGTGCACATCTCAGCAGGATGTCTCTAAACAGAAACCTAAAAATAATAATAATAATGATCACGAATCCCTTCTCAGTCAGCTGCTCTCCTCCTCAGGGAGTCACTGATATGCTGGACAGACATTGCACTGATACGTACTGTGAGTCCCTGGCAGTTCTAAAGTTTCCAGGTGTTGACCTCCAATGTCAGTGGCATAAAGCAGGAGAAATGGATGCAGGGGTATGGATGGAATTATAGCAGCCTCATGTTTATAGGATAAGAAATTTTGAAATCATGTGCTACTTAGTATCCTGTACCATGTGTATTAGCTTACTAGGGCTGCCATAATGAAGTACCACAGACTGGGTGGCTTAAAAAATCAGAAATTTATTTTCTCATAGTCCTGGAGACAAGAAGTCCGAGATCAAGGTGTTTGCAGGGTTGGTTGGTTTCTTCTGAGACTTCTCTCCTCTGTATGTAAATGGCTATTTCTCTCTGTCTTCACATGGTCTTAGTTCTATACGTGTCTGTGTCCTAACCTCCTCTTCTTATAAGGACACCAGACGTATTGGATTAGGGCCCATCTACATGACCTCATTTTACATGAACTGCCTCTTTAAAGACCCTGTCTCTAAATACAATCACATTCTGAGGTGCTGGGACTTAGGACTTCAACATACGGAATTTTTTTAGGGGGGTACACAATTCAGTCCGTAACACATATACTGACAAAGTGATTCACGTTCCCATTTATTGTTAAAGTGGAGAGATGTAAATATTGCTGCATATTAAGTGTTGATACTCAGTCTCCCCACCTTTGGTCAGAATTGACATGTTTTCCACTTGCTCAAATTAATGTGAAACAGAGTTGACAACAAATTGACGTTTGTTGCAGGAAGCAGGTAGGGGTTGAGTCTTTGACGAGGTAGACTCAAAATGCAGATTCAAGGTACTGATCACTTTGTCTCTGTTGTTCATTGATGTATCTTTATAACTTTGAACAGTAACTGCACTTAGTAGATATTTAATAAATATCTGTCAAATGAATAAGAAAGTATTGCTGAAAGGCAGGCAGGGAAGTAACTAAAAGAGGAGTGAAGTGATGGCAAAGCCAAAGTACCATTTTTACAAGGGCTTCCTCCTCTAGAATACGCTGATAATAGAAACAGCATTGTGTTGTGCTATATCTTTTTTTCCCCCTAAAATCTGCATGTCTTTTTAAAACCCAGCTTTGATCTCAGCATATGTTTGGTATATATAGTAGGAATTCATTAAACACTTATGAAATGAATTAGAAGTCCTCTGATATAGGAATTGTTTAATTACTATTACAATGGGTGTTTTCCAGTAGATTAAACAAAAACTAGTTGCTGAAATCTAAACCCTGCTCTATTCTTCCTGCTTCTCTGCAAACACAGAAGACCACATAACAGTATCTTGCATACACAATAACACTTTACATTTTCTCCTTTCTAATTGCCTTTGTCTTCTTTTGTTGAAAATAAAGAATCATAATTCTTTAACACTCCTGAACAATCCACTTATATTTGTGACTTACATAACCATTACATTATTAAATCATGTGACTACAATGTTCATCACAGCAATCTTCTCTAGAGTATTCCTGAGAAACGAGCAAACACATTTCTGCTTGAACAATCCCAGTGATGGGCAAGTCACTTCCCTGAAAGCCAGCCTATTCCAATTCCACTCCATTACTGAACCAGTCCAAATATATGAAAGGATTTTCCATTCCTTGTACTTACATCTGTCTCCTATAACATCTACCCAATTGTCCTGAATCTTCCCTTTGTAACCACACAGAAGTTAAGTCCATCTTTTAACGTTGTGTATTTTGAATATTTCAAATTATCTCTTCTCTAAAGAACCTCTATCTACTCTTTTTTTCTCCAGTTTTATATTCTACATTTTAATTTTTGTTTTTACAGGTCATGCTGCTGAATAGTCTAGAATAATGAGAACAGAATATATAAAGATTGTGAAATTTTTTGAAGCTGGATGGAACCAAGAAAATCGTCTAATCTAAACAGCATATTCATCATGGGGAAAAGGAGTCCCGGAGAATCAATATATATGTGTGTGTGTGTGTGTATATATATATATATATATATGCACACACAAAGTTAGAGTCCTAAAAAATTGAGGGCTAGAATTAGAATACGTGTTGCTAGTCTCCCTGCCAACATGTGGCTTCCAATTTTCAGTGATTAATGTTTTCAAACAGTATACATTAATTTCATTCTCACAACAACTATGTAAGAAAGATAGGACATATTTTTTAATCCTTATTTAATAGATGAGGGACTAAGGCTCAATGGATTTTCGTAAGGAAAGAGTTAACTAATAGAAGAACTGGAACAGGAATCCAAGTTTTCTAGCTTCCAGATCAATATTATTTGAATATATAATACAAAATCAATAACCTCCCACTAAAAATTTAATAAGTACTGCATTAGTGAGAGGCCTAGCACAAAACAGATGGCAAAATAAAGAGGGCTTAACTGAAAAGAATTGAATGAAGGGACTATTTACAGAGTAGTGTACTGAGTTAAGGGAACCAAAAAGAGATGATGAGGCATCTAAGGATTGGCAGGACTAAAAAGTCTTTGTTATTCCTTCTTAGAGCTGAAGGAGCAGGGGGAGGAAACAGGGTTTCCAGCGCTCCAACAATGGAGGAAGTATGGCTGACCCAAAGAAACTGGGGTCTCACAGAAGGAGCCACTGCCAGAAAGCAGGGAGGATGGAGGACTGGGGTAAATATCTTGGACCTCTTCTTTTTGCTCCTGCCCTCCACTTGCTGTTGTCTCTCGTTAGCCAAATCTACCCAGAAACCAGGGAACAAAAGGGCTTTCTGGTGTACAGGGAAGAGAACGAATTCGGCATGGAATAGAGAAAATAATGACTGCAGGTACAGAGTAGAGGAACATCAACAGGAACAAGAACTTTCAGTCCAGCTCCCTTTATAGCTAGTGGTTAACTACTTCATGCTTTTAACAGCCTAAGAAAATTTGAAGGGATGAGGAGATATCCTAGATCTGAGCTTCTAGAATCTTCAAAATATAACTTTTAAGAGAAAGAAGTGACGAATATATATACATATATATACTTGTTTGTTAAAATCACTCTCATCAGAAAAACAAACTGTGCTATTTATTATGTCACTGTTAACAAATGAAACTTGTCTCGTGTCCTTACCTGGCCTAAAATTAATGGGCTTGCCTCTTTATTTTCAACCCAGCCTGTAATTCCCTCCTGGCTCCTTTTCAAAATCTGTTATAAGCACCTCATTGAGCCTGAACCTGTCCTAGAAATTAGTAGACTTTATTTTCATTTTAAGTTGTGTCAAACATTCCGTGTCAGTCACCCTCCCTTGACTCCTCCATCCTCCACTCCTGCTGGCTTTATGGAAGTGCCCCTAACCCAGAATATATAAATTATTACTCTAGTTACTGAATATTAGGGTTTTTCGATCTTCACTCCACTGCCATTTCAAGCCAGATAATTCTGTGTTGCCGGGGTGAGACGGCGCTGTGGGGGGCGACTTGTGCACGTGGCTGTTTAGCAGCATCCCTGACCTCTACTCAGTAGATGCCAGTAGCACTGCCCCAGTTGTGACAAGCAAAAATATCTCCATATGTTGCCAAATGTCCCCTAGAGGGGAACCTGTCCCTGCTTGAGAAGCACCACTGTATTTGCTGGAAAAAGGAAATCCAAAGCTCTAATTCACCTGGTTGCACCCAAGCTCCTCCAGGGGCTTTGTATTTGTAACAATCCTTGCTAGCCCAATTAAGTACAAATAAAATGAGGCAAAGATCATAAAGCATTTAAAGGGGAGAAATGAACTGAACTCCATTTTGTTTTGTCAGCCAGAAAGAGAAAAACCCACATCCAGGTGCTTGCTTAACACACACACACACACACACACACACACACACACACACACACACACA